>NW_016107376.1:6008146-6044743 GCF_001604975.1 Cebus imitator
ATGGACTCTACTGTGACAGTCAATACCTTTACAAAAAAAAAAAAAAAAAAAAAAAAAAAGTCTGTGAAAGATTCAGGAGGATGCAATAAGGATTATTGTTTCCACAAGGTGCCTTTGAACCCTAGAACACAAGTGCCTTAGAAAGTCCACGTGGTGAAGCCCAGGCAATCATTCCTGGCACATTCCAATTGCACACTTCTGGTGGTGACCTCGGAATCCCTCCAAGCCCCTTGTACTCCAAATGGTACTAAGTGACAGATGGCAAGACTGAGAAAAGATGAGATGAGTTATTATGTTTCACCCCATCATAAGTTCAGGGTACTTCTGGGTGTGCCTGACACGCATTTCACTGCCTGTGAGTTTTGAAAGTCTTGAAATTCATCCTTGTGAATGGTCAGGGGTTGTGGGTGCAGGAGGCAGGGACTGCAGTGGGGTGGGGGATGGATGTAGAGGAATAGAGGCTTTGTACTTGTGGGAGAGGTTGTCAAAATGGAAAATGTATCCCGAGTGGGAAAGACAAGCTTGGTTGTATAAGCCATCTACACAAACATGGAAGAATAAGGACAGACACTAAGAGTGTAGTCTTCTGAGAACCACTGCCTGATTCCAGGCCAGTGCCAGGCTGCCAGGGGCCCTGTAGAAGCAAACCTTTAAATTAACATGTTTGTTTTCTAGGAGACAACTAGAGCAGACAGGCTAGCCTTTAACTAGACCCAGACAGGCAGCTTGCTGTCTATACAGCCATCAAAAGGGCTTGTTTTACTTAAGCCAAACATCTTTAAAATCCTCTCTTTCTAGTTTTGAGGTAAGGCAGAAGCTTGACAGACAAGCACATTAATAGCACATTAATATCTGTTGCATTTACACGTATCATTGAGAGTTTTCTTTGCCATCTTTATGCAGATATCACTGACAAAGACTGTATGATTTAATGTTCTTATGCAGGTATTGTGAAATAATCACCAGGATCATGCTAATTAACAAAGCTATCACCTCATATAGTTACCATTTTCTTTTTTGCTTTCTTTTTTTAGAAAACACTTTATGATGAGAGCAGTTAAGATCTATCCTCTTAACAAGTTTCCAGTATACAATGCAGCATTGTTAGCTCGGTCACATGGCTGTGCATTGGGTCCCCAGAACTTATTCCTCCTGCATAACTGAAACTTTGTACCCCTTGATCAGTATCTCCCCATCTCCCCCTCCCCCAGCTCCTGGTAATCACATTCTACCCTGTTCCTCCACGAGCTTGACTATTTGAGCTCCTACACAGAAGTGAGATGAGGCAGTGTGTGTTTTTCTGTGTCTGACATTTTTCACTTAGCATAATATCCTCCAGGTTTGAGAAAAAGACAATCTCTTTGATAAATGTTGTTGTAAAAAACTGGATATCCACATGCAGAAGAATGAAATTGGACCTTTGTCTCACACCAAACAGAAATCAGCTCAAAAGGGACTGAAAACAAACTCATAGTGGTTTTTTGCCCTGTAGACTGGATCCGTAGGACTAATTGTGTGATCAAAACAAAAGCCAGTGGTTTTGCTTTTTAAAAACATCTCAGTGCTTATTTAATAATTGGATCAAGTCTCTACTTAGATTTACTATTCCAGGCACTAAAATAGGTAACTAAGATATTTTACCAACTGAATCCGATCCACCGTGTGATGGTCTGATGTCTTGCCCAAGCCCGATCTTCAAATATGTAGTCTTGCTGAGTAGAAAAACCACTGCTCTAGGGTGGACACGAATTATGGTTCAAGAAACACATTTTGTATATGTAGCTTCCTGCTGCTTTGGGCTTACACATGGTTGTCCTTAATAGAGATTGGTTGATGTGAACTGAACTAATCTAGTTGAACCGAGAGCCTCACCTTTGTGGAGCGCTCATGCGTTTGAAGCAGATAATTCATTTTCAGGGCTGCAGAAATCCATAATACTCTCTAGAAGAATGATCTGCCCACCGTTTTCCTAAGGAGAAGGACTAAGGAGAAACCAGCTTCATGCCTGTACAGAGAATTCAGCCAATGCCCACCCCACCCCCAAGACTTCTATTTTATTTGAGTCTTGTCACCAAAACGTTAAGCCTGCTGGGGCTTTCTATGTTTCATAGAAATGGGAGAAGGAGATGAGCATCTGAGGTTCAAACAGAAAGAAATTTAACAGTTCTGAATTTAAAAACATACCCACAAGTGTTGTTATTTAAATGCATAGAACAAATTCTGGTGTTTGCCTACCATACAGAGTGTGTCGCTGATTAATTGTTCTCAACTGGCTAGCCTCAGCAGGGTGGCTCACGCCAGATCATTCTTAGCTGGCCACCAAGCTTTGATCAATGGTTAAAGTGTATGTTTTTCCAACACAGATTTATACCATCAAAGGATGTGTATAAATGGTAGCACTGAGACCTTGGCTGTCAGCTCTTTAAACCCAATGCTCCCGGGGCTCAACCCTAGGATCCATCGCTGCTCCGATGTCCCTGCCACTTAGAGCTGCAAATCGCAACCTCAGGAGGAGTACCGAGTACCTCCCTTGTTCTCACTCATTGCCTTTCCCATAGGTTAGAAGTATTAATATTGATACAAGCATGTAATATGTAATAATCACATCATGGAAAATGGGAGTATCCATCCCTGAAGCATTTATCCTTTGAAAATCAAGTTCTCTTAGTCCCTCTCCTTACGAATTAAATCTAAACAAAACGTTTTAATATCTGGATTTTCATAAGAGACATACTATTTGTTTATTTCATCAACTCTCTTCCTGGGGTGGACAAGGGATCAGAGCATGAACAGTTCATGTTTCTCACTTAGGGCAGTAGCCTCTTCTCCCCCTTTATCAGTGACTGCTCCTCATTCCCAAGTCCCGGAGTGAATCCCCTGATAAGGAAGTGCGTGCTACATTCATATTTCCCAAGAAAAGATAGCGTAAGATTACATCAAACACATCAGGCCTCCTCTTTTCTAGACGGTGAAATTTTGAAGCAGAAACTGTATCTTAATCGTCTTCGTAGGCACCTACCTACGCCAATATATGGCCCAGTTAGTAAATAAATATTCGTACAAAGGATGCACTAATGAATGAACAAATGAATGTTCAGATTTGATATAAGCATCAATAAAATGTCCCCATAATTATAAAAAAATATATATCGGATAGTTAAAATACAGTTGCTAAGAAAACATCCACAATCAATCTGCCCAAGCCAGCCTTCACCATGTTCTCATATACTGGTAAGTGCTGACACCAGTGAACTTGCTTGTGTGAATGTATCTTCAACAGTTTCTCTGTCTTAACACTGGTGTGGTTCTACTTCCTCCCTGGTACCCAATTACTCCAAGTGGCTTGCATCATTCACTAAAATCCAGATTCATTATTAATGTCTCTTTAGAGTGACATCCGCATACACTAATTTCCTGTGCATTCTTCAGGCTAACTCCCTTCTGGTCGATTTCTCTCCTTTGGAAACTGTTAAAGTGGCGTTTGTTCAAAGAACAGGATGTTCTGAATATGTTCTTCCTAGAGCTCCAGGGCTAGAGTACAAACACACACGCTGCCCAAATCATGTGAAGTTTCTTATCCCTGAAGTTTACCATTTATATTCTAAGAGAAGCCAACATATTAACTGTTTCTGGTTTTGTTTTGTTTGCTTGTTTTTGTTTTTTGTGATGGAGTTTCGCTCCTGTTGCCCAGGTTGGAGCGCAATGGCTCGAGCTCGGCTCTCTGCAACCCCCGTCTCCCAGGTTCAAGCGATTCTCCTATCTCAGCCTCCCGAATAGCTGGGATTACAGGCACATGCCACCACGCCTGGCTAATTTTTGTATTTCTAATAGAGACGGGGTTTCATCTTATTGGTCAGGCTGGTCTCAAACTCCTGACATCAGGTGATCCGCCCGCCTTGGCATCCCAAAATGCTGAGATTACAGGCATGAGCCACCACACCCAGCCACACTGACTGTTTTTAAAGCCCCCCACAAAAATTGTGTTAGAAAATAGTCACCTAAAGTCATGGCTGAGACTGGGAGACTCAGCTGCCTCTTGGCAACTGCCTTAAATGAGAAACATTAGCTCTTCTCCACGGCCTGATCCCTTGTCCATCCAGGAATGGGGGAGGGGAGCTGATGAAATAAACTCGTAGTATATCTCTTATGAAATTCCGGCTACTAAAACCATTTTGTCCAAATTTAATTTATAAGGAAAGGGGCTAAGAGAACTTGATTGTCAAAGGATAAATGCTTGAAGGGATGGATAACCCCATTTTCCATGATGCGATTATTACACATTGCATGCCTGGATCAAAATATCTCATGTACCCCGTAAATCCATGCCCCTACTATGTACCCACAAAACTTAAAAATAAGCTTTTTTTAAAAAAAAAGAAAACTTGATGTTGAAGGCTCTCTTGAGATTGCTGGGAACTGGAACAATGTTGCACCCATGTAGATACATACCCACCCCCACAGTCTCCTGGTGATAGGGCCCCTCCTGGGCATCGGGCTCTTTTGCTTAGTGAGACAAAGCACTTGGCTTGTTGAGGGCCTTCAGTGTAGCCAATAGTTTTAACAAAAGGTGGCAAGTATGTAGCAAGAAGTTCTCTTGTGTTGAGACTTTATTGCTGATGTGCTGCAGCTGGTTATTGAATCAATTTCAGACATGGCAAACCCATGAGCCCCTAGGAAGGTCTGTAGCTCAGTTGGCCCATCAGGGAAATAGATTTTCTGTACATTCTTGGCTATTGAAGACATTCATCACAGCACTGCCCGCCCCTTCCTGGTGCCGTTCCTAAAAAGAGACACCTGCTGTGGAACCCGCTCTAATTCTTCCATTAGAGACCTAAAAACAAAATAGAAACCATTACTCGAAGAACATGCATGTACCATTTAGGACCAACTGTCAAGCTAAATGCAACAGACAGACTCCAAATCTGCTTTCAAAATAATACAGTGCTTTTTATCCATTTCTTTATCTTTGCCCTTAATTTTATGGTAGCTTTGTTTAAGTGTTAAATGTTAAATTAAGTCTGTGTGTCTCTCCTTTGGGAAAATGAAAATTCACAGAGAAATACTAAAATGGAGAGTTTTAACTGTTCATAGCCGAGAGAGCTCTGACATCCAGAGAAGGGAGTTTTACTGTAAAGCAGAAACTTCTTATTTCCCTGCTGATCTCATCAGGGCCACCTTCTTTGACATCATCGTTGACTGTTAAGTGATCACATTCTGTTTGGAATCAGGAGACTAGAGTTTAATAGCAAGTGTTTAGGGAACTGAGAGGACAGAACTGGGGACTGGCTTGCTAGACCAAGGCTGTTTTTGTTGCTACAGTCACAGCAAGGATGGCCATTAGTGTCTTGACAACCAAGTATCCCTGAGAGATTTTCTCAGTCCTGAAAAACTGTCCAAAGCAGTATCTTTCTTAGGATGTATGATTTCAGCCATAAAAAGGGAAGAGAGTCTGACATGTGGTACACCGTGGATGAACCTTGAGGAAATCATGCTAAGTGAAATAAGCCAGTCACCAAAAAAATGAACACAGGATGATCTCACTTATACAACATCCCTGGAGTGGTCGAATTCATAGAGACAGAAAATAGAATGGTAATAGCCAGGTGGCTGTGGGAAGGGGACATGGAGTTGTTTCGTGGTCACAGCGTTCCCGTTTTGCAAAATGAAAAGAGTTCTGGAGAAGGATGCTGATGTAATAGTAACTATCCTTAAGGCCCCCCAAATTTTTCTTAGACAATAGCCATGTAAAGACTTTGTCGAGATTGGGAGACTACCTTAAATAAGAAACACTAACTGTTATCCACGGTCTGAGCCCTTGTCATCTCAGGAAGAGTATTGATGAAATAAACAAATCTGTCTTGTTTATTCCAGTACAAGGTGAACCAAGTACAAGGTGAATGCACACCCACAAATAGCTAAGATGGCACATTTTATGTGATGTATATTTTGCCATAATGTTCTAACAGTTTTTAATTGTTTTTAAAAAGCAAACTTTGGAAGCAGAAAAGGAGAAACTGCATTTGCAGGATTTCGTGGCTGTTCTGTAACTGGCAAAAGCTTGAGGAGTTGACACGAGACATTAATTTCCTTGATGTTTATCTACTCTCACAGCAGAGGGGGTGCGGAGGTTGGAGAAGGAAGAGAGTGTGAGGAATCTAATAATATTCCGAGGAAAAATGTAGTACCCCCACAACTTTCGTTTCCTTGTTTTTCACAAGACTATGTGCTTTTCACTCATCGTGTACAAAACAAGGTCTGATACGTTCTCTACAAAGAACTATTGATGGCATGTCTGTGTGAATTGCCCCAGCATTGGTCACAGCCAACTTCTGTGGGACCCACTGCCCCCGTTCGACAATACGCTCCAGTGTGTGTAGCCATTTATGAAAGGTCAGAAATCAACTGAGAAATGGGCTAGAGTCAAAAACATGTGGCCCTATAAATATCAGAGTCAGACGGTCTATTCCATTTTCCCCACTCTTGCTTTCACTGCATCTCACTGCTTTCTCTTTCCCTCACTGGTGAGGTTCTCTGCACTTGGCCAGCGCCTTGGACTGTAAAGTTACACAAAGAAGGCAGTGGCTGAAGTCTTCATCTGGGGACCTCACTTTATGCCCAGTCTGGTCCTATAGCACCATTATTAGCATTTGGTGTTTTTTTGGTTTGTTTTGTTTTTTAAATCGTTTTACAGTTTCTGACTACAAAGCTCTAGCAGTCCAGCCTGCGATGTTCTACTTTCTTTTAAGGGTTTCTACTTCCCATTAGTGCCAACCCTGCCCTGTAAACAAATTTGACGCCAACTGTGTTTCCTGAGCTGGGGAGTTTGCAGGTCTGGTCTGTCAGCGGGGACTGGGAGCAAATCGGGACATCCATCATGACATTGGCTGCCAAGCTGGAAGACTTTGAGGTGACACTGGAACACCTGCTCATGGACGTGTTTGTAAGTAAAGGCTTTTCATATTCCATGTGCAAGAGAGTCAGTCTCCCCTGCCACTCTCAAAGTCCTTGGGACCCTGTCCCAATTTTGGAATCTTATTCTAATCAGCAACTGTGCAGTTCCCAGGTCCTCGTGATTTATTCTTACTCATGTGTCATCCGGGGAGAAAACCATAAAGTTCCTAAATGCCTGAGTGGCACATGATAGTCCCTGCAGATGAAATAGCAGAGATATGTGTTTAGAATCAAGTCAATTGCAGAAATCTGAATGAACAGGGTAAAGAAATAGAAAACATTTGCCAGAAGAGATCAAAGCAGCTTCAACAGCTATTCCCTGAAAGAACAAGAGTTGTATGTGAAGTGACCATTCCAGGAAAAAAAGGGGGAAGGGTACTCAAAATGCTAGGTGTTTTTTGTACAGAATGCTGCATCTAGGGTAGAGGGATGAACTTCACTGCCCTCAGAATTCCAATGTCTAGGATCCCTGCTACTTGGAGAGGCATTCAGTTACCAAGAGTTCTTCAGGAAGTGATTTTATGGCCTGAGGCTGTTTGAGTGATTCGCTGCTAAAGAAAAGAGCAACTGACAAGGACCCTTCTATTCCTGTGATGATTTTAGCGATGTACTCTTTGCGAACTCCAGGACATGCACTGCAACCTTCACATCACTTCTGTCTTAAACCAACTACACTCATTCTTCCAGTACTTTTCTCACGGTTTTCTGCCGGTCATGGGTCTGTTGGTTCTGTGATATTCATAGGGGCTTAGGGAACTGCAGGCTGTGAAATGCGCAGGTGGGAAGGCAGCTGAGAAGTGTTCTTGATCCAAGAACAACACCACGCTGCCCACGGGAAGGCGGCTGTGAGCTGTGTTACCTTTCCAGGACCCGCCAGTCTGCGTCTTGCATCTGGAAAAGACTGCAGAAGGTTGGCGCTTTCTTTACGGTATATCACTGAGTCCTTTTCAGGAAATTTTCAGGGAATGGTGTATTTTGGCAGATGTGAGAGTCTGAGGCTTTTTTTCGTTATTAATTTAAAATTTGTCTTCAAATTGAGGCAACATTGTGCTGGCAGAATTCCCAGAGGGGATCGCCCCTCCCAGGACTGGGTGTGGGGCTCTAGGTGACTCGCATTCGTCCTGACCTTAGTGTTGGAAGTTATGCCTGTAAGGGGAATGTGTCTAGAAGGGACAGCATCCTTCTGGGTTTCCAGGGATGGGAGATTCATAGCCAGGGTCATGACTTTATGAGAAGCATGAATAGAAACTGAACTGCAGGACAGGGAGGTTTCTTGAACAATTGATTTCCTCTGCCTGGCCGCCACTGCCTGGGATGGTGGGGATGGTGGCTTGTGGCTATGGAGTCACTCTTGGGGGTGATCTGTGGCATGCCAAAGGGTTGCTGTGAGTTTGGTCATCTCAGAGGAAATGAACTAATCAGGGAACTGTTTTATTTAAATACCACAAGGTCATTAATGTATTCCCTTTCTCTACCTATAGGCTGCTCTCCTAATACTTCTGCCACCTTCGTCTCCTTTCAAAGCTCCAAGATGCACTCCCCTTGAAAGAGAATGGGATCACATACTCCCTCCTTTTCTCTGAATAGACCCCATTTTTTCCCAGCCCCAGTTTGCTTCCTTGACGTCTCACTTGAACTCACCTTCTCATCATCCTCCTGTATCCAGCACCCCTCCTCCAATTCTTCCACCCTTTATCATCTCTAGCCCAACCTCCCCACACTCAATTTTAACCCTTATTTGCACAGCATTGGCCTACCCTCTGTAGCAACATTTGTGTGCCCCTACTTCTCCCTTGAGACTCGTGTAAGTCCCACTTAGCTTTATGCCATGTTTCTATTAAATCATCTGATTCAAACAAACCCAGGCACCTAGACAAAGGTATGGGCCAGATCGCACAAGGTTTTTAAGGTCAAGTTATCTTTTAAGCCTATGTCCTGTAATTTCCCACTGTGGGTTCCCCCACTCCAAACTGGTCAACATTGGTCTCTGCGAGACAGCGAGCCTCTTCTCATTACTATGTCTTTGTGGTTGTAATTCTGCTTCCTCTTGACCTGTCTGAAGTTCACACACCCTTCAAGCCTCAAGGAAATTCTCTCTCCTCTGAGAAGCTGAGGCACGTGAATTTCTGTCGCACTTCCTCTCTGCACCACTCATTATTTATTGACCTTACTTAGTTAATTATCTCGTTCTGTGTCTCTGTCTTGCCTCCTCCTCAAGGTGATTCTGAGATCCAAAAGGCAAGGATGCCTTTGTAACCTCCATGGCATCCAGGATACTGTATACAGGGACCTCAATAGATACGTTTCAAGTGGTTGATTTCTAACTAATATATTTTTACTGTCATTGTAAAATTTAACTTTTGGTGGGGGTGGTAAAATGCAAAAGGTAGAAATCTCATGATTCCATGCATTTCTCACCGGGTCGTAATCTGGTGTCTGACACAGCCATTTCAGAGGCCGTCCTATTGACGTACTGAAGAAATCACTGGATGCACAAAGAATGGGGACTCTCTTTTTTGTTTGTAATTTGTTATTGTAAGGTATTGGTGAGGTGCAGAAAATCTCATAAAACATGTATGTATAGCCTAAAGGATTATTTACAACGTGAACACCCTGTATAACCACCACCCAGATTAAAAATGAAATATTGTGAGTGAGGGCTCCAGGAGCCTCTGGGTATGCCCTCTAGATTAAAATTCTCTCCCTCCCCCAGAGAGAAACACCACCCTTCCATGACTTTTTTTTTTTTTTAATTTGAGACAGGATCTCCCTCTATCATCCAGGCTGAAGTTCAGTGACATGGTCATGGATCACTGCAGCCTTGACCTCCTGGGCTTATGCAATCCTCCCACCCCAGCCTCCCAAGTAGCTGGGACTACAGGTGTAAGCCACCATGCCCAGCTTTTGTTGTTGTTGTTTGTTTCTTTAATTTTTGTAGAGACGAGGTCTTCTTATATTGCCCAGACTTGTCTTGAACATCTGGGTTCAAGCAATCTTTTGCTTCAGTCTCCCAACATGCTAGGATTATTACAAGTGTGAGCCACCATGTCTGGACCCCCCAGGTTTTTTATAAGGATTTTTTTGTTTTCTGCATAGCTTCGTGACCTATATATATATCCCTAAAGAAAATTGAGGGGGGGCTTTAAAGTCTCTTCCGCTCAAGTCTCAATCCCAGCTTGGTACCACTTTCTAAATGTGAGAGTGTAGGCAGGTATTTCATCTTTGTGAACTTCAGTTTCCCTATCAATGAAGAGTAGCTAAAGCTACACAGCTTACAGGGTCGTAGTGAAGAGTCAGAAGAGGTGATATTGAGAAAGTGCCCAGGGGTGTGCCTGATGCCAAGGAGGCACATGATGGGTCAGTTCTCTTCCTCCCTGGCCTTCCCCCTAGAAAAGGCATCTGTCTTAGGTCACTTGCTGCAATCTATCATCTCCCTTTCCACCACCCCTAAAGCTCTCTCCCACTGCTATTACTCCCCAACCTTTCCCCCTTGAATGATTGAGAATGTGAGCTCTTTCTAAGCACAGCCTTCACTCCCTGTCTGAACTACAGCAACCTGTGGCTGTTTCTTCTGCTACCGAAATTGGCTTCCCTAGCATGGCCTCTGAGCAAAAAATAAAACAAAAAACTCTGGGCTGCCTTTTTCCAGAGTCACCTTCCAGAGGCACCAGGGAGATTGTCTGATGCCCCACAGGGTTTGAGAGGCTAAAACCCTAAAAAAGAACAAAAGAGGACTTGACATCTACAGGCCAGTGTCTCCTCTCCCAGCGTTGCTGGGGACTGTAGCCTTTCTCATGTGAGTTGGATCATCTAGAAAGAATATTTGCATCAGAAGCCCATTAGCCTTGAGTTTCCTCTGTAGCTGATGGCACGCTCATTAGGATGTCATCCCACTATCTCAAGAACAGCTGTTTCCATATTGACACTTCTTTTCTGGGATTACAAAGGGCCACTGGGGGGCTTTGGGGGAATGCGAGGCTTCTGCAAGATGAGATAAAAGGGACATATCAGACTGGTGTTTCATAATTAGTTGTCACCACTCTGGGGCTTCTCTCGCTGCTGCGATGCTGCTGGGTTCATGAGAGGAAGCAGCACGCAGGTTCGTGTGCACAAGCTCACACATGCAAATGCACATGTAGGCTCCTGCTGCGATGCCAAGAGCACAGGACGGGAGGTCAGTCCAAGCGCACGAATGGCTCCTCAGGACTAGCTCCAGGAGTGTTGGCAGTGCCCCCAGTGATGTCTTTGTCCTGTTTCCTTTTGTCTGTCTGCATTTCGGTTCAGAAGATTTAAAATGCTTCTGTGCGAGGCATACCTTGGAGGCTTTGCATTCAGCAGCCTTTTCAGCAGCAGATTCTTAGATTAGGAGCCCCACGCCACACACCAAAGGAAAAAAATAAGCAGAGGAAATCAAGCAGATTTCCTGAAACATTTTTCATTGGATTAAATAACCCAGTATCGGACTGAAATCTGTCCTTTCAGAAAGAGGCTTGTGGTTCCAGCTCACCCTCCACAGCTCTGCTTCTGCTACCGACATTGCATGGGCACATTCTCAAAGGCATCAGCCCCATCACTGTCCGTCCTTATCTAGCTCAAATCCCCTGTAACATTGATCCTGCTGTTTACAACTTAATTTTTATTTTGATCAAAATAACATATGTGCATGGCAATATTCATAACATTTGAAAGTTGAAGAGTACTGAAGGCTTTGAAAGAAAAGCCCCGGGCTCCAGTCTTTTCCTCCCAACTTCAAAGTCTCTTTCCCTGCATTGCACACACATCTCTTCCCCCTCTGTATTCTCCATATATTGATATCACAGTTTAAATCAAAATTCAGTTTATTATGAATATTAAAATATTATTTACAGCTGAGAAATATTATACATTATGATGGCATGTCCTGGATTTTACAACTTTATGTTTTTCCTGGAGTTGACAATTGCCTTATTTCAGTGTTTGCTTTATGTTCTATGTATTCATCAACCATTTTTATCTAAGATTTTCAATAGAGCTAGATAACTCCTCTCAATTAGGTAAATTGATCAGATACTTAACCTACTCCTTTTTTTTTCTTTTTTGAGACATTCTTTCTGAAGCCCTACATCCTCATGCATCAGTTGGATTAGCTCTTCTCTTGGTCTCCTGCATGACTGTCTTCTTGAGGATTCTCTTTTCCCTTGGCACCTCTCTTGTGATCTGTTCTTCTTTTCTTGGACTTCATATTCATATTCTTCTGCTGGAGACATCTTCCAGTAAAGGTGCATGAGAAGAAAATTTGTGTGTTATCGAATGTCTGCCCTCACACTTAACTAATAACTTATTGAGTGATTGGGAGTGTACTCTTGAAATCCAGAGCTGCATTTATAGGCTTGACTCCTCTCCTAAGTTCTAGATCAAAATGTTCAGGTGTCAGAAGCTCTGCATGCCCGGAGCCACTCATTAGTATCTCCCCAAACCTTCCCCTTCTCCTGTGCATTTATTTTGACTAATAGGACCATCCTTCCTCTAGTCTGTCAGAACAGAAATTGTAGAAAAACAATGTCCTCCTTCTGCACTTAATCACTTCTCATTTGTACAACTGCAGCCTTGTAACTGCTCTCTTGGCCTCCAATACACCTTACTTCTTCATTCTACCATTCACCTTTTTATTTATTTATTTATTTATTTATTTATTTATTGAGACAGAGTCTCTGTCACCACGCTGGAGTGCAGTGGTGTGATCTTGGCTCACTGCAACCTCTGCCTCCTGGGTTCAAGTGATTCTCCTGCCTCAGCCTCCTGAGTAGCTGAGACTACAGGCGAGTGCCACCACGCCCAGCTAATTTTTATATTTTTAGTAGAGACGGAGTTTCACCACATTGGCCAGGATGGTCTTGATCTCTTGACCTCATGATCTGCCCACCTCAGCCTCCCAAAGTGCTGGGATTCCAGGTGTGCGCCACCGTGCCTGGCCCTACCATACATCTTTTATCAATCAAGTCCCCAAAACTTAGGTTGGATGGTGTCACCTCCTTCCTAAAAGTAACTTTTAATGGCTCCCCCTTGCTAATGGAATGAGATCTAAAAAATGTTGTTCTATTGTATGCAAATCAGAATCTTGCCTTAATGTCCTTTCTTTCCACCATTGTTCTCACAGGCAGGACTGTGCTATGTCATGTTATTTTCATGTCAACAGTCTATTAACTGCATTCATGCCATAGAGGCTTAAAATTCATAGAATGCAGTACGCCCAGCAAGCAAGAACAGTTATAATCCCCTACTCACCCTCATCTAACTCTAAGGATTTGTCCACTGGAGGGGTTTTACCCATTCTTGTCGTAAGCTTGTGCTGAGGAATCCTTTGGCATTTGATTTAAAGGATGTTGGGTATTCTCTAGAACACATTTAAGATAAACCATATTCCCATGAATGAGGCTTCAAAGCAACAGTGTTTCTAACAAATTCAAGATGTTTTCTTTCCTTCTTTCCTCACTTTGGGAAAATATACCATGTGGCTTATCCCAGATGTCCATGAGCAAAGGGACGGTTGACCCTGGGAGTGATAATGTCCCTGGCCACAGGGGGGAAAGCAATCTGATGACCTTAAAGAAAGCCATTGTCCTGTGCAGCGCCAGAGGGATTACTTAAACCAAGATGAACTGTTCTCCTCTTGAAGAAAATTGCTTGTTAAATTTCTCCTCCTGGAAAAAGAAAGCATGGAAATTAGAAGCAGATGTAAAAGTTGATCATTCGCCACCCAATGCTTATCTAAGACACCTGAAATTTGAGAGCTAAGCCTAGTAAAAATTGAGTCAACAGTCATTGGCTCTGTTTGGAGGTATACTATATTTATTCAGTGAATGCTGGCAGTCAATACCATAGATAAGGACATTATTTATATTGCCATTCCAGGTGCAATTACACAGTTTACCCTGTGCAAAATGCACTTCATAAATATGGCAAATCAATGCCAGTTATCAGAATCCATCCACAACTGACAGCACATAAAAAAGGGCTTCGCAAAATGATCTCGAAAGCCCATCTACACAGCCAGCTTCACAGAGGTCAGCTTATTATCCGCTTAATCACACAGCCGTCTTGCAAGAGCGTTGATTCCTCAGACTCTGGGCATGACCATCATCACTCCTAACAGCACACACAGTAAGCCATTACTACCATGCAGAATAGCCTTTAGCCCAAGCTGTAGCCACTGATGGCCTGATTTGGCCTCCTGCTGGGAAGGGCAAGTGGAGTTCTCAGGGGGACAAATCATATCAAGGCCAGATGTGAAGGACCTTCTTGTGGAGGCATAAAATCCATCTGCAGCTTGCGAGCAAGATCTGTCTGCTCCCTTTCCATGGATGAAGAGCTGAACAACCTGCAAGTATGCTGATGGGCCCCGTCCGTGATGTCCATAAAGCAAGGCCTTCTAAGACAGATACTGATACTGACTAATCCTCCACACTGGTCATTCACATTTGACATCCTCCATGGCTAAATTCTTGCCAGAAAGATCAAGTAAGAATCTAGGATGCCTGATTCGCACATGAGGTTTCCACGTGCGACGGAAACCAGGTTTCCCTCTGCTGATGGTGCATTTTCCTCCCTGCCCAACAGGAGGATAAGGTCTGGTTTCCTTTGTAACATGTGATTTTGAGTTGATGGGGATAGGAGGTCTTAACTTGGGTGAATTAATTCTCTACTTATTGTTACTCAAATGAAATCTGCTAAACAGGGAGCTCTCAAAGGTTCAGGAAGGAGTCTCTTTCCCACTCAAAATAGGTGAATAAGCCCGATGGCCATTAAGGAATTCAGACAGATGAAACGTGGACCTTATAGCAGAATAGACATGAAGAGGCAGACGGCTAGATGGTGATGTGCAAGAGGCTCTTGTGGCAAATGAGACAACAGGAAAACCATGTGCAGAATTGAGACTGGAAGAAAAGGGAAGGTGCCCACGTATTGTTTACAAAGAGGTTTCACAAACATTGTTTCATTTCATCCTGTTGGGTAGGTGCTCAGTAGACTTGACATTCTCTATGATGGATGCTTCCTGTGATAGAGATTGAGTGATTGATGGTTGCTATGATAAAGGCTAAGTGAGATTCTGGGGTGTCCGATTAGCATGTGAGGTGCTCATGCAAGACAGGCTGCGTTTCCCTCAAGACTTGGAAGAGGGTCATGCCTAGTTCCCCTTGTGATGACAGTTTCGCATGCAGACTCAGGGGTAGGGCCAGCCGTCTCTCACTTCACCACAGACACCTCATCACAGAGAGGAGCTGAGTTTGAGGAACAAAAGAGAACTCCTCCAATAAGCAAAAGTTCTCTTGCAGCCCCTGTTCTTGGCTAGCACCCGATCCGTTGTAGGGACACAGAAGAGGGAGGTGGTCAGTGGACTCTGGAGCCTCTCATTGTGATCTTGAGTGAGTTACTTCAATCTCTGTGCCTCAGTTCTTTTTTCTTCATCCAGGGAAAATAAGAGTACCTATTTGATAAGGTGTCATGAGAGCTAAATAAATATTTTAAAACTTTAGAATAGTGCCTATAATAGAACATGCCATATAAGGGAGGTACCTTATTTTCTTAGACAGTCAATAAAATAATGGTTGAATGAACGATGTGGCATAAGCAATAAATGAAAATAATACAATTCATTTAGACAAGAATGAAGCCAGTATCATACGGCTTGGTACAGAATACACAAAGAACACGGACAGTGTCATGGCAGGAGTGAGGAGTTGACTCACTTATCCTAGAACACCAGACCCTCTCTCCCAGCAAGGATAGGTAGGAATCAAACTGCACAATTCAATCTATACATCCTTTATCTCATTTGCCTGGCTGCTCGTGGAGGATTAGTATTTAATGAAGCTGAGACTGCCATCCCACAAGGCAAGGGAAGGAAGGGAAAGGAAGGGGAAAGAGGGGAGGGGAGGAGAGCGGAAGGGAAAAAGGAAGAAAGGAGAAAAGGAAAGGGAAGAAAGAGAGGAAGAAAGGAGAGAATAGTACGGGAAGAAAGGAAGGGTGGGAGAAAAGGAGGAAAAAAGGAAGGGAGGGAGAAAGGAAGGAAGAAAGCAGGGAGGGAGGGAAGGAGGGAGGGAGGAAGGAGGGAGGGAAGGAGGGAGGAAGGAAAGAAGAGAGGAAGGAGGGGAGGAAGGGGAAGGGAAGAAAGGAAGGGAGGGAGAAAAGGAGGAAAAAAGGAACAGAGGGAGGAAGGAAGGAGAGAGGGAGGGAGGGTGGGGAAGGAAAGAAAGGAAGAAAGGAAAGAAGGGGAAGGAAGAAAGGAAGAAAGGAAAGAAGGGGAAGGGAAGAAAGGAAGGGAGGAAGAGGGAAGGAAGGGAGGGAGGAAGGAACGAACAAATGAACGAGAAGGGAAGAAATGATGAAAGGGAGGGAGGGAGGGAGAGAAGGAAGGAAGGAAGGAGAGAAGGAAAGAAGGGAGGGAGGGAGGGGAGGGAGGAAAAAATGTATCTGCTCACCCAAGCTAGCTACAATTCTGCTGAGAGTCTTCCAAACACCACAGGAGGAGGAAAAGTCTGTCCAAAGACAGATACTGCAAACAGTGCACTGTGTCAGAGCAAACCCCAGGTAAAACCAAGAGAAAGCTAAACTTTCCCACACTGGCGAGCTGGAGATAATCGCGCAGGCCCTGGGCACATGAGGTCTGGTGATAGGAGTGTTGCTTGATGTCTTGGTCCTGTTCTTACGGATATTGGGTTTCATGTTTGGCCTAAATTCCAGCCAGTTTTCAAACAGAAAATTATGGATGTAGGCAGCCTGTCTGTTTGTCTAACCTCAGTCCCAGCTTCCTCTAATGGGACGTGACATGAATTACCTAGGCTGTCGCTGGGGCGGGATGGGGAAGGCATGTTGAAGAAACACAGAGTTTCCCTTCCAAACTCCCCGCTCCCACCTAGGAATTTTCCAAGTCTTTTAAGAATGTACTCTTTGAAGATGTAGCTACAGGTACATATTTATGGGGGACATGTGATATTTTGTTACATGCATGGAATGTGTAATGATTGAGTCAGGGTATTTAGGAGGAATATGTTTTCTTCCTGTGTGTGTCTGGTTCAATTTCATCCTGCTTACCCTCTTCCTTGCTTCACATGACAGTACTTACAACACCAACTTCAATCAAAGCTATGGTTTCTCCCACCCCCCAGCCTGGGGCAGGTTTGGGTGATGGCTGTAGCGGGAACTGAGGGTGTGTGGCTCCAGCTGAGTCCCCCCGCTGCACCCCCTCATCTCCCCAGTGCTCACTGTGCTGCCTTCGCCCTTCCAGGGATGGAGCAGACCAGGGGTGAGGGCCCAGCAGGGACCTTGACGTGCCCGAGCTGCTGGATGGCCTTGGTTTTCTCCGGGACTGGTGGGTGTTTAAGCCCAACTCTTGTTCTTGTGGGGTGCTTTGTGGGTTTTTGGCTGGGAATCTCTGGAAATTTCTCTCCGCAATTCCCTGGTCCAAGTGATGTCTCTCTTCCAATGAGCCATTTCAGGGGCCTCTCTTTCCCTGGGCCCCACACCCCTCCTTAGTGTTCCTCTCCTTCCTCCCGCAGCCTGGGGGTGAGGTCAAGGAGGGGTTTCAGACCTGCTTCTCAGACGTGCCTTGTTCGAGTCCTGCTTACGGGGCTAACCCCTTGCGTGGCATGTCGGAGAAGGTGGGGACAGTTGTGACCTGTTGCCTGGTGACCTCAGACTACACTGAGAAAGAGCCCGCTTTTAACACCCTGCAAGATGTTACAAGGAATTGCGGCTCAAGGTGGAAGTTAGGACAGATATTTACACAGTCAGCCTTGGATTGTTTCTGTTTCCTCCATGGAAGCAATGTTTCACCTTTTGCAAGGGAAAGAATGATAAGGAACAAAATCAGAAAGGCCCCTTTTTGCAATTCTTTGGTCACCTTTGCAACTCTTCCTCCAGCGCACCATCCTTTGCCCCTTCTGCTGGGGCTCATGGTGGCCTCAGCCTGCCTTCTGCCCTGGGAGTGTCGTGACAGCACCCATTATACAGTGTGACCTCCGTCACCTCCCCAGCTGAAAATTCTCTGTCCTGTGACCTGTCCTTTCGGTATTCTGCCAAACATACAAAATCAAGCAATGCAAATGAGTTTACTTAGCGCCAGCAAGCGGCAGTTCTGAGGTCAGACACACACACGTGAGTGAACTTCAAGGGACAGTCAGGTCAGCCTCACTAGCAGTCATTTCAGGCTCTGGGGAAGTAGTTGGACCCATAGATAAGGTAGGTTCATCAGGCTCACCCTAGGCTGAAATGACGAGACCGCATGTCTGTGCCAGCACCCAGGCTTCCGTCGGGAGATCACTTACCCTTCACGTGGCTTTTCAGCATGCGTCCGCCCGGGAACTGGCTTGATCTATGAGTCCCCTCCTGTGACCATGCACACACGTGGGCCCGGTAGGCTCTTTCCCCTCCTGCTGCTGCCTCCATTACCACCAATGTTGCAAAATGCTCTCTCTCTAATGAACATTACCCCCAGCTCCCCGCCCCTTTCACACCCTGCTATTCATGACCAAGAACACCCATTGGCTTTGATACATCTTCCTGTGGCATGGCAAGAACATCCACCTTCCTAAAACCTGGCTTAGTCGATTCCTATGTATTTTCCTTCCAGGATTTTAATGCAAACATTTTCATTGAGACTGGAAGGAAATGTTCAAAGCAAACAAAAGACTTCGCAGGCCTTATATGCACTGCTCCCCAAGGCATCAAAAGCCACAGCTTCGGAGAGTCTAGAACTGAAGAGTGTCTTCTACATCTCCCTCTCCTGCACACGGTCCATTGACTGCCCCCTCCCCATCCCCGAGGCATCTTTCCCTCCTAATTCCCACCCCACATCCAGCAGCCACTAGGCCGTTCCTGGATGCAGAAGGTACCGCGTCATCCACCAGCCTGACAACAACCTGCTCTTTCTGTGTAATATGCTGTTCCACAGGTTTTCTTCTTGCTCTGTGTGTGTGTGTGTGTGTGTGTGTTTGTTGTTGTTGTTTTTGTTTTTTGTTTTTTGTTTTTTGAGATGCCATGCAAGGGGTTAGGCCCTAAGCAGGACTTGCACAAGGCACGTCTGAGAAGCAGGATTGTAACCCCTCCTTGACCTCACCCCCAGGCTGTGGAAGGAAGGAAAGGAAGACTAAGGAGGGGTGTGGGGACCAGGGAAAGAGAGGCCCCTGAAATGGCTCATTGGAAGAGAGACATCACTTGGACCAGGGAACTGCAGAGAGAAATCTCCAGAGATTCCCCGAGTTTCCCAGGTTGGAATGCAATGGCACAATCTCGGCTCACTGCAACCTCCACCTCCCGGGTTCAAGCGATTCTCCTGCCTTAGCCTCCCCAGAAGCTGGGATTACAGGTGCCCACCACCATGCTTGGCTAATTTTTGTGTTCTTAGTAGAAACAGGATTTTACCACGTTGGCCAGGCTAGTCTCAAACTCCCGACCTCAGGTGATCCGCCCACCTCCACCTCCCAAAGTGCTGAAATTACAGGCCTGAGCCATCGCACCCAGCCTCACCTTGCTATTATTTTCATTTCACCCTCAATTCATCATTTCCCGGTCCTTTGATCCAATGTCTCTGTCCCCCAGGGCTGGCCCAGGGCCACATACACTCAGATCTATGGCTCACCCGTTCCCTGCCCTGCCTATATGTTTATTTCCACAGTTGCCCGTCAACTGGCTGGAAGATGCTGGCAGGAGGTTGGAAGGCGAATAGAAAGGAGGGGCCAGGTATTTCTCCTCACCTCCCCTTGACCATGGACAAGGTCTCCAGCAGGCTGAGTCTCCCATAGGATGGGTCTCCAAGGTTCCAGCCTCCACTCGGTGACTCTGGCCCCAGGCTCTAATAACTCAGTTCCTCCCTTGACCCCTTAGGCCAGGGCTTGCGCCAGCCTCCCTGCCTGCTTTGTGCTTCTCAGCCCCTCTGGCCCCTGTGCCCAACTCCTGGCAACATCAAAGCTGCAGCTCTAGAAACTCTAAAGTTGCTCAATCTAACAGTTTCCTGTATGGACATTCTCTTCTTTTCAAAGACAGAGTTTTCCATTTCCTGTTGGACTCAATGGATGTATCTTCCTTTGGGATTTCCAAACTGCTGTAATCTGATGAAATCCTGTGGGACCGGCAAGCTGAGCCCTGAAATCACACACCATTTGCCTTTGGTTTTTGTCCTAGCTCCGACATTTCTAGCTGTGCTGCCTTGACCAACTTTCTAAACCCCTCTGAGCACCAGTTCCTTCATGACTTAAACAAATAAAGGAACTCATTTCCTCCCTGGAAGTCGCCTTTGATAACCTCACAGCACATGGCCTGGCAACGGATGGGTGCTAGGTGAACATTCGCTCCCCACGTTTCTCCTAAAGTGGTTATAAACTGTGAGTGTATGAATGCATATCCTCTTCTGGGAAACATATTTGTATTCTAGCAATGGAAAGAAATACTTGGCCAGGCATGGTGGCTGATGCCTGTAATCCTAGCACTTTGTGGGGACGAAGTGAGAAGATTGCTTGAGCCCAGGAGTTCAAAATGAGCTGAGCAAGATAGTCAGACCCTGTCTCTATTTTTTCTTAAAGAAAGACTTTAACCCAATAATTAATTTTGAATGTGTAAGTCTCCAACACCCATGGCAAGACAATCAGAAAGATATTTTTGGACAAGCCAACCTTTGAGACCATTTAAATCACTCAGAGGAGGTGGTCACCTACTCCGTGGGGACTGGGGAGGGCCCCATTATCTGGGAGGAGGCTCTTGTGCTAATATGAAAAGTGATCCTTCTCCAGCCTCCCAAGGGAAGAAGGTGGAATGTGTGAGACTCAGATGTGTGGGAGTCTGGCCCAGGGTTATTTTTGTTTCCATTAACATTCTCTTCTATATGTATTTTAACCTTAATCAAATGCATGTGTTTTTGTTTTATTTGCACTTAGTTCATCAAAATGTCCCTTATGATCTGAACTATGCCATAAAGCCTAAGCTCTCCAGTGAAACGCTCATTAATACCCCTGGGAAACAGGAAGTTGCATTTAGTCAAATATAAATAAATTCAGCTCCCCGGGGCTTTGCCCTGGCCTGGGTCAGAGAAGAGGCAGTGGCTTCTCAGTCCATCTCATTGTTGTCCGTCCACCGACCCCAAAATTGAGCTGGAAGAATGACATCGTATAACTCTCAACAGATAAAGTGTTTTGAAAATGCGCCTGTCCTTTGTTCAAAAGCGTTACACCGTCAAATGCAGTTTTACAAAGAAATGAGATTCTCTTGCTTTGGCTCAATAATCAGGTATCGTTCCAGATTCTCCCCCCAACAACCCCAATATTCTGAAACCAAGCAGTGCAGGCAAGAAGAAAGAGAGAGGGAAAAAAGAGATGTAAGCCTAAACCACCTCACCAAAGACGCCATGTGAGTCGTGGTTAAGAGGTTTCCATCTCCCCCTGTCTCTCTCACCCTCTCCCTGACTCTCCCACTGCACACATGGAACCAATTATGAACAAAGCCCAATTGTTGTATATTTGGAATTTCCCACATCAACCTGATGCTTTCTTTAACTGACTCGAGATGTGTGTCTGCGTTGGAGGGCTGAACCCAGGTTTCCAGCCTGCACGCCGCCACCGCCGTGACACCCTCCCCTCTTTGCTTCTGATTCATTTTCTCATAGTGTAAAACTCTGCTGCTTTCCTTCACACCCCAACCCCATTTCCTACTAGGTTTGTTTGAATAAACAGAACCTCCTTTTCCATCATTCTCAATAAACTAAGCTCTGGTCTGCAGACAGTGTCTTGTAGCTGGTGCCCAGAGCATATGAGTGGTATCCAGGCTAATAGCAAAAATCATGGGATGACCACAAAGGAAATGGCCATCCCTTTCATAAAACTCAGAACAGACAGAAGCAGTGTATGTAGAAATGCTTTAAAAATAAAAAGAGAAAAAAAACTGAACATACCCTGAAAGCCCCTTACTTGATTTTTCTTTGTAGTAATGTTTTCTGCTGTGGAAATAAACTGACTTAGGGAAGAGTAGAGATGAGGCAGATAGATGAAAATATTACAGAAAAGTTAATGTTGGAGACCATTTATGCCATCCATCAAAGAAGGCTGTCTGGCCTGAAATCACACAATGTGATCAGAAAAGAATTGACAGACGTGATGGATGTATCTGCTTCGACAGAGCCTTGTAAAATGAAACATAATTTCTTCATGTTTACTGGCATGCATAAAAATAAGTGTTCTGTAACACAAACATTTAAATGAGAAGATGCCAAATGCAAGTCTGTTCGATTTGATTCAATTCATCTGAACCATGTGATTGAAACAGTTTCTTCTTCTTTCCCTCCTACTTTCTCTCTGTGGACTGTACTCACATATACAATGAGTTACACACATGCGTTCATTTTTATGTGTTAGAAAGCAGGAGGGGAAGACAGATATGCATGTCCGATGCTTGGTTTTATAGATAGAATTTATGACTGCAAAGAGGTCCCTGATGTGTTCAGTCTCTGGTCTTCAAATATTGTTCCTGCGTTCAGAAGAGAGTGAAATCAGAATGTAGGATTCCGCATTAATCTCCACTCCAGATGGTGATATTCCAAATAGTCTTTTTAAGGTGAGCATGTGACCTACTGTACAGCCGAGGGGCTTGCGAGTCACGTGATGGAGTGAATAATATGTCTGATAGAGCTGTGATGAGACAACTGACCTGGTTACCATCTGCAGCCACGAGAAGCAAAGTTGACATTTCTGGATCACCCTCCCCAGAAGCGTCACTTGCCCATGACCAGGACACGGCAGTCTCGCTGAGCCAGCTGTACAGAGGGACAGATGGAAGAAAGCTAGAGATGTTGCTTCGTGCAGGCTGAAGTTGAAGAACTTGGTCTGCTTTTCTTTTTTCCCATCCCCCCTCCTCCTGACAAACCACATCTTGATTCATACGGTCGAAAGAAAAACTCTTTCAGTTATTTGATATTTGGGAACTCTCCAGGAGACCATAACTTATTTTTGAGGGAGGCTCCTTCTCTCTTTGCTGGGAGCACACACACACACGCACGCACACACACACACACACTCACACACATCCACACACACAGCTGTACACCATGGTGGTTCAGGCTGCAGTGGCTCCGAATAGATCCCAAAGATTTTTGCTGAAAATACCTTATGGATCTCTGAGAAGACGAAGCGTTGAAAGGGTAAGCTACGTGGCTGGCTGTTTGCTTTTCAGTTGCTCCAAAGACAGGGAGATGTTTGTTTTCATTATATGCAGCGTTACTTCTGTTACTAATGTTTCCTGAACAGTTGGAGCTCCTGGGACGGTAGAATACAATCTCATCTGTAATTTTAGTTTTTCAACAGATAATGATGAGAGACCTGAAACAGCAATTTTTGTCACTTGTGGATCTTGGAGGGGGGAAGGGTGCTCTTAGAGATGAAATATGAGGGAAAAGATTGGGATGGGAACTTCCCCCTGGAATGGGTATGAAAGATTTGAGTGCTTGTCGAGAAATGCATGGGGGCTGTGAAACTGATTTCTTCTGTGTTTATTGAAACTTACTCATTAGTGCAGCAGGGCTGTGAATTTCTTCTGCTGGGTAACAGTGTCTAAAAGGGAGGTGATGGTGACGTTAAGGAGCTTCAAAGCTTCGCCGGTTTAAATTATGCAGGCAGTTGATTAAAAGCTCTTTTCCCGCCCCCCGCTCCCCACCATGCATTGCTATCCTTTGGGGTTTGTTTTTAATACTATGGATTTTGGCTTAAAATTACTCTGTTAGTTTCCTGAAAGCATGTTTACTTTATGGAAGCCCCTAGCAGAGAAGATCCTATAAAATAATAAGGACTTGTCCTTCTCTGGAGTAACAGATGCAGTTTGGGGCTGACTATAGCTAACGCAAAGCTGGTTGTCGTTGGGATGGCAGGCTCAACATCTGCAAAGTATACGACGGCTCTGTGGGTCTCAGAAACCCCAAAAAACCCTGTTTGAATCGTGGCAAGTCCTTCTGTGAGTTTTTGTCGTCTATATAGACATCTTCGGTTAAGGTGTAGCCCAGGACCTGATAAAGCAAATAGCATCACATGAAGCTCTCTTGCTGGATCAGCAACCCACAGCATCTTATAAAGATCAGAATTAAATTGTGACTTTTTCTGGTTGGTATACTTACTACTCAGTGATATTTAAATTTAAAAAAAAACTAACAGTTTAAAAATATGAGGGGCTGTCTAAATACTTAGGGTTGATTTCCTGAGTTTTGATGAGTTTTTTTTCTGCCATTTGAATAATGAAAAAACCTTCACTTTCTATTCCGGTTGTGTGTAGACCTTTATTTTGAGAATTATTTCTTGTTCTGAATGTCAAGATCATCGGCTAATATGTGTTAAATCCTTACTGTGTATTTCATGTTATACCAATAGCTTAGAGCTTAGGCCATCAGTGATAGCAAAATTTACACATTGATCAGGCTGCTATTGAGTGTGATTTTAGGTGTTAGTGAAAACTCTTTGGTCTTTATGGTAACTAAATTCTTATCATGTGTTCTGTTATTAAGATATTTACTCACAAATGTAACATGGAAATGTGAATTGTGTACCCTAAGGCTGTGCCAATGGCAATATTGAGCAGATAGCCATCCTTTATAGATGCCCATACACACACAAAAATGGAGTCACCTGGAAACCTCTATTTATACCATTATGCTCTCCATATAAAATATTTAATAAATCATGTATGTGTGCATAATTTCAGATATACGCAGTTCTACCACATCTGTAATTCATTGTTTAATAATTTAAGAAAAAGTGGCAATATAGGGACATAGTGTCATACACAAAACATATCTGTTATTGGGTATGTTTGCACACACTTGCTTTCAAAGCATACCCCACTGTTCTGCCCTTAAGCACATACCCACTGGCCTTAATGTAAGTATTCCGAACGCTTCGGGGCCCTCCAGCGAAGCACATCCTTGGAACATTGGGTCTTCCTGATGAATCTACCACCTCACCCTCCAAAGCAATGGAGAGTGGAACAAGTTGAAATGTTCAATGTGCTGTCAATTTCACTGGCCATCTTACACTGTGGGTCAGTGGAATTGACAGTTCTATGACAATTTTCAGAATGGAGTCCTGTGTTTATATAAGTGGAGGAGAGGTAAGGGCAAACACTGAGAGCTGGCACTCTTACCCTGGGACTCCCTGAGTTTAAAGCAACAGCAGATTTTGCAGTTCTATCAGCAGCCTTGAGGGTGCCAGGCATTTGAGTTGGTTTCCGTTGTCTCACAATATCTAATGACGTGGGAGACCTTGCATTTCTATAAGACTTTCAGTCCATTCCCCTACTTTACCATCACGAGTTACTAACGAGGCACAGAGCCCAGGGGTTCCTACCCTTGTCCTGTATAAATAGAGAAACCAAGGCACAGAGAGGTTTAATCTTCTGTATAGGAATATATAGTCAATGACAGAGTAGGACCTAAATCCAGGGGCCTGGCATGGCACGTCCTTGCCGTGGGATCACGTGTTGTCTTTGCTCTCTGGAGGAGCCATGACATGGCAGCCTGGCCCTGGGAAAAGGGTGATAACTAACTCGTCACCGGTATTCATGTTAAAGGAAATATAGAAGACATGCCAGTCAGAGGTGCTGAAACCCAGAGAGAAGAACATGATTTCTAGGACACGGAAAGTCCTGTGCCCTCAGGAGTCCAGGGTTCAACAGTTGCTTCTGTTTCCAACTGCCTAGAAGTTGAGTTAAAAGAAAGAATTGCAACTTTTTAACCCTGAGACTATCCACCAAATCCTAAGCAACCAGGCTTAGTTCCGGTTCATGTTTCTTCAGAATGCCATGAGCCCATCGCTGTGCTAGGCAGGGTGGAACACAAAAAAGAAATAGAAAATGCTGTGTTTGGTATGGGAGGAGAAATTAGACGTGTAAAGTTTATATAAATAAAACAATTAGAAGTCAATATCATACAGGCTACAATTAAGCCACAAAATAAGTAACAAAGACAATTTAGGTGAAAGCAGCATGGTGAGGTGACAAGAGTGTGGCTTGTCTATTTGCTATTTACGAGTTTTATACTATTTACCATTGACCGTTGACTATGTACAAGTCATAGGGCCTTAACCAAGTGACTCAAACTTTCTTGGTTTTGGTTTCTTCATCCACACTACCCACTCCTTGGCAGTGCTCGGAAAGGATCAGCAAGCATGTATATGTAAGGACCTAACACAATACCTAACAATCCTATCAAATGCAATCCATAATGATAGGCATTGTTTTTAGGGTTGCCTGTCTTTGTGTATAAGAACATTTGGCTTGTATCTTTTGTTTCTTTGTTTGTTTTATTTTGTTTTGTTTCGTTTTGTTTGAGACAGAGTCTCACTATGTTGCCTGGAGTGCAGTGGTACGACCTTGGCTCACTGCAACTTCCACCTCTCAGGCTCAAATGATTCTCCTGCCTGAGCCTCCAGAGTAACTGGCATTACAGGCATGTGCCACCATACCTGGATAATTTTGTATTTTTAGTAGAGATGGGGTTTCACCACGTTGGCCAGGCTGGTCTTGAACTCCTGACCTCAGGTGATCCACCCGCCTCAGCTTCCCAAAGCGCTGGGATTACAGGCATGAGCCACCACACTCAGTCTTGTATTTTAATAACTGATGACAATTTTTTTATACTTAGACACACACCCCTGTCTCCTGGAGAGGTCCTTTAGGGTTATTCACCTGCTAAAGCCAAGAAAAGCAGCATTTTGTGTCATGGTGATAACTTTTCTTGGACTCCCAATTTTGTTAGACACGTGGAAAACAAAATCTTTCAAACTGACTGCACGTGACTGCCAAGTAACTAAACTTACTCAGGCCCTATCCTTCTACACGGTCGCTTCCTTCTAAAGCCAGATGTTTTTATTCCAGAAGCAAAGTAAAACTGAGCTTCATGGAAAATTCTAATAAATGTAAGAACAAAACATATAAATGAGTTAAGGAAAGAGAAAATGTGGAAATTTTTTCCTGGGAGTTTGCCTTGGGGCAGGGGGAAAGTTTTTATTAAACGACTATAACTCTGCAATCTAAGGAAATGGTTTTATGTTGGAGATTACCTTTATAGAAGCAAAGCCTGAAAATGAGTGAGCGAAACTTTTATGTGGCCCAACCCATGTTGTTTTAGTTTGTCGTTTTACGTGGAGGTGAAATCTGCTAGGCTGCTATCTATATTCTTTTCTCTAGCTTGGGCTCCAGGAAGCTGAGAAATGTGTATTTCTTCACACCCTGAGAAGCCCGCCTGTAAGGGCTCTGACCCAGTCCTGCAAATACTTACCAGTTGCTGTACAGTATCTCCATTTTCACCCACCGATTTTCCAGCTATAAGATCATCTTTTGAAGTGGGAGCATAATTTCCTGCATTTATTGGGATGCTCATCTGCCCCATTGACTTATCCTCTCTAACACCCACACCCACAGATCCCGGGGTGGACCGAACCCCACTGTTCCCTTAAACAGCTCAACACCTCAAATGCAGCGTGTCCACAGTGAACTTCATCATCTCTCCCAATAATCCTGCTTCTCCAACACCACCCGCTTCCTAAAACCCAAACTAGACCCCGGGCATCTTTCTGCCCATCTCTTTCCATTGCCTCCTTCTCACAGCCACAGTGCACTGTCCATTCCAGCTCTGAAATGTCTCTCCCCCTCCTGCTCCTCATTCTTTGGTCCAGCCCGCGGTCACCTCTCACCTGCATGTTACCTTCTCCCCATGGCCAGTCTTGTTCCCCTCAGTTCATGCTCTGTGCTGCAGCCACTGTGATCTTTCTAAAACTTAGGGGTGATCACGTCCCTTGTCTACGGAAAACCCTTAAGTGGCTCCCTGCCTCGGGATAAGTACAAATTACAAGGCCTTTCAGAATCACAGCTCTCTAGCCTCCCTTCTTCCCATGCCTTACCCTGGGAGTGCTATATTCCAACCACGCACGGATGTGTTTGCACTTCCTCCACAATTACCGAGCTCATTCTTGCCCCATGGCCTTTGCATGTGTTTTCATCTTCCTGGCACTGTCTGCCTCCTCTCTCTACCCCCTTTGCTTCTTTCAGCCTAAAGACAGAATTGCACAGGAAGCTCTTCGAGGCACCCCGTCTCCTCCCCAAGTCTGAGTAAGTGCTTTCCCTGCAGGCTCCCGTAGCACTCTAGAATTTCCTTACAGTAGCACAAATCACACCGCATTGAAACCACTGGTCTGCGTCAGTCATGATCCTTCATACCACAGCAGGCACCCCGAGGACAAGGAACACCCCTTGGATTCTGGTTTGTAACAGGAGTGCAATAAATATCCACTAGATGACAGAATGAATGAAATGTGAAAGTTCGTATAAATTTCTCTCAGTGAGAAAATTTGACGAGAGGATCAGCATTAAGACCTACACTGGAACAGCCTTCATCCTCGTGATAACCTACCGTAAGTCCCATTATCTCTGGTGGAAAATGTGTTCCCTCTTACATGTTAGTACAAGCAGAGAAAGCGAGAGGCTCTTCTCTTATTTATTTGGATCTCTAAGACCATGCCACCCATCTTTAAAGGGAACAAATTTATGCATGAACAACCGATCAAACTCAAATTGTAGGTCTCTTCACAAAGTAGTTCAAATTTGATGGTTTTATTAGGGGAAAAATGAGACAAGAAAGCATTCTCTTTTACCACAATTATTCCAATAATTTTAGGTGAAAGGGTTTTTGTGTGTCTAGGAAACATTGAAATGGTGGGATATTTCTGGAGTGATATTTTTAACACAGCATAAATTAAACCTTTTCGTACCCACATCATTCATTATATGATGTGTTATTCCAGGTTGACGTATTGCCAGTCTATTATTTTGCAAACCATTACATTATCACAGCTGCTAAGCTGCATAACTTAAGAATTCAGAATACAACAGAGTCTCTGTAGTCGAGTGTGTGGTGCTTACATTCTGAATGTATTCATGCAGGGAAGTGTGAGACATTACCAAAAACACATACAGCAGACGGCTTTCAGTGGATATTTATTACCATTGAGAGCAGGCAGCCAAGAACAGTTCAGACAGATCAGTGTATTCACACATATTATTAGCCAACCCCCTCATCCTGCACGAGGTTTTGTTCCTTCTATAAATATACGCCTCTCTGGAGAAAAAGAACATGGACTATTGGGGACTCCAATCCTCTGGTTCACAGAACACATTGAAGGCCATTTTCCCTGCGTTGGTTAGTCCCATGCAATTTTAAGTGACCCAAACTTGGTGAACCAATATTTATTTTATTTTGTATAGCAGCTTATGTCATGTTAAGCCATTGACTTCTCATCTTGGGCAGAGTGACATTGCTTGTTGGCTCGGTGTGGGGAAGGAAAGGCTGCCTCTATGGGTACCACTTCAGAGTTTTCCTTCCTCAAGCTCGTGTGGAAAGCATGATTGCAAATCTCTATGCAAACAATCAGGACTCCCAGGCATTTCAGCATCCTATGCAAAATGGCAGCTCTCAGGCTGGGCCTGAAACTGAACTATGGTTCTCCTCGTTGGATGGCTTGTCCCCAAGTCCTGACTCCTCCTCATGCCTTGCCATCATGCCATGGGTCATCTTAAAGCAGTGCTTTTCAACATCGGTGTCACATTGGAAACAAGGAGCTTTTAAAAGCTCCAGTACTCTGTCTGTACCCCAGACCGTGTACATCAGAATCTCTGGGGATGGGATCCAGGCATCAGTATTTAAATCCCCAGGTGACTCCAACAGGCAGCAACATTGATAACAACTGCCCCAAGGAAATAATATTTCTAAGATAGATGATTTGGGCAAGACACCAGCATAAGGAAATTAGCTAGTTTTTGTGTTTTCTAGTATCTTCACATAAAAGAGAAAGAAACAGGTTGATTGTGTTGAGGTTTTGGGTCGTGTCATTCTCGATAGGGGAAAACTATTTAAGCTCCTTGAAAGTTGAAAGGGTTCACATTCCTGGGACATCCTACTCAGTGTCAAGCACATTGAGGACAGTCTCCAGATAGTTACCTGCAGCCTTCTGAAGTCACAGAGTCTAGAATCATGCAGTGACTTCCTTCCAGGCTATTTACGACCAAAAATACCCAATCCAGCTTCTCCTGTATGCTTCTTTTCTCGACTGGTAGGTGGACAAGGTCCCTTTTCTGTGTCTTTCGATCTGCCCTATTGCAAATTCACAAAGTAAACCGTGTGTTCTCAGGAGAAAGGGGAGATGGATTTTTTTGTTTTTGTTTTTGTTTTTTTTGGAGATGGAGTCTTGCTCTGTCACCCAGTCTGAAGTGCAGTGGCATGATTTTAGCTCACTGCAACCTCCCCCTCCTGGGTTCAAGTAGTTCTCCTGCCTCAGCCTCCTGAGTAGCTGAGATTACAGGAACCCATCACCATGCCCGGCTAATTTTTGTATTTTTAGTAGAGGTGGAGTTTTACCATGTTGGCCAGGCTGGTCTTGAATTCCTGACCTCAAGTGATCCACCCACTTCAGCCTCCCAAAGTGCTGGGATTACAGGTGTGAGTCACTGCACCCGACCAGGGCGAGATGGCTTTCTATAAATGCTTTGACACAGATTTCTTAGAAACTGCTCTAGCATAATGAATATCCACCTGTGTAATATAAGGCTTTCTTTGATCTCATAGTTGAAAACAATCCACTTTTATTTGCATTTACTCATCAATGAGCCTCAGAGGATAATATTATCTGTTCTACACCTACAAAGCAATATAGAAGAAACTATGCCATGAACCTTTATTCTGATCTGGGAACGGATGAACCACATCTATGGATTTTTAATTCTTTTTTGTCATCTCCTACTGGTCACTCGATAACTAATACTTCAAAGGACTTGGTCAGTTTTTCTACTAGATCTCAGAGCCCAAAACAAAACCTGGGATAAAGATAGGATAAACAAGTGTTCATTGAGTGAATGCTGAATACCTGAACAAGAGGAATCTCTTTGTGGTCATAAACTCAAACCTTTAATAAAAAAGGGTTGTCCTTCATGGGACAGGGTTGCAGTGTGGCTGTGTTTGTATGCAGATGAACATCGGTGTCATCATCAGTCCTAACAGTGACTTATTTTAAGATGTTAGCTCTTCTTGGTGGAGAACTTAATCATGAAAAGCTTCCTAAAATCCTACTACACAATTAACACCTTTGGGTGCATGGGCCGTCCCTTTTCTTCCCAGTCAGAACCCATGTGGGGATGTTGTGAGATAGTCCAGATACATGTCTCTGATCATTTTTCTACATTGTTTGCTGACTTTTCTCAAACATGCCAAAGGCTTCCAAGCCTTATTGGCTTTCCTTGTTAACGTTCCAACAGAGTAACTGGAGGAATTGGAGGGGCCATTTAGATGTAATTTCTCCAATCGCTCTATTGGAACATTTATAAAGAAAGCCAATAAGCGTTAGAAGTGTATTGACTATTACTAGAAAATGTGGTCCTAGTCCACCCACACAGAATCAGTCCCAGAATACAGATATCCCTGGGAGTGGAATGTCTAGGACATAACATTTTATTTGCTAATTTCACAGATTTTTATTTAACGTCGACTGCATGCCAGACGGTGTTCTAGGCCCAAGACATACAGCTAAGTCTGTGCTTTCATGAATTGGTAATAGATTAAGTGGTGTTGCGTTCTCTAAAGAGAAATAAAGCAGAGTAAGGAGGAGGGGGAAACAGAGCGTGCAGCATGGTTATATAATGTGGCTCGCAAGGAAGGACAGGAAGGGATTTGGGACCAACCATGAGGCCATGTGGGGATCATCCCACACAGAAGGTACGGCAGGTACAACAGGCCAGAGGCAGGAGTGGACCTGAGGTACTTGAGGAATGGCAAGGGAGGAGCTGGAGCAGTGTGAAGGGGTGAGATGGGGGTCAGAGGTGAGGATAAAGGGTCAGAGAAGAGTTAAGAGCTCAGCTGGCACAGGCTGTGCAGGTCATGAGAAGGACCTTTGGGTTTTACGCTGGTTAAGACAGAAAAAGATCAGTGGGTCAGTGGCTGAAGGATGATGTTAGCCACTAGGTTGATAGAGAAGAAGGCTGTCATCGGATGAGGCATGAGGCCACTAGTACAATCATCTTAGTGAGAAATGATGGTGACTTAGGCCAGTGGATACCCTGGAGGTGGTGAGAAGTGAAGTGGATGGACTCTGGATTTATCTAGAAGGGAGAGCTGGCAGGATTTGCAGACAGATTGGGTGTGGAGGAAGAGAGGAAGACGGGAGTCAAGAATGGCCCCTGAGCAGCTGTAGCCTGGAGCTGACACTTACCCAGACGGGAACCACTGCAGGAAGAGCTGCTCAGTGATGACAGCCTGGGCCGGAGAGACGGGGTTCTATTTCTGATGTGCTAAACTTGAGATAATGAGTAAAAAATTCAAATGGAGATACAGCGTAGGATGTTAAAAACATATGTTTTGTGTTTGGGTGAGAGGTCTGGACTGGAGATAGGATGTGGACATTATCAGGGGTGAACTGGAGCTGGCTTGGCAGGCTCTGCAGAGCCGATTATGTGATCTCTTCTCAGCTCCACATTCAGTGATGACACATGACCAGCTTGAAATGAGCCATGATGGAGAATTTACACCATGGAAATTGGCAAACATTACAAAGCAGAGCTTTTTTTCCCCTAGAGAGTTGATGACAGTTCTGTGTTCTCCAGTATACCACTGGAGATTAGCATTTAAGCCAGAGGACTATATGATAACACCTGGGGAATGTGCGTGGATGGAATGAAAAAAATGTCAGCAAACTGGACCCAAAGCCACTCCAAAGCTTAGAGATGGGCTCCATGTGGTGGAACCAGCAAAGAAGACTAGCGGGGAGCAGCCAGTGAGGCAGAAAGAGGATTGAAGACAAAATTCCCAGAAGGGCATGATGCATTTTCAATTGCTGCTGATAGTCAAGTGAGATAAGGACTAACCTTATTGCACATTATCATAAAAACTGCATAAACGCCATGCATCAGAATTGCTATGTGTTAGCCGGGCGCAGTGGCTCATGCCTGTAATCCCAGCACTTTGGGAGGCGGAGGTGGGAGGATCACTTGAGATCAGGAGTTTTGAGCCCAGACTGGACAACATGGCAAAACCCCGTCTCTACAAAAAGTTAGCCAGGCATGGTGGCACTTGACTGTAGTCCCACTACTCGGGGGGCTGAGATGGAAGGCTTGCTTGAACCCAAGAAGTCGAGGCTGTAGTGAGCCAAGATTGCACTACTGCAGTCCAGTCTGAGTGACAGGCTTATTTTTTTTTTAATCTCAAAAAAAAAAAAAAAAAAAGAATGGCCATTTGTTTCTAAGTTCAGTGCACGGATCAGATGTCTGCTCTCAATCTCAGACATACTGAACCTAATTCTCAGGGGCCTGTAACATAGAAGACAGTTTTAAAAGCAGTCCTTTAATACATAGTGTTCCAGAAAAGCAGGCACAGTGGGGTAGAGAAAAGAACACAACATAGGAAAGGAGAAATACTGCAGATGGGAAAAGAGAGAAACTCTTAGAACAAATTTTACTCACCCTAAGGTTGGTCCTGGACAGAGAAAGCAATTGGACACCATGGTGGAGACTCAAGGGGTGAAGCTGATTACAGTCAAGGCCAAGAGTGAGTTTCCTCCCAATAGCACCGAAGAAACACTAGGTCCTGTTTTAAATATCCCTCCCTTAAGCCACTTTATCAGAAAAATGGAGCTGCAATTGTCCCTTAGATCTTTTCCAGCTCGTACTACACCTGCAAAATAAAGGCAAGAGAGAAGATGAAAGACCCATATTAGTATCAGCTGTTGGTCGCCTATGTCAAAAGCCACCAACTCTTAGCTGTCCTAAGATCTAGCAGAAGGAAAACCTGTTTTGTTTTGTTTTGCCTTTGAATTTTTTTCAATGTCTTGATGTAATCACACGTCAGGGCTTCATAACCCAGTTGAGTCCCAGAATAGATTTAGAAAGCATCATTTAGGGTTGAGTTGGCCGTCAGCTGCCCGAAATGAGCAAGTCCTGATTTGTGTAACTATGAATTTGGGGATTGACATCCATTCTGTAAAAGCAAATGGATTTGGATTGAATTGGAAGAAATCACATCCAACATCTCATGGAGTTCTTATAAAAGAAAATCCTGCTATTATCTGCCAGTTAGGCTGAGGGATCATTAAGTAACAGCCGCCAACACTTGGAACAAAGTCTTCCATAGTAGATCCCGTCCATAAAAGGCTTTCTATGTGAGGTTCGCCCTGTTACATTATGCCTAGTTCCCCTTTCCTAGCCCCTTTAGTTTTCTTTTAAGTGAGAAGGTACCTCTGACACATGAAATTCTAATCAATGAAGAAGAAGTTTTAAAAGCAGACAAGTAGTACATGGCTCTCCCACGAGTCTGTGCCGATGCTTGTGAATTTGCCTATTTTGTTACTGAAGTGAAATTTGTGTGCCTGGTTGTGGATGAGCAGAGTCATCAGGGCTCTGCGAACGCTCTTTCTCTGCAGGGGCAGGGACAGCCTTGCTTCGTCGCTGGCCTGGTGCATAGGTGCCAGGTCCACCCAGGTAGGCAGAAGTGCAGGTGTCAGGCTCTGGAATCACTGTCATTAAGATGTTAACCCAGTATGGTATAGTCTGAATGTTTTGTTCCTCTGAAATTAATATGTTGAAATCCTATCCCCTAAAGTAATGGCATTAGGGGATGGGGACTTTAGGAGACAATTAGTGCCGTTATTAAAGAGGCGCTAGAGAGCTCAGTAGCCCCTTCCACTCTCTGAGGACACAGAAAGGAAGTGTTGCCTGTAAGCCAGAAAGTGAGCCCTCCCCAGGCACCGAATCTGCTTTGATATTAGACTTTCCAGTTACCAGAACTATAAGCAATAAACTTCTGTTGTTTGTAAGCTCCATAGTTTGCGGGATTTCTTAGAGCAGCCTGGAGAAGCTAAGATGCAATCCTTAAAGGGAAGGCTAGGAGAGGAAACTTTCTGCCCTGCTGAGCCCCAGCTTTGGGTTGTCAAGCAGCAGAGCATTTGGGAGAGGATCTCATTAAGAACACAAGCAATCTGGAAATGCATGTGGTCACTTGTTGATTTGAAATCAACAATGTAGAATGATGTGTTCAGATCAGCCTGCTGGTCAACTTGGCTTCCTGAAGACCAAAGCCCAGCGAGCAGAAGCCCGGCTCCCAAGGCCATATGCCATGCCATTCAACATTACTCTCAGGGGGCAGTTCCTAGATCCTGTGGCATTAGGTTCAGCCATAGTGTCCATCTGCAGATCATCTTGTGTTTGTTTCAGACAGAGTCTTGCTCTGTTGCCCAGGCTGGAGTGCAGTAGCACAATCTGAGCTCACTATAACCTCCACCTCCCGGTTCTAGGGACTCCTGTGCCTCAGCCTCCCAAGTAGCTGGGATTACAGGCATGCACCAATATACCCAGTTAATTTTTATATTTTTAGTAGAGATAGGGTTTCATTATGTTGGCCAGGCTGGTCTTAAACTCTTGGTCTCAAGCAATCCACCCGCCTAGTCCTCCCAAAGTGGTGGGCTTACAGGTGTGAGCCACCATGCCAGCCTAGATCATCTTACTCGCCTTTTATTTCTAGTAGAACTCCTGGTCGGATGTTCTATGTTCTCCTTGAGCATATTAAACCAACATACCTAATAGCAAACAAAAATATCTTCGGGACTCTGTAACTTTCTTTTTTCTTCTGTCAATGGCCTTAAGGTGGCATAAGAGAAACATGTGTCATGTGTCTTAGAGTAGGGCCCACACAGGGCAAGAAAAGTTCTGTCCTTAAGAGATCCAGCAGTCAGAAATAGACTATGTTTGAGAGTTGATTTCTATCTCAGATGGTACCCAAGGGACCTAATCCTTTATCTTCACTCCCGGGGCTGCGCTTCTGTTGACTCTAGTCGTCTTAGGAAACACAGCCTCATAGAGGCATTGTAAACTAAAATGTGCATAGCGGCCAGGCAGGGAAAAGAAATGGAACAGGAAAATAAGGAAAGAGGCGCATTGCAAATTAGAAAACGCCCATCCAGCAAGTGAGGCCAGCTACTGCTCAGCCGTGCCACGGGAAAGCTGGGGCCAGCACTCCTGGATTTTCTAGTTTTTCAAAAGAAAATGTATGTATTTTTCTTATGTTTAAGGAAAAAATACATATGTCTTTATGTGTGTACGTGAGAAAGAGAGTGAGAGTGAGAGATATAGCCCCATTTTTATAATCCAACTTTAAAGGATAACATTGCATGCCAAACAAAGCATATTTTTAGGCTACATTTCGCCCACAAGATGCCAGTTTTCAATTTCTACAAGAAAAACAGCACTGTCCCGAGGTGGGCGGATCACCTGAGGTCAGGGGTTCGAGACCAGCCTGACCAACATGGTGAAACCTTGTCTCTACATAAATACAAAATTGAGCCAGGTGCAGTGGCTCACGCCTGTAATCCCAGCACTTTTGGAGGCTGAGGAAGGCGGATCACGAGGTCAGAAGATCAAGACCATCCTGGCCAATATGGTGAAACCCTATCTCTACTAAAATACAAAAAATTAGCTGTGTGCGGTGGTGTGTGCCTGTAATCCCAGCTAGTCAGGAGGCTGAGGTAGGGGAATCGCTTGTACCTGGGAGACAGAAATTGTAGTGAACTGAGATAGCGCCACTGAACTGCAGCCTGGTGACAAAGTGAGACCCCAATT
>NW_016107376.1:6044883-6045919 GCF_001604975.1 Cebus imitator
AAAAAAAAAAAAAACGACTGTCCCACCCTAAAATATCGTAAAAAGGAAACATCTTGGTGCAAAAAAACTAATCTTGAAATAGATCCTCAGGCCCTCCAGCTGGAGCATAATCCTAGTGCTAAATCAGAATGTTATTTTTTTAAAAAAAACCTCTTCTGACAGGTCAAATGCAAATTTTAAAATACATTTGAATAAATTGACTACATGTCCTCCAGCTAGAAGAAACAGAAAGATGGCATCCTGTTTGCTGAGAGCATGGTTTTATTACTTAGCAAGAGGACTGGAACTTCAGAAGCCACTGAACCTATGGCCTAATTATTGCGTGATAGAACAACTTTTTAATATCATCAGCAACATTCTTTTGTGTTGGGAGGATACTCCCCATTGATGGTGTTAAAATGGAACAAATCAAGCAATTTCAGCCAATAGAACAATCACTCTACCACCTACCTAGAGGTATATTTTGCTAACTTCAATTTGCAGTGTGTGGTCCTGCTTAAAACTAGAGATTGCACAACAGCCAAACAGAGGTTCTTTTATGATCAAGGTGGCTGACTGGTAACAGCTGAACTAAAACTTTTTAGTTCTAAATCATCTCTTTGATGCTAGATGGAGTGGAATTCTGGGGTCCCAGCCAATTCCTTGAGCAAGAACTTGAATGGATTCACAGCTCCTTTTCTGACTGAAGCGTTGGCTCTGCCCTTAGGAACTCTGGATCTCACCACGATGTCAAAATGGAAGGATATCCCTGCTGGGGAAGGAGGCAAGGCAGGCCTCTCCAGTGTCCCTTCTAAACCACAGCTTGCACTTGTGACATCCACAGCAGAGATGCAACTCTTCAGTTTTAATCTCAGGATGTCCTCATTTCTGTCTCTTGCCAGATAGGGCAACTATGAATTCACTGACTTCTAACACTTAGCCAAAAGTTTTGTAGGGACGTTTCACACCCAAGAGAAGCAGATCAGTGATCAATGGACATGTTGGCTAGTCGTTACTTTAATCCCGTTACACTAGATCCTTTTTTTTTTTTTTTTTT
>NW_016107376.1:6045955-6053518 GCF_001604975.1 Cebus imitator
AGTCTCACTCTATTGCCCAGGCTGGAGTGAGTGCAGTGGCACAATCTTGTTTCACTGCAACCTCCACCTCCTGGGTTCAAGCAATTCTCCTTCCTCAGCCTCCTGAGTAACTGGGATTACAGGCATGTGCCATCTCGCTTGGCTAATTTTTGTATTTTTAGTAGAAACGGGGTTTCACCATGTTGGTCAGGCTGGTCTCGAACTCCTGACCTCAGGTGATCCACCTGTCTGGGCTTCCCAAAGTGCTGGGATTACAGGCGTGAGCCACCACGCCCGGTCTACACTAGATGCTTATTAAGTTAAATAATCAAATATCAAATCACTGGGGCTGTATTTCCTCAATTCCCTGCTGAAATTATTTTACGAAGTTAAGATTTAATTCCTCTTTATTGACAGCTGATGTTTAGTGTCATCTTTGTTTTGAATGTGCAGCAACCTATTTAGGCCTGGACTAGGGCTGGCCACGTGACCTTAGGCAGGACATGGAGGTGGGTGGGCAGTGCCCAGGGACAGACATGGGAGTGTGCTGGGGGCACTGAGCCAGCGAGTGAGCCCACAGACAGGCTAAAGACTCATGCGCTGGTTAGATGTGTCAAATGTGGCTGGAGAATCAAGAAAGAAACAAACAGGTGGAGACAAAGAAATCAGAGGAGAAGCCAGTTTAAAGAGGTAGGAGCAAGAGTCTGTGGAAACCCCTTGAACCGTGTCATAGCTCCAGGCGTGTCTAGGCACAGCCTAGGCTATGGGCAAAGATGAGGTGGACAGGATGGTAGGTAGTATCATATGGCTGAGAAAGCCAGCAGAAGAAACATCTATAAACATGCTTCTGAGGCTTTTTCAAAATGATCATTGAGGATCTTATTCCTTATGTTATTGAGTGCTTTTTAAATATTCCTCTCCGTTAATTCCTTTCAGAAGATAATAAGTATGTGATTCAATGTGCTTACCTTTTTACCTTTGCTGCCAGGAAACTCAAAGCTAAAGCTGAGACACAACCTCCGTAACTTGCTCTTCTGGATGCCTTTTTGTACTTTCATTTTTTCTGTTTTAGATTACCCTTAATTACCTAGTTTACCCTCATGTTCCATGTAAATATGTGCACATATTTTGCGCCCCTGCCAAGCAGCATGGAAACCTACAACTTTCTCTTCTCTGTGTGTTACTTTCTGCAAGGGAAATCAACACAATAGAAATGTAGCCCATTGAATGTGAAAAAATAGAACAAAGTATGCTACTTCCCTTCTCTTGGCAGAATGCATTGTCCCAGCAGGTGTGTCAGAAATGCTTCAAGGTAAGCCGAGACATGAGAACGTTGTGTTCTGAACAAGGTGGTTCTTTTTTCCCAGAAGGGAATGAATGCATTTGGAATGTTAGGCTTTGACTGAACAGAGCCACTCCATTCCGCCCCGTTGTGTCCTGGGAGTACACGGGGACTTGGAGCAGCCCCTAGAGGCAGTGGCAGTTGACAGGCATTCTTGGGAAGAACAGAGGGGTGAGGCAGGTCCCTGATGCAAGGCAGCAGGTGCGCGCTATCCTGAATCTCCGTGCCTGGCGCCCACCTTCATACAAGCTGCAGCTATGCCTGGGGGCTGACAGTTCTGCAGAGTCCAAATTCACAAGGATGAGGGCTGGGAAAGAGGCTTTGCTGGTTTTCTGTTCCCACCAGGATGTTGGAAGCCTCCTTTTTGTCCTTTTCACTTTATGCCTCTTTTTTCTTCTCCTTTCTAAATGTTGCTGTCAGTGTACTCAGCTGAATGCTATCAGATGCACAAATAACAATAGCTTCCTGGGAATGATTTGCTGCTGCGGGCCATGGGCCAGTGCCAAGAAGACAAGGCACGCCAAGAACACTGTTTTAGGAAAATCACAGCTTTCAGAGAGCAGCTTTGGGATAATTGTTCAATTCCATTAGGGATTCTGGCGCCGAATCCACCTCAGAACCTGGCCCCAGTGTCTCCTCCAGGGGAATGTGGAGATCCCCAGCTCCATACCTTGGCTTTCTGTTTGATTTTTTTCATTTTCAAGAACCATCATTACTGGAACCTCATGTCTGATTGTGGTGTTCCTGGAAAGAAAAATGGGAACAAGGGCTGAGAGACAGTGAGACCTCCGGGGTGGATCAGGTGGGCTCACAGAGGGAGAAATAACAGATTCCCAAATGCAGATTCTGGCTCCTAAAGGTTTCTGAGAGTTTCTGATCTGGACATCTGAGATGTCACCGGCCTAGGGATTGTCAGCCTCACTAGGCTGCTGGGCTCCTGTTCTGCTCAGCATCCAGGAAGCTGGTTGGGCTCCTGATGACTAAGCCTCAGGCCAAGATGTTCTGGCCAGGGAAGGTCTCCCGAGCAGGCTTCTTCACTTCCATCCTGCAATGAGTTAACAGGGTTGGCCAGGGTCAAGGAACAGATATCAAGTTACACATTTTCCTCCCTCCTTCCCTAGCACACCCCCAGACACGCCCCACCAGGAAGGCCAGGAAGGAAGCGTACTGCGCAACAGGCAAGCTGGGCTAGGACCCTGGAAAGAAGAGGAAAGCACATTTCTGAGCCTTCTCAGGCTCCACTTCCTGCGGCTCCTTGTTCCACATTACCCTCTGGATGCTCCAAGAAAATGGCCAGGAGCAAATTCAGGCAGAGAGGGAAGTGACTGAGACCCAGAAGAGCTTGCCTTGACAGACAAGAATAGAAAGTACCTTAATGAGCATTTTCTGTGTGCTTAATCTATGCAGATATTTTCTCCTCTGATCCTCAGAGCAGCCCTGTGAGATTGGCTCTTCTTTTTTTGTTTGTTTGTTTGTTTGTTTTGTAATCCTAGCTACTCGGGAGGCTGAGGCAGGAGAATCACTTGAACCCAGGAGGCGGAGGTTGCCATGAGCCGAGATTGCGCCATTGCACTCCAGCCTGGGCAAAAAGAGTGAAACTCCATCTAAAATAAATAAATAAATAAATAAAATAAAATAAAGTTAAAAAAAAAATAAAAAGAATGGAACCTTAGGTCAGGTCGCCAGATTCAGCAAATGAAAATATAGGATGCCAGGTTACATCAAATTTTAATAAACAACAAATCGTTCTTTAAGCGTGTTCCATGGAGTTTATCTGAAATTCACATGTAACTAGGTGTCCTGTATTTTATCTGGCAACTCTTAACTATAGGGCCACTCCCATCTCTCTGCCCTCTGTCTTGTCTTCCTCTCACCGTCCATAGGCTGTCTCCCTGCTTTCTTCCATTTCTCCTCTGATGCCCATCTCTGGAACGTCTGAGCTGTATCTGTCCATGTATTCTTACTTTAAAATCATTTATTAATGATCATCTAGTATTACCTTAGCATCCATAATATGCCAGGGCTTCTTAGTTCAGAAGAACCAACATGGTAGCCTCTGGGCTGGTAGGTGTTGGGATACAACATAATCAAAAGCACCAGGGACCCCTGGTATCCACTCAGAAGCAACTCAGAAGAAGAAGCCACTATCGCTAAGACGCAGGGTGGGGTGGAAGGTGTCACTAGGGGATGGGCAGACTGACACCCCCTTGCCCCTGGTCAACCAGAGTTCTGTTTCTAAGATATTTCTTATGTCCCCATCAAATATTTCATTTGGGAAAAGATTTCCATAAATGACCAAAAAAATGTTATTGAAAATTACTGTTCTAAATCCCGGCTTCTCTAATGTCAATTTATAATGGAATTGCCTGGGAGTCTTGTCAAGTGCAGATGCAGTCTGCAGTCCTCAAGTTCCCCTGTAGTTGCTAATGCTGAAGCCCATTAAGGGCACTTTGAGGTCAAGGATCTGAAATGTCCTCTCAGATGTACATACACGTAGGTTATTTTTCTTTTTCATCTTTGTTTCAGATAGGTAGGTAGGTAGGTAGATAGATAGATAGATAGGCAGATAGATCTCTATAGATATTTATATAGAGATCTGCCCATCCATCTATCTATCTGTTCGTCTGTTCATCTACAGAGATCTGTCTGTCTATCTATCTATCAATCGTTTATTGGTATCTATCCATCAATTCATCCATCTACCCATCCATTCATCTATCTATGTGTATATGTAGATATCTGTCTGTTCATCCATCCATCCATCTTTACCATGACTATTTTATGCAAACATTTAGACAAAATTAGTAGTGACTGTACAACCCACTCAAAGAGAAACAAAATCCCCCTGGTGCAGGGGATCGTAAGAGAGAAAGGAAGAGACTAAACACATTGAAATGTCTCTATTTAAAAGCATTCCTTTCTGCAATACTGGGGATACTTAAAAATACAATCCACTCTGAAGGGATCTCTCCCTCTCTGACATCTTACCAAGGTCAGAGAGTCCACTATGAGAATTTTATGTTTGCCAAATTTGGAAGTCCTACAGACCTGAGCAGTCCTGGGCCTTAGAAACTCCGGAACTCGTGCATGACCAATGGGAGTCTTTATGGGTTGTGTAGAATACTAAAGATGTGCTCTGCATGGATTAAAGGTGTAATGAAGACTTTAGATATGAAGTACATTATTTTCACTCCTTCTCTGTTTTGTATAACTATTAAATTAGTGGGCCTAAGATACTTCCTTTGCCTACTATCTGATCAGATTTTTTTTTTTTCTTCTAGCATATATTGAATGTGCTTGTTTCTGTTAGATTGACAGTCCTCTCTTTTAAAAAAGAAAAACTAAAGTGTTTATTTTTTGGCCACAGATGATTTTAAGTGCTCCTGGTTTGGAGTGATTTATTTTTTTCTCTTCCTTTACAGCTGTGACCTAGTTAATTGTAGGTGGGAAGCAAACTCTGAAATTACTAGACTTTCTGCTTTGCTTAAAAATCTTGTTCTGTTAAATTGTAGGATGTCCTCTTTAATAACAGGAAGTTGAGTCTCAGGATCAGCAACATTTGTGTTCTTTGTGCATTGAGATAAAGAAAGTGAGTGTGTTTCCTTGTGGTCGGGGAAGAGAGGTGGATAAGTAGATGACTCACAGATGAGTCGCTCATTTCTTAAAAGAGTCGAAATGCTCTCTGTTGGCTGCAGTTTATAACCTCTCGCCATTCTGGTTGCCCATCGGAGACAAAGGAGGGAGTGATCAGGGTCTTGGTTTGCTTGCTTCCTTCCTGACATCGGGCAAACTCAAGTACTGAAATACCACGTCATTAAGAAACTACTTTAATGTAGAAATAAATACATGTTACTAATATTCAGGCTTTTCAACTCTGAAAGTGGGCCGTCATGGTGGAAAGAGACATCCTATTACTTTAAACAAAATATTTCTTTTCACTATTTAAATTTTTTCTGAGGAGGGGTGGGAAAAAGTTGGGTGGAAGGTTCTTAAATGTCAATTTTCCATTCTACATATGGGGAAAGGATCATTTATTAACCCGTTCCATGGGCCAGTTGCTCTGCTGGAGTTTCTATCCTGTTCAGACGTAAAGTGTCAGATCTTTCGAAGCCACGTGAAGATGGGAAGCTGTAAACGTTAAGTACCCTGACGGACACGACTTGCTTCTATTTCTTTCAATAGCCCTAAATCCAAGAATTAAGGTTGATCATGGGCCTGGATCTATGGCTCTCAAAGTATGTTCCCACAGTCAGAACATCAGCCTGTCCTGGGAACCTGTCTGAAATGTGTTTTACCACACCCTGCAGGTGATTCTGATACAGGTATGAGAACCACTGACCTAGACCCTTAGGTTCCATCGTGAACTGAAGAACTCATCTGCAAGCCGGCGAGACCTAGCGGTCTAGGAATCTACACAGTGGTTCTTTTCCATGGCTGTACCCTAGAAACCCTAAGATGCTTCTCAAAAATAATAATACCAAGTCCCTCCCTGAGACCGGTACAATCAGAATCCCTAGTGGGGGATGCAGGGAAAAGCTTTTCCTAAAACTTCCCAGGGGACCCCCATGGGCAGCTGGGGCTGACACACTGGGACCACAGGAAGGGAGGACCCAGGTGGGAGAGGGTTGCCACGCTGGCTGTAATGTCTATGCCCATGAAAGGAGGCCTGCAGTCATTGTGCAGAATCCAGGCAGGCCCTAGAAACTCACAGTTCTAGACAACAGAGATGACCAAAGCTGCAGTGTCGGGGCAGAGGGGTTGGGGAGGGGCTTCGTTTGAAGCTAGCTGGTGGGGTCCTGCCAGATTGCACCTCCTCATCCCTCCCAGCTGCCAGTGCGAAGAGCTGCCAGCCTGCTTCATTCATGTGTGTGTGTATTTTTAGTAGAAACAGGGTTTCACCATGTTGGCCAGGTTGGTCTTGAACTCCTGACCTCGGGTGATCCGCCTACCTTGGCCTCCCAAAGTGCTGGGATTACAGACCAGACGTGAGCCACCACGTCGGACCCCCAGTTTATTAAGAAACACTAACAGGCAGCTCTCAGCTACTGGGCATCTCCTGGTCTATGAATTTTAAATCACCACCTTTATTCCTGCAACAAGATGGAAATAACCAGTACTTTGAGCCAATTTCCTTCTTCTCTAGGGAATTATATTTTAGTATAATTTACATCAAATTATACTACCCAGATATATTTTTCTGAAAAAAAAAAAAATTCTGTTTTTTATAATGAATCCAACAATCAAGTGTCAGCTCATTGTCCTTATAGATTTTCAATGCCTTCATGGCCTAGGAGGATGTAATTACGTTTTTTTTTTTTCTCTTGAAGCATTAAAGGGCATTGCACTTCTTTCCATTGGTCATTTCCTGGCTCCTCCTGGCTTGCCAATTTCACGGTTGCCTCGGCTCAGGGAAGGATGAACTTTGCTTTACTGCAAATGAGGAAGAGGACTGCTTGCAAATTCAGGAACACACTGAGCCTTAGGTTAAGAAAATATTTCACTTATACGGGCCACTTGGCCTCTGTCAGAAATTGGCGGCCAACCTGGCCGACATGGTGAAACCCCGTCTCTACTAAAAATACAAAAGTAGCCCGGTGTAGTGGCATGCACCTATAGTCCCAGCTACTTGGGAGACTGAGGCAGGAGAATCGAGAATCGCTTGAACCCAAGGGTGGCAGTTGCCGTGAGCCGAGATCTCGCCACTGCATGACAGATCAAGACCCTGTCTCAAAAAAAAAGAAAAGGAAAGAAATTGGCAGGACAAAGACGAGGTCCAAAAAGAGGGACTTCTTGTCTGCTGATGTCCCTATTAGGTGAGGAGAAATCTTTGCCTTTGCCCTCAGAAAGTTTGCCGAACATCAGCTGACAAAAGGCAGATTCATAGGGGAAAAAGCATACAAATGTATTTGGTCATACTTTTACATGACACAGGAGCCTTCAAAATGAAGACCCAAAGATCGAGGCAAATTGTCCATTTTTATGCATAGGTTCAATGAAGCATGGGCAGCCATGCAGATAATTCAACTGGACAAAAGTGTCCGACCTGATGCTAATGGACTGAGTGGGGAGGTCCAGCAAGGCCTATCTGTCTAGATTCTTCTTGACCTCTCTGAGCAGTATAGATAGGGCAGGACCCTCTTCGGAATGGGGCTCTTATGACCTACAGTCAAACAGGGTAGGTCAGAGAATCCCTTCCCTTCCCTCCCCTCCCCCCCTTCCCTTCCCTCCCTTCCCCCCTCCCC
>NW_016107376.1:6054137-6071025 GCF_001604975.1 Cebus imitator
CTTGGCCTCCCAAAGTGCTGGGATTACAGGCGTGAGCCACTATGCCCAGCTGAGAATTTCTTTGTGGCTAGTTTTTACATAGGAAGGTGTAAAAGGGGAAATTTAAAGTGATATTTTTAGGCTTTATGGCTGGCTTTGGGAAAAGAGATTCTGGTTCCTAGAAACTGCCCTGGGAAAGAGGGATTCTAGTTTGTATGGCTAGGTTTGGGGGAGGATAAGGGACCAAAGACGGGAGGGCCAGAGATGAGAAAAGGTCAGAGAGAGCTGCTTCTAAGGCCTTCATTTTTGGGTAACATTTTCTGAGCCCCAATACATATAACCTGGCCTAACTTTCTCCTCACCTGCACACCTACCTGCTTCCACTGGCACGTCACTGGAGCCCCACAGGGAGCTTGACACCTGCCCTAACAGGAAGGACATAAAATACCTGGCACAGGGAGATGGAGCAGCCTCCAACCTGCTTCTGCCTCCCTTAAGTGAGATGTCCACCATATACCTGTCGGTCTTTTCATATACCTGTCAGTCTCTTTGCTGTCAGCATGCCTAGTTTCTGTCCTCCTGGTCGACCTAAGCTCTGGATTCATTATTAACAGATACTTTGATTGACTGCTTTAAACCCATTGATTCACCTTGACCTATCTTTAAATTCTGGATGATTCTGGTTGCCTGTATGACTGTGCTGACTTCCACAACTTCCCTGGACCTCCAACCCATGAGAGTTCTTGGTTTTCCAAGCTCTGTTACCAAATCATAACCCATATCTACCATCCTCAGTCAAACACAGACCAAGAACACGCCACATCACCTGCAGGTAGGCTCATTTAAATGGTTCCAAGAAGCAGAGCTCAAAATGCATATTTTATCCTTAAGAGATCTTCATGAGAAAGGACAGCCTAAATTCGTTAGCAGTAGTCTAGGCAACTCACTAAATTAACAAGATTATCCTGAAACAGGCCTGATTTTGCATATATCAAAGGACTCGTTTCTTTCTTTCTTTGAGTTTGAATACAAGTCTGATTCATTGACTAGTCCAATCTCCATTGACCAACTCAAGACAGATCAATCACGGCAGCTTTCTGTTTTGTTTTATTTGTGTTGGATTTTTCTATTATTGTTGGTTTAGGTGTGATTTCATGAGAAGATTTTTGTTAAAATAATAGTTTTTTAATTTAATTTTTAATTTTTTGATTAGATTTTATTTGATTTGATTTTTAGAGGCAGGGTCTCTCTCTGTTGCCCAGGCTGGAGTGCAGTGGTGCAATCATAGCTCACTGTAGCCTCCAACTCCAGGGTCGAGCAATGCTCTCGCCTCAGCTTCCCAAGTAGCTGGGACTTAGGCCCCCAGGTAATTTTTTTTTTATTATTTTTGTGGAGATGAGGGTCTTTCCATGTTACCCAGGCTGGTCTCGAACTCCTGGCCTCAAGTGATCTTTCTGCCTCAGCCTCCCAGAGCATTGGGATTACAGGCATAAACTGCTGTACCTAGCCTATATTTTTAATTTTAATGAATCATTTATAGGGTGATCAAGATTTCTCTAGGAAATATAGAAAATGTGATGGACTAGAATAAATAGTTTTTTGGGGTTTTTTGTTTGTTTGTTTACCAATCATGTTGGAATGCAGAGTGCTTGTTGGAGTCCCAGTCTCTGGACTCAGTGACACTGTGGGACTGAGCCCTGGGGAGAGACAGTGCTGTGGTCAGCAGAGAGCTTCCCAGCTGGGCCCCTCAAATGACCAGATATCTTTTACACCTCTGCTTTCTTTTTCCCCTGGAGAAAAGCATTCTAAGAAAGCAAGAGAAAAATGCAGTCTAGAAAATGGCTTCCAAAAGTCGTTGCTTGCCAAAATTGTATCCGCCCTACAGCAGGGACGAACTTTGACCCCACTTACATTAGTGCAGCCTCTCCATTTCCATTTATCAGGTCCCCAGTATTGTCTATGCCGTGGTGAGTGTGGTTTTCATTTCCGAGTAAGAAAGGGGATGGGGTGCTCATAGGCCCGCTCTTGAGAAGCCAACATGAGAAGAATGATACCTGTTAGAGAGTTTCAGCTGCACCAGGGTGGATTTCACGTAGGCAAGGCCCCCTAATATTTCTAGGCCACAACCTGTGCTTTCCCAGAACATAGGTAGTTTCATTCATTCAGTACTCATTACATCCCTATTACACTCAAGACACTCGAGATTTTTTAAAAAGGAAGACTGCTAATTTAGAAAGATGAGTTTTAGAGAGAAAAGAGACTTTATGAGAAGTGAGTAGTGCATTGAAAACTGAAAACCCTTCTAATCGCTATTATAAACAACAGAATACCCCCGAATCAAGAGTTCAAAGGAATTTAAGTTATAGGTTAAAACAAAGTGTTCTTAGGTCTATTTACCTCTTAAAAATTCTACTCAACCTCCTTTATATCTGAAAGAGACACTGACGTTCTCCTCACTAAGCAAGCCTCCAGCCTCTTCCCAGCTTCTAGACGCACATTTTTAAACCTCTTCTCAATTCCTCTTTGGAAAGGGAGTGTTAATCATCTCCCAAAGAACTCTCCTAATGCTCATAGGAGCATTCACTCGGCTTAATCTTCCTCTGAGTGAAGGAGGTGACTCTAGGGCCACCTCCCCCTCTCAAGCTTGAGACCCCTTCTCAAGCAAGCAGATCCCCTTTTGTTATGAACAGGACCTCTGCTTTACAACTTCACTCCCAGCAGGCCCCAGACCATTGCTCTTTTGAGTGTGTGTAACCCCTAAACAAAACAAAGTATGTATTTTTCACATAAGGCTTTGATTACACACACACATGCTTGCGAAGTATGCACTCAAAAATCATCCTTGGGAAAGGATGAATTTCATGGAAACCAAATAACCAGAGATTAAGAAAAGAGGGTCTGAGGACATTTAATTTCCGATTCCTGGCCTGAACTGATTTAATTCAGGCGGCTCTGATTTTATTTCTACTGGGGCCTGGTATACATATGGGAGCTTACTTTCCTAATGGGTAATTGATAGATGATATCACTTTTATGGCCATAGGATCTCTCGTATAATCATGTGTGGATCTTGAGGGGGATATTTCTAAACATAGCTCTTGGCTTGCTCCTCGGGAGTGCTTAAGCCAGAGGGCAGCTCCTGCCTCTCCTGTACTTTCCCAGGGACCCAAAATATTTTTATATACACAGCAAAGCATTTTTTAAAGATTATTCTCCAGTCCCCAAAATGAACCTAGTGAGTGTCCTTGTCCTAGCATTTATATAAATGGGTTTTCTGGGTTCTCAGGTTGAGAAATGATGATGCCATGATGGCTCTTGGTTGGAGCTGGGACATTTTCCAGACCCAAATATGGGATTAAATGTGTTAGTGAGCAGTCCTGAAGCGCCTTGGGATTTCAAGACTGTTTGGGTTTGGGTTTTGCATATCACCCACTCACTTAACCATACCAGTGCTATTTCTAAATATCCTTTTTTTCCAACGAACTGCAACCCGGATTAGAAAATGACAAATGGTAACTTCCAAAAATACTTGGACTTTTGCCTCCATGGTGGATGTGAGAGAGTCAGGAGCAGAAGAAGGTGGTATGGAAGGGCTGTTGAGAGAGGAAGAGAACATTCCAGGCTCTCCAGTACCCCAGCCTCTTTCCCCCAGATTCCATCTGCAGCAGCCCGCTGGGGCCTAAAGCAAGGGGGACAGCAGTCCAGGACCCTAGAAACAGCGCTTTCTGTTTCTGCCTCCACCCTATCCTACCCAAAGGCCACGTCATGGGATCCAGCTAGAAAACCAAGAATGCTAGAAAACCAAAAACCACTTCACACTCACTAGGATGGCTGTAATCAGAAACAAGATTGGCAAGGAGGTATAGAAACTGGAGCCTTCACACACTGCTAGTGGAAATGTAAAATGGTACAGCTGCTTGGAAAACTGTCTGACAGCTCCTCAAATGGTTCAACATAGAGTGACCATCTGACCCAGCAATTCCACTCCCAGGTATGTGCCCAAGAGACACGAAAAACTACGCCTTGCAAAAATGCTTACACAGGTGTGTATAGCAGCATCATTCATAATAGCCAGAGAGTGGGCACAACCCAAATGTCCATCAACTGATGCATAGATAAACAAAATATGATCTATCCGCATAATCAAATATTATTCAGCAAAGAAAATAATGTACTGGCACATGCTACAAATGGATGAATCTTAAAAACATTATGCTGAGTGAAAGAAGTCAGCCACAAAGACCCCATTAATATAAAACGTCCAAAATAGGCAAATCTATGGAGACAGAAAGGAGATAAAAGGCTGCCAGTAGCTAGGGGGAGTGAGGAGAGATGGGGAATGACAATCACAGCTAATGAGTGTGGGGTTTTCTTTTGGGGGGATGAAAACGTTCTCAGATTGTGGCAGTGGTTGTACAATCCTATCATGAAACTAAGAAACCACTGAATTGTACATTTTAAACGGCTGAAGTGTATGGTGTATCAGTTATATCTCAATAAGGTATTTTTACGTTTTTAAGGGCACTGATGCGTAATGATGTTGATCAAATGTCTAACCTGAAATGAGCTTGTAGACAAAGTTAACACTGAATTAAAAAGAAAGAAAGAGCGCTGACAGAGTGATGGGCCACGTTCATTTAAAGAACAAAGCTTCCAACATAACCCCCGCCCAGCATTTTGATTACACGTAGAGATTGCTTTGTGACATTCAATGGAATGAGAGAAAGAAATGTGCAGCAAATTTCAACCTCAGTTTGAGCCCTGTGTTGGAAGGCAGGAAAGGAATGCGGAATTAAAACGCAGATTAGTAGTTAAGACCTGGAAAAGTCCTTACGTGACACAGAAGTAGAGGTGCCTGCTCACTGCACACAAAGCACAAAAGAAATCTGCTTTCTATAAAACTAGAAAATACAGCTGATGGGCATTTTTGAGTGCATCTCTGCCTTTCCCTCTCACTCTTGTGGATTTATTTATTTTCCTTTCACCTTCTCAGCCTGACTTTGGAATAAATCGCCTATTGATCATCTTTTGTTCTTCCAAAAGAACAGATCTGGCTTACGCTAAGGCCATAATTCCTTGAAGTTTCTTGATATTGGGCCTCATATATACTGGGCTTTGCTAGTGGAGAAATTGTCCTTTACCTTCGGATCAGATCAGTAAAAGATAACAAAATGCATCCAAGAGAACCTTTTTTAAAATGCTACTTGTACTAGTAGCTGACTTTAACCTGAGATAGGAGTTCCTCAACCAATCTTATGGCTGACATTTTATAAATAAATAACCCCTGAATGATTAAGATGGGTTACATGAGATTGCACTTCTGAACACATTTCTTTAGCTGCTATAAATATACTTCTCCATGTGTGTGCTGTTTTCTGCCTATTTATGTATTTGCAAATTTCTTTCATAATTGCACTACACATTACTTACAACGTGGTTTCTCCAATTCCTTTTCAAGGCAGTAATTATGTCGTAAGACATCCCCAGAGCCAGGCGAAGGCATTTGTTGCTTTTAAAAAAAAATTCCTCTGTCTTTACAAAAGCAGTGAATGAGGGTCTGGGAGCAGGGATGGAAAACACAGAAACGCAGAGATAGGGAAGACGATTAAACAGTGGGACGGCGGTGGGAGCTGGGGGACAAGGGACTGGGTGTCAGCGCCTGGCGGTCAGCTCTGCCATGCAAAGTCCCAGCTCCTCTTCTGCTTAGGGAACTCCCGGCACCAGCAACGCCTGCCTCCGTCCCAGGTCAGCCACTGAGTTAGAGCTCCCAGCCTTAGTTCCCTTCCCCAATGTGCAATCTCAGGACCAAGACCTCAGCTTCTACTTGCGCTGTTTCCCCAGGGCTTATAATAGGCACTCAGTGACTCACCCTATCTGGCCAGCCAATTCGGTACTTGACTCTTTTCACCCCAAATAGTAGCTAAAATCTCATAGAAGGAGGGGTGAGCCAGTGACTGTTTCTCATTCTGTCTTCCTGGTGTCAAACATGGTGTTCCCACCCTTTAGACGCCAAGAGGTCACTCTGTCCTCATCCATTACTTTTTAAGTTTTGTGATCAACTAAGTGGTAAATTCCTGAAGATGCTTGTTTTCTATAATTCTCGAGAAAAAAATAAGGAAAGTGATGAAGAGAAGTGGGCGTTAGCCCAGTCCCGGTCACGTGTTCGCCTGGTGAGCCCTGGTGTCTCCAGCTTTGTCACAGTGTTCAGGTAGCCTGGCAGGCTGCTTGCACCCTCTATGCTGGGACTTCCCTCTCCGTAAGAAGAAGGTGTGTACACACACATAGAAACACAAGAGACAGACACATACATAGAGATTCACAGAGACAGACACATAGATACAGTGACCCACACAAACACACAGACACACATATATAGACACACACAAGACATACAATGACACATGCAGACATATAACAGACCCACAGACACACACATAGACACAAGAGACACACATGCACAGACACACACATAGAGACAAAGATACAGTAGACACACACACACAGACACAGATACATACATAGAGACTCAGAGCTAGGCACATGCATATGTACACACACACATGAACATATCATAGACATACACACAGACACAGAGACTCACCACGACAGACACGCAGACACACAGTAGACACACACACAGGCACATACATAGAGACTCTCAGAGCCAGGCACACACACACAGGCACACATGAGCACACATAGATACACACACAGAGAGACTCAGAGACATGCACATGCATACTCAGACACACACAGACACAGTCACACACTCACACGGACACACACACACGTATAGTGAATTGCTCTGAGGTTTCTACATCCCTTTGAAAAGCAAGGACATTGTGGTCAATGGCAGCCATGCCACTTGCATGCATAGCCTCTCAGAGGCCATCTGGGGAACTGCCCTGTGACACTCTGAATTAGTGATTTAAAGGCTGGGGCAGTGCCAGCTACAGTGACTCACACCTATAATCCCAGCACTTAGGGAGAGCAAGGTAGGTGAATCACCTGAGGTCAGGTGTTTGAGACCAGCCTGGCCAACAGGTGAAACCCCATCTCTACTAAACATACAAAAATTAGCTGGGCATGGTGGTGGGCGCCTGTAATCCCAGCTACTTGGGAGAGTGAGGCTGGAGAATCACTTGAACTTGGGAGGCAGAGGTTGCAATGAGCCAAGATCACACCACTGCACTCCAGCCTGGGTGACAGAGCGAGAATCTGCCTCAATCAATCAGTAAAGGCTAGAGCAGAATCATGTAGGTGATTGGAGATACAGGGCCAGCAAAACCCGGCAGCATCCTTCAACAGCACTGTCACCCCGAGTTTCCATGGGCACAAAGACTGCTGATGTCACCGGGCTCCAATTCCAGACTCCAGAGCAAGACCACCTAAAGAACGCCACCCATCCCCACAAATGGTAAAGATTTCAGGGAAGCTTGAGTAGGTCTTGCTGTTCTCCGGAATTCTTGTTTATATTCAGTCATTTTTAAAAAGGGGATTATTATGGCACCTTTACACTTAAAGATTCCCAGACCATAAAGTAAATATATATTTAATGTTCTAAATTTTTAAAGTCACATTATTTAATCATAGGATAAAACAATGCCTTTAGAACTGTCCCTATCTTCTCCATAATTTTATACTTCGGATAAGAGTCTGGTTTACAGCCAAAATCCCCAGAGGATGGAGAGCATGAGTTCAGGGCACACACGCTGAAGCTAACTGTGATATATCTTGCATTTGTTTTTTCATGAAAATACCGACGCAGTTAGCTAATGTTAATGGAAGCATCATTTTCTGCATACTGTTGGCTTTTTAATTTAATTTATTTTTCTCTCTCCCTCCCTTTCACTCTCCCTCCCTGCCTTCCTTCTGCTCCCTCCCTTCCTTTCTTTCTTCTTTTCCTAAGGTCCTACTTCCTCCCCTCCCCTCCCCTCCCCTCCCTTCCCTTCCCTCTTAGATAAAACTTTCTGGTGATGGGATGTTTGTAGAAAGGCAAGATTCTGTAGTACCCGTTTGCTTTTCATTACCGGGGTATAAAAATAAAGGAGTGGTATACAGGAATAAAATATGCATTGTGTTTTGCCCTAGAGCCCTTATTCATGGAAAAATGATAAAACTATCCAAAAAAGGGTTTAAATTAAAATGGGCCAGGTGAGGTAGCTCATGCCTGTAATCCCAGCACTTTGGGAGGCTGAGGCAGGAGGATCACAGGAGGCCAGGAGCTTGAGATCAGTCTGGGCAACATAGAGAGGCTCCTCCAAAAATAAACAAATAGAGGCTATCCTATATTAATTAAACAAATCAATGCATAAATCCATAGCAAAAGGAGAAAAGGTAATAAAAGAACATAATTTAGAGAAACACAGATTTTTATGCTAAGCGTTTCATATTATCACTGGTGGATAGAGTCTTTGAATTACCAGATCATGATAAGGTGGCGGGGGAATAATAGCCACATGCCATGCTCTTCATTATCCACTTTCAGTATGTCACCTCATGTAATCGTCACAGCCACCTAGCGAGGTAGGCATTATTTCCATCCGACAGATCAAGAAATAAGTCAGAGGAGTTAATTAATTTGTCCAAAGCCACACAGGAAATGACAGAGCCAAATGCAAACTGTGGTTACAAAGGACTCCATGACAAGCCAGTAGATTAGTAGATTTACGTTTCTATTTTCTGTTAAAGGTTAGGGTCGAAGAGACAGATAATAAATAAGCAAATGTGGAGAAGGCAAACATGCGTCGTAACTTACCGTGATATTTCAGGACTAGGCAATCAAAATGACGTTAAAAATTAAACGTGCTCTTTCTCTTAATTGTACATCTACGTTGTGGCTGCGTTCTCCCCTCCCCCTTCTTCCCCTTGGAGCTATGGAATGTCACCCTTTGGTATATAACTTATTGAATTAGGATGCAGATGCCCTTCTAAAGTAATCAACAATCAAAACAATGTATGAAATTCCAATAGTTATAACTCATTTAATTGAGCGACCTTCCTTGGGTTAAGCTCTACCTGTAGCTTACCCAACGTGTAATAAAACAGCAAGGCCATTTATAGGAAGTAACCCATCATGGGGAGAAAAACAGGATAGTTGACTTTACCTCCTTTTCTCTGCTTTCCTCCAAATCTTGGATGTTGATATGAAATTCATCAGATAAGTATTCTTTACAGCCATTTCAATCCCAGCCTAAACTTGGGAGGCTTCCAAAGAAAATGCCTGGGTTTTTACAAATTGCCCACGGAAATAGCAATTTCTCCAGTGCTGCTACAGACTGGGACTTTTTGCTTGACTATGTGGAAACTCGTGGGTTCTCTAAGTCGTAAAGAGTTAAGAGCATAGATGGAATGTCTGGGGAATGTTGGCAGGGAAGGCTGCAGCTCTCTGCCTTTAGCTTTCTCACCCTGGAGGGGATCCCGGCACTCGGTGGTGCTTCTGGGTCTGAGGTCTTCCCTAAGTTCTGTTTGATCTGCTGAAAAGCCAGCCTCAGTCCACTGAGAAACAGGGATGTGCCGTTATCCAAGTGCTGAAGTTTATTTTTACCTTGTCCCTGGTGAGTCCCCAGAGACAGGCAGAAAACATTTTAGGAGGGAGTTAGGAGCCTTTTGCTTATCCTTGAAGGAAAGCAGTCTCTGAGGATTAGTGAGAGTGGTGAGGGTAGGTAGGGGGAGGAGAGCCAGAGGAATCAGAGTTATTTGGACAGCATTTTTTCCTTGCCTGATTAAATCTCACTGACATTGGCACTTTGTGTCACTAAAAGAACACAGCTCTGGATGTGGGGCCAGGGACCAGAGGGGTGGCAGCAGATTCTGGGGCTGGCATGGCCGCTGGGCTGCTTAGCTCTGAGGACCTGCCGTGGAGCTGGAACCTGACTTGCCGAGCGCTGAGGACCTGCCAAGCGGGGAACCTTCGAGTTCTGCAGCTGATGCTAAAACCATGGTGCATCTCCAGGGCCGTCTATCAGGTGGGACCAGAAGCTCCTGGTACATTTCTTTGCAGCATGGGAAAGTGGTGGCGAATGGTAGGGAACGGGGCTTGAGCTTTTGTCACATGTGTTTGGGACTCTGAGGCATGTTACATGCAGCAGTTCACATGAGCAGAGCCTCCTCTTCCAAGTGCCATGCATGCCGTACGGTGCAACGCATACAGAGCACTGGAAACATGATATAATTCGGCTTTCAAAGCCACCAGATCGAGGAAGTGCCTACGTTACCATCTTGATTATTATTGTCACCATTTTGAGATGAGGTTATTGAAACTCAGAGAGGAATGTAAGTTGCTCAAAGTCACCCAGACAGAGCCTGATGATTTCAACCAAAGTTTTCCTGGCCGCAAAGGCAGAGAGTGTTTTTTCCATGAGTCTATGCTCTTCTCACAATGGATGATTTATCAAGCTCTGCAAACGTAGTGTGTGCATGTGTGCGTGCATGTGCATGCATGTGTGTGCATGGGAGTATGTATGTGTGTGTGTGCATGCGAGTATGTATGTGTGCATGTGTGTGTGGGTATTATGTATGCGTGTGTGTGCATGTGTGCATGCATGTGTATGTGAGTATGCCCATGTGTATGCACCTGTGTGTTGGGGTGGTGACAAGCTGGTAAGGGGAGTGTGGCGTGTGGGACAGGAGGCAAAGTGGAAGACCCCCAGGCACCAGTACTGAACCTCCTTTCCTTTCCATAGTGGCATCTGGATTCAGACACACCCCCCTCAACCCAAATATGAGAAACAGAGAGAAACGTTCCTGCAGGAGAGTGGCACTTCTGAGTCAGTTAACTGGGGGTGCGGAGCACTTCAAAAAGGGCAGACAAGTATGTCTGCCTTGTCCAGTTTGGTGGCATTAAGCCACATCCCTGCTGGCCATGGAGACTTCAGTCCTGACATCCCCAGCCCTGCCTGAGAGGATCCAGATTGTGGGAGGAGTGGGGGCTGCAGGCAGCATGGCAAGTGAAAGAACGTCCCTTGGCCGCGCTCTTGAGGGGGGTGTCGCTTGTTTTTCCCCCTCTTTTACAGGTGTTTGTAACCCAGTTTATTTCATTAAGCCGACTTCAGTGGTTTGGCCCTCTCTCTGTGAGCTAGCTCATGACAATACTTGGAACCCAGCATGCACAGCTGGCCTTTGTATATTTAGGTGTAATTTGGTGGCCTATAATCCCTTAATAAAACGCACTGGCTAAGCAACTAGGGACCGTGTAGCCACCCATCCCCCCCACTCCACCCCTCCTCCTGGAATGTCTGGACTTTCAGGGAAGAGAGTCTCCTTGGAAGATGTGCCTAAGGGTTTCCCGTTGATTTCACAGAAGGGCACAGCCCCCCAGGACCCTTCCTCCTGCTTCTTCACCTGGCCCTGGGCAGGCAGGGGGAAGACCCTTTACACGGCTTCTGAAGACTTTTCTAGAATTCTTGTGCTTGAAGGGCACGTATCTAAAAGCTTTACTCTAAACAGCAAGTGTGTCTGTGACAGATCATATATAAGAAAGTTTCAGAGAAATCCTTCCAAATTTGACAAGCATCCGAAAAATTTACATAAGATTTCCCATGACAAGTTGTGAATCTGAAAGACTCCTGGGGAAAAAACAAAATCCCCAGCTGGGAGATTCAAGCAGTAATATGGCTGGTTTGTCCACTTGAAGCTTTTCTGAAACCCGTGATTTACAGTCAAAAGTCCCTGAGCTGGGTGTTTGGGGGTAATTACTTAGTCATGACGATTCTGTCTTTCCAGTGATTGCAAATGAGTTTTGAAGCCCTGGTTCCTGGCCTCTACCTCTCACTTTCTTTTTACCTCCTTTCTTTTTGGGGAGCAGGGGGTGGAACAGGGTCTTGCTCTGTCACCCAGGCTGGAGTGCAGTGCTGCAGTCATGACTTATTCCAACCTCAACCTCCCTGGGCTCAGGTGATCCTCCCACCTCAGCCTCCCAAGTAGCTAGGACCACGCCACTATGCCCAGCTAATTAAAATTTTTTTGTAGAAGCAGGGGTCTCACTATCTTGGCCGGGCTGGTTTTGAACTCCTGTCCTCCAGCGATCCTCCTGCCTTGGCCTCCCAAAACGCCAGGATTACAGGTGCCGGTCACCACACCTGGCACTCTTTGTCTTTTAAATCAGCTTAGCAGGGTGGGCTGGCCCTGCTCAGGGGCCTTTTTCAGGATTTCCATTAACACCGTAAGAATACTGAAGAGAGTGCTGAATGATGGGCCACCAGGCCTGGAAAAAGAATACATTCCTGCTCCAGCATGACTCCGTTCAAGCCCGCAGACAGGTCCTGAGCAGTAGTTATGTGCCTGGCCCTGTCGTGGGCAGCTGGGACTCAAAGGCTAGCCACATCTCCTGCTTGTCTGTGGTCTCTGGCCAAGCCAGTCCCATGGGGGCAGATACGTCCAACCCAAGCAGCTGGGAGGTAATCCCCACAGGTGGGTCTGGAAGGCAGTCAGGATGGCAAGTTTAAACCCATTCACCAACCTGGGAAGCTCGGTGAACAAGAACGGGTTAGCAGCCTACAGAGCCAGGCCGAGGGGGCTGGGAAAAGAAGAGGCAGCCCAGAGCAAGGCAGCTGGGCTGGGCCAGGCCAGGGTGGTCTGCAGGAGTTCCAAGATTTCCAGCCCATGGTCAGCGTTTATCTGCTCCAGTGCTCCTTCCTACTGCCGGGCAGGACTGTTTTAAAGGCACATCTGCAGTAATACACGGGCCATATCCCACTCTTCATAACCTCACAGGAAAGAGCCAAAAACAAAGGCTATTCCCTTTGCTCTCTCCATTACAGAACGGGGCTAACAGCTTCATAGCGTTGTAGGGATTAAGTAAACAGTGGATGTGAAAGTGTATGTGTCACAAAGACTAAAAATGATACAAGTGTGAAATGTTTTTGTTGAAATGTTGTATTTTTGCTTTTTTTAATAGCTCATAAAAGACTCATTGAGAGTATATTTATTTATTAGTGATATGGTGATTAACGGCCATTTTCATGTATTTTGTTTAAGCTGTATTTTTTTATACCTGGGGAACTTTTTTTTTTTGAGACGGAGTCGCTCAGTCACCCAGTCTGGAGTGCAGTGGCGCAATCTTGGCTCACCGTAACCTCTGCCCCCAGGTTCCAGTGATTCGCCTGCCTCAGCCTCCTGAGTAGCTGGGATTACAGTCGGGCACCACCATGCCCAGCTAATTTTTGTATTTTTAGTAGAGACCGGGTTTCACCATGTTGGTCAAGCTGATCTTGAACTCTTGACCTCGTGATCAGCCACCTAGGCCTCCCAATGTGCTGGGATTACAAGCGTGAGCCACTGCACCTGGCTGGAACTTTTAAAAACACCCACACTCAGTCCTGACTCCCAGTGGTTGTGATTTAGTTGTACCGAGGCTTAGGTGTTGTAATGGTCCAAAGGTTTTTGATTCTAACGTGCAGTCCAGCTGGAGCCACTGAGCTGAAGGGGCCCCATTCTGCACATAGTAAAAGACAGCATCAGGATCACTGAGGGGGGTGGGGGGGTGCTCTAAATATGTATAAAATGTCATAACTCTCCCCTTAAACTTAATAAGATCATTTGAGGGTAGGGCCTGGTGATCCGTAATCTTTCTGGAAATCTACCTCTTAGACAAACGATCTGTATTCTTTTTGTTTTTTGTTTTTGAGACAGAGTCTCGCTCTGTCACCCAGGCTGAAGTGCAGTAGTGCAGTCATGGCTCACTGCAGCCTCGACCTCCCAGGCGCTAGGGATCTTCCACCTCAGCCTCCCAAGTAGTTGGGACCAGGAATGCACCACCATGCCCAGCTAATTTTTGTATTTTTTGTAGAGTTGGGTTTTTGCCATGTTGTCCAAACTGGCCTCAAACTCCTGAGCTCAAGCCATCCGCCTGCCACATCATCCCAAAGTGCCGGGATTACAGCTGTGAGCCACTGCGCTTGGCCTACACAGTCTGTATCCTTGACACGTGATTCCTGATATTAGTAGGAACCAATAACAGAGGACAAAAGTAGTACGTGGTACCTCACAAATGAGGTTGTGGCACCTCACAAATGAGGTCGTGGCAATGATTTGTCGAGATGACCCTGAGGATTGACTCAGCTCATTCAAGTTAAGCCCATGACTTGGCACATGTGAGGCAACCAATCCAGGTTAGCTGGGTTTTTTTTTTTTTTTTCTTATTTCCATAGGTTATTAGGGAACAGGTGGTGTTTGGTTACATAAGTTCTTTAGCGGTGAGCTGTGAGATTTTGGTGCACCCATCACCTGAGCAGTATACACTGCACCCAATGTGTAGTCTTTTATCCTTCACCCATGTCCCACCCTTTCCTCGAGTCCCCAAAGTCCATTGTATCATTCTTATACTTTTGCACCCTCATAGCTTAGCTCCCACTTATAAGTGAGAACATGCAATGTTTGGTTTTCCATTCCCAAGTTATTTCGCTTAGAATATTAAGTCTCCAACCTCATTCAGGTGGCTGTGAATGCCATTCATTCATTCCTTTTCATGGCTAAGTAATATTCCATCGTATGTCCATACCATTGTTTCTTTATCCACTCATTGATTGATGGGCATTTGGGTTGATTCCACATTTTTGCAATTGCAAATTGTGCTGCTATAAACATGCATGTGCAAGTATTTTTTTTTTTTTTTATTTTGTTTTGAGACAGAGTCTCACTCTCTTACCAGGCTGGAGTTCAGTGGCTCGATCTCGGCTCACTGCAACCTCTGCCTCCCGGGTTCACACAACTCTCCTGCCTCAGCCTCCCCGGTAGCTGGGACTACAGGTGTGCCCACCACGTCCAGCTAAAAATGTTTGTATTTTTAGTAGAGATGGGGTTTCACCATGTTGGCCAGGGTGGTCTTGATCTCTTGACCTCACGATCCACCCCCCTCAGCCTCCCAAAGTGCTGGGATGACAAGTGTGAGCCACCACGCCCAGCTGACTTCTGTTTTTATTATCTCAAGAAAGAATGTGATCACTGCAGGTCATACTCAGAAGCAGGGAGCGGGTCTGAGGTGCTACTCAGCACAGCAATGCCCTTCGCTCAGCTGCACTCAGCCCAACCCTGGAGGGAGACTTCCCTGATGTCCAGATTTCCACCTCACTCCCAGCACCATGGCTGTGGGTGAATGGCAGCTCCCTGTACCTCCCCAGTCTCTTCTCAGCTGGGACTTTTGGATGACTTCTTTATCAGGTTACCCTCCCAAACCAGGGTTAATGGTAGAGCCTGCAGCTTCTATTAGGTTCGTGCAAAAGTAATTGTGGTTTTTGCCATTACTTTTAATTGCAGCAACAACCACAATTACTTTTGCACCAACTTAATATAATTGGGGGTGGGGGAGACTTAAAAGGAAAAATCATTAAAAATTATACCAACTTACACTTTGGGAAGCCTAGATGGGCAGATCACCTGAGGTCAGGAGTTCAAGACCAGCCTGGCCAACACAGTGAAACCCTGTCTCTACTAAAAATACCAAAAAAGTAGCCACCGTGGTAGTGGGCAACTGTAATTCCAGCTACTGGGGAGGCTGAGGCAGGAGAATCGCTTGAATCCGGGAGGTGGAGGTCGCAGTGAGCCGAGATTTCACCACTGCACTCCAGTCTGGGCAACAGGAGCAAAACTCCGCCAAAAAAAAAAAAAAAAATTATACAAACTTAGATGTGAAAGGAAAATCACAAGTTACAAATGTAAGAAAGCTGACAACTATCAGAAGCATCACAAAATTCAGGAAAGGAATGCATGTTTATTAATTAACCAACCAACGTCCCTATTATCCTATTCTTCCTACCTATTTTGGTTGCCTACTCTTTGATCTCTTCTTTGCGAGATAATGACTTTGTAACATTTGTTACAAAGGGAGAAGAGAAAGTTAAGTCCTTCTTTCCCTTGGCATGGCTAATCAAAATTTGTCCTTTCATTGCGGAAAGAGAGAAAGGGTTCTTTCTGATTCATAACTTGTCATTGGAAATATTATGCAGATTTTTAGAATTATTGCAGAATTTGGGAAGACTTCTTGCAGGTTTCTTTTTTATATGATCTATTGCAGAACATCCTGTTGAGATTACAGGTATGTGCCCTCTACACACAAAGATTCCAGGAAAATCCAATTATATTCTAGTTTCCTCAATAAAGAAAACATTATATGGTGCTTTTGTAATTGTGTATACCATATATTAAATTTACTCCTGACAGTGGGAACACTTCCACTTGTGACCAGGAGGTATGAGAATGGAACTCTCTACTTATCATCCTGTCAGTCTGATGATTGGAAGATTCCTCCACAGACAGGTTTCTTTGAATTTTAAACTTTCTCTTTTGCTAGCCACATACCTTCCCAGCCTGGTGCCATAAGACACAGCCACATCTTGATAAGATCTCTAGTTCTTCATGTACAAGGTGGGGGAGTCAGCACTTAGGGGTGAGGATTCTTGCTAGAAGCTATTTCTAAGCTGGTGCAGCTCGCAGTAACTTGGCAAGTCTGTGGACCTCAAATATATCCCTGTCTCCCAAATTGAATGTATCATGACTGTTCTTCACCTTAGCTGAATTGAAAAAAAAAAAAAAAAAAAAAAAAAAAAAGCCCAGTGGTCATTCCAATGTTACCTGAGGAAAAGAGGAAATTTAACAGAGGGGAAATCAACATAGAAAGAGGCATTAGTCACAGGCGAGGTGACTCACGCCTGTAATCCCAGCACTCTGGGAGGCTGAGGCAGACAGATCACAAGGTCAAGAGATTGAGATCATTCTAGCCAACATGGTGAAACCCCATCTCTACTAAAAACAAAAAAATTAGCTGGGCATGGTGGCATGCACCTGTAGTCCCAGCAACTCAGGAGGCTGAGAGGGGGAGAATTGCTTGAACACAGGAGGCAGAGGTTGCAATGAGCCGAGATCGCGCCACTGCACTCCAGCCTGGTGACAGAGTGAGACTCCATCTCAAAAA
>NW_016107376.1:6072480-6093453 GCF_001604975.1 Cebus imitator
AGGCTTGCACCAAGGAGGAACAATTAGCAAATTTATTAAATTTTGTTGTCAAGTCTGCACATTTGTTTGTTTTAGTTTTTTCTGGCATTCATTAAGGCCACTGGTGCCTGTCAATAAAGGAAGATGTGTTTGCATTTCTCCGGTATGCTTCAATTTCACTCACCCTGTCTTTTGCAACAGTACTTTCTTAAATTGACACAGAAACATATTTTTGCAATAGGATGGAAAGCAAAACTCTCACTTCTTACATTTTCAAATTGTTCTTCCTTGATGTGGACAGTATTTGCAAACAACATAACAGCTCAATTTTTATTGTGTTCATACAACATTCTTGAATCTGACATGACATAGGGGATATTTTCATTCTCCTTGAAAGCACTCCTCTTTGTTCCAGTGAGTAAATAACACTTTGTTTGGCATCAGCCACCAGTAATTTGAGGTCTGTATCTCCCACCACATGCTAATCTACCACCAAAGCATTGTAGGAATCAACTCAGAAGTTGAGCTTTTGATCAATAGCCAACTACCTTTGAACAGTGAGGGCTTCTAAAGGTCTACTTAGGTGGAGCTCAGGAATAGTAATCCCACTGGAAGGACAACAGGCAGGTTTTCACTTAAACTGTGTTTGTTTTGGAATCTCTTATGGTGGAGCTGATGGAGACAATTAAGAATCTAATTGTTCTGCTATTCCCTTGAAAAAGTGCATATTTTCATTAAATGGAGAGACTGTTTGCTTACCATTCTCAAAAGGTTATATTTTTCAAAAATGGGTGTCTTTTCAAAATTCCATCCTGTGAAAGACAAGTTTTGACGCTGAAAAAACTATATATATGCATATCTTTTTGAAATGTACAGAGTATATTTTCAAATGCATTTTATTATTTTTGCTTCTCAATACCCCTGGGTGGAAGTACTGTCATCTTCATTTTTATTAATAAGGGTATCATAACAATGCTCGGAGAAGTTAGTGGCTGGTCTCCTCTGAGGAGGAAGCTCAACAGCCACACTGTAAACCTTTGTTCTGGGACAATGATCAGCTACAGAAGAGATGGTTTATTTGGAGTAGTCTCTTTCAACAAAGCCATTTGGAAGATGATGGCCAGTAGCAGCTGTAGAAGCCAACTATCTAAATTCCTCTGCTGCCTCCGCTTCTCCATTAATTAAATGAAGATTCATTCATTCATTCATTCATTCATGTGTTTGTTCATTCATCTAACAAATAATTAATGAACACCTTCTATGTGCCAGACATTGAGCTAAGTTCTGGAGGTAGAATGATAAAGTCATTCATTCATTCATGTCTTTGTTTATTGATCTAACAAATAATTAATGAACATCCTCTATGTGCCAGGCATAGAGCTACGTTCTGGAGGTAGAATGGTAAACAAAAAAAATACAATTCCATATTCTTATAAAGGTGGAAATCTGACATAGTTTATTCAGCAGCATTAATATAATGATAGACAGATTCAAGTCAAATTAAAATTGGAGATCAGTGCTTTAAGGACAAGGCACCTGTTAACCTATGGGGGCCTTGCCTTTTCTGTGATGTTGAGGAGAGCTGCTTGAAGAGGCAGGATTTGGGCAGAGGTCTTAAAGATCAGTAGGAATTAACTAGGCCAAGGTGGAAGGAAGTGGATGGGCAGGAGTGACATTTGGTATCAAACCAAAGTTGCTATGGCAGACAGGAGGACAAGAGCTCTGAACCATCATGTGGTCTTATTTACTAAGCATCATGTGTTTAAAATCATTTACAATGATGTTGCCTATACAGCTTGGCCACTGGCCTCTGCTAAGCACTGTCGTACCCACTACTGGCCCTTTTGAAAACCAGCTGGTCTATTTTGGAAGCCTCACCACCCAACCTCAGATGGAAATTTTCTTCATTTTCAAGGGTATGAGCTCATCACCACACCAGATGGGTTTCCAGTGAATGATTATCCTGCAATCTGATTATTTTCATGTCCTTTGTGCTAACTCCCTTTGAAAAGTGGAAACAGGATATGGGTTGTCTTTCATCTTTGTAAGTTGGAGGAGAATTTCCTGGTTGGGGCCACGCCCCCTACAGATTGAGAGAGAGAGCTTACCGTTTGGAAAAAGACATAAATTCTGGCCTAAGGGTCCACTCACAATAATGGTTTAACTGTGCTCAATCCATCTTTACCATAGGGGTCATCAACTAAATTAACATTAGCTTCTGCAGTGGATAACTTGGAAATCTCAGTGATTTAACACAAGAGAAATGTGTTTCTTACTCATCTAAAGTTAAACAAGCTGTGGAAGGTAGACAGCCTTCTGTAGGATCATTCGATGTCATCTTGTGACTCTGCCCTCCTCCAGGTCTCAGTGTCCTCTTCACTTAGAAAAAGGAGGGCAGAGAATAGAAGAGGTCTGGTGAGAGATTTTTAAGGGTCAGACCAAGAAGTGGTGCTCTCCTTCTTCCCATTGGCCAGAACTTGGTCACATGACCACACCCAACTACCACACAGACTGGGAAGTGCAGGTAGGTGGGCTTCCAATCAGCTCATACAGACAGTCAGCTTGTCATGGGGTTAACAGCATGTGCCCTGAAGTCCATGAATTACGTCTAAGTCCCTACTCCAAGATGGGAAGTCTGAGGACAAATCACTTCCCCTTTAGAGCCCAAATCCTCTCATCTCTATAAAATGGCAATAACGTTATTTGCCACATAGTGCTATCCTCAGGAATGAATGAGATGTTATGTGTAAAGTACTTAGACCAAACCTGATAAACAGTACATATCCAGTCAATGGTAAGCCACGGTGATCAATTTATTCCCTGGCTACAGAATGGAAGCAAATCTTGAGATGCCTGATCTTTCTGTGTCATCCGAGAAATGATGAGTAGAGAACAATATTTTTTTAGCATCTCAAAACATTAAAGCCCATGTTTCCAAAATAAGTGTAGGATTGTTATTATTATCGTAACTGTGGTGAGTTTCCTTTAAGTTTCCAGGGGAAATTCAATGAAGACTTTTGACAAAAAATCTGGTCAGAAAACACGCTGCCACCAAAGGTTGTAGGCAGGCATCTGCTGCCTCCTGGGGGCTCAGAGCAGAGTGAAGTGACGTCACAGAGTTAGTGGTTCCTAGAAATCTAAAAAGCCGTCTGTTCTCTCCTCCCTCCGAACCTAGATCCGAAGGCGGGGGCTGCCCCTCCTACACCATGTGGCTTTGTTTGTGCTTCCTAAGGCAAGCATTTTGTGATTTGCCCGTTCTAGGGCAGCCACAGTGGCTTTTCCACAGCATCTACTGGCCTGGGCCAAATAACCTGCGGTTCGTGTTCTCTCTTGGCAGAATAGAGACCACGAGGACACCTCCAAGCATTTTCAGAGCGAGGGGAAGCGCCTGTTGATATTCAGCCCTGGGAGCAAATTGCAGCTGACCCCGTGTTGCAGGGCCCTGATCCAGGAATGGCAGCAGAAGGGCAGGAAATGCCAGCTCCCACCGTGCTCCCAGGTGGATATTGAGCACAGGCATGAGGTTGGCGTGGCCTCATTTTAATGACTGTGTTATAGCTGGTTTGTCTCCCAAGCTCATGAAGTGGGTAAGCCCATGAAAACATGAGCTCAGCTGTCATGACACAACCTGGCCGTTGTCTAAAATGCCCTCATCTAAAAGGTCTTTGAAGAATAGTAGACCTATTACCTGATGATTACACATCAAAAAAAAAAAACACTCACAGCTTTTATTTATTTTTTTTGAGACAGAGTCTCGCTCTGTCGCCCAGGAAGGAGTGCAGTGGTGCGATCTTGGCTTACTGCAAACTCTGCCTCCCAGTTTCAAGTGATTCTTCTGCCTTAGCCCCCCAAGTAAATGGGACTACAGGTGCCCACCACCACACCCGGCTAGTTTTTATATTTTTAGTAGAGACGGGGTTTCACCTTGTTGGCCTGGCTGGTCTCAAACTCCCGACCTTGTGATCCATTCCCCTGGGCCTCTCAAAGCACTGGGATTACAGGGGTGAGCCACCGTACCTGGCCCACTCACAGGTTCTGAATGTGGAAAGACATTCTCTGACTATCATTGTTGCAGAGAGAGGGGACTTTTACTGAGAAGTAATTTTCAGACTCGCAAGTGCCCATTGCTGAGAATCCCAGCCAAGGCTGGCCAATAAAATTCCCTATTTAAGCCATTTCATAGAATAAAATACTCGGAGTGCTGGGGAAAATTGTTAACTTAGTCCAACGTAATCCCTCCTCTTCCATCAAGGCTACATCTCAACTATCCAAAGAAATTACCGGTCTAGACTGGTTGTAAGTGAAAAGAGCAGAATAGGCTGGGCACGGTGGATCACGCCTGTAATCCCAGCATTTTGGAAGGCTGAGATGGGTGAATCACCTGAGGTCAGGAGTTCGAGACCAGCCTGACCAATATGGTGAAACCCCGTCTCTACTAAAAATACAAAAAAAAATTAGGCATGGTGGCGCACACCTGTAATGCCAGCTACTCAGGAGGGTGAGAAAGGAGAATCTCTTAAACCTGGGAGGCAGAGGTTGCAGTAAGCCGAGATCACCGCACTGCACTCCAGCCTGGGAGAGGGAGTGAGACTCCTTCTCAAAAAAAAAAAAGCAGAATAAACAAATGGTGTTTCTTTAGTTCTGTTTCAGGTGCTTTACATACATATTAATTCTCCCGATGATCCTATGAGGTAGCTACTCTGCTTAATTACCCCATTTTATGGATAAGAAAATGGAGACTTGGTCACATAGCCCAAGATCACACGGAGACTAGATTTGAGCCGGCTCTTAATCGCTGTGTTTAGTAATTGTAGAAAACACTGATTCACCTACCAAAGTGTTAACCGCCTACCACCAGAGTTCCTTCCTCTTTTCCTCTCTTACCCTTGCAGCCATTTGGGCAAAGACTCTGCCTCAGTCCAGGTCCTGATGAGGTCAGCACGGCGTTGAGGCATTTGGTAATGCTTTAAATACAATCAGCTGGTTGCCTTCGTCTTATAAACCTTTCTGTCTGCAGTTTCTTTGTCATATTTGGGATTGAAAGGTAAAAGTAGCTCTTTCTCACTCACTGAAGTCTTGTGAAATAGCTGATTTAACCCTTCAGATTCTACGGGTTTGGACTAAGTTAGAAGTTCTTCATAATAACAGCAGACGTTTGTTTAATGCTTGGTGCATGCACACTTCACATATATAGGTTTCATCTTCAAGGGAGTGAGATGAGAGGAGTATCTTATTGTCCAATTTTATGCATGAGGAAACTGAGTCACAATGAGCTTTAAATCATTTCCTGAAGATCACCCAGCTAGTGATTTATAGAGCAGAATTTGAACCCAGTCCGTTTTACTTCAAAGTCCGGGATTTCAAGCACCAGGCAATATGGCCCATCCTAGGGGGGTCAGTATGAGAAATGTGCTCTCTCCCAAGGTAAGGTATTTTTGTGGAATCCTCACATAATCTCCTTCCTCTTTCAGCTGAAGTTGCTTGTTCCCCATTTCTACATTCATGTTCGTCAGAACTTCAAATGTCCTCATTCATTTCCTTGATGTTTTAATCAATCATCAAACAGATTGGGAACGGGGAGGCATGGTGATCATGGAATACCGTAGCTCTGGAGCTGAATCTTTCTCTGTTTTTGTTTTGTTTTGTTTCAGATTATTATTTGTTTGTTTTTGTTTTGTTTTGTTTGAGTCAGAGTCTTGCCCCATCACCCAGGCTGCAGTGCAGTGATTCAGTCTCAGCTCACTGCAACCTCCATCTCCCAGGTTCAAGTGATTCTCCTACCTCAGCCTTCTGAGTGGCTGGGACGACAGGCGTGCACCCCCACGCCTGGCTAATTCCTGTATTTTTAGTAGAGACGAGGTTTCGTCATGTTGACTCGGCTGGTCTCAAACTCCTGACCTCAAATGATCCACCTGCCTCGGCCTCCCAAAGTGCTGGGATTATAAGCATGAGCTACCATGCCCGGCGGGAGGTAAATCTTAGTTCTGTGTGTTCATGATCCTGTTATGTAACTTCAGCTTCCTTTGCTGTAAAATGGGAATAATAAGATCTCAAAATCTTGTTGCAATGAATTGGATATTGTACGTAAAGCTCTTAGCATCATTCTGATAGACGATAAGCATTCCATAAAAGGTGGTCATGGCTGTTGTTCACGCGACTGTTTTATCCCCAATCACACAACCTTTAATGAGTTAGAAGCCAGCCCACGTGCTGATACCAAGAGAGAAACACAAAACGATAGGATACAGCCTTTGCAGCAACTTTCAGAATAACTAGGTAAATCAGTCAGAAAGTAAGAAAGAGATAACTAGCAATGTGCTACAGTAGTGGACAGGGGCCAGGTGAGAAGTTCAGACGGTAAATACCATTGGATTTCAGAGGAAGATGCAACCAGTGTTGAGGGCAGGATTCAGGGAGGAAGTTGAAGAACAGGCAGGATTTAGATATGCTCTCAGAGAAGGGAGGGTTTTCAGACACAGAAAAAAGGCAAGCATAGGGAAAGGCGTGGGAAAAAGAACAGCGGATTCATAGTCGCCATATATAATCAACTTTCTAAGTGGCTTACAGTGCAAAGAGAGAAAGAGAAGGAGTGGGCAAGTTTTGGGGGCCAAAAAGATGCAAGGACACAATAAAGAATAAATGGATTGGAAAACTGAAAATGCAAAAAGGGCTAGCATGTTCAACCCTCTGAATTCTTACTATTGGCAGAAATAACACCAAAGATTCCTGGTCCCAGCTCGATTCTAAATCTTGAGACACTGTGCTTTCCCCAGCGAAGGAGGGTTTTTATTCTTCCTCTTTTTTCTCTGGACTCTGTTTATGATAAAGTGCTAATCAAAAAGGAAGGGTATGGCCAGGTATCGTGGCTCACATCTATAATCTCCGCGCTTTGTGAGGCTGAGGTGGGCAGATCACCTGAGGTCAGAAGTTTGAGGCCTGCCTGGTCAACATGGTGGAAACTCATCTCTACTAAAAATACAAAAAAAAATAGCTGGGAGTGGTGGCACTTCCTGGAATCCCAGCTACTTGGGAGGCTGAGGCAGGACACTTGTTTGAACCCAGGAGGCGGAGGTTGCAGTGAGCCGAGATCGCACCACTGCACTCCAGTCTGGGCAACAAGAGCAAAACTCCATCTCAAAAAAAATTAAAAATGAGGGGTAAGATGCAGAAACAGAAACACTGGGGCATCGTGGCCTCCCTGAGGTCTGTCTGTTTGTTGAAAGTCTCAGCTTCTAGGCTGACTTTGCCTGTCCACACACAGCTCTGCTGAGTCAGAGGCGTCCACTAGAAAGGGGGCTGATCTTGTTCTTCATAAACTGTTTGGGTTTCCCTGTGGTTCAGAGCCGGCTGACTCCTTTCACTACTTTCTAAGCCAATTATTTAACAAGAATGTTCTGGACAAGCAGACACCCAGTTCTCAAGCCTTGAGGAAGTGCCCAGCGTGGGGGCTGGAGGGAGGATCAGAGCAAATGTGGAACTGATTGTGAGTCTCAGTTTTCAAAAATGCTCAACGTCTACACTTTCCCCCTTGCCAGGCTCTGCTAAGAGCCAACACCAGGGAGTAGCCCATTTGTTTTGTTTTCTCACCCACCCTCTTGCTGTTTTACAAAATCTTTATGTTGCTGGAGAATTTAGGTCAATTCATTTGAATCTTAGTACTCACTGCTAAATCATCTAGAAAACTAACAGTTTTCTCTGCTGCTGAGAAAAACACACAGTTATATATCCACAATTATTTTCTTTGCCCTCTGCTAGAAATTTTAGATTAGGATCATGGCGTAGGCAAGATGAGCTTTGGTGACATTGGCATCAGACTGACACAGGTTCAAACTCCAGCTCCACCATGTACCCATGCATGGACTTGGCGTGCCTTTGTTGTCCTGAGCCTCAATTTTGTCTTCTGTTAAATAGGGTCAAAATCAATTTCTTTTAGGGTTGTCTTAAAGATAAAGAACCCTACATAAGGCTAGCTTAGTGGCTCATGCCTATAACCCCAACACTTTGGAAGGCCAAGGCAGGAAGATCAACTTGAGGTCAGGAGCTCAAGACCAGCCTGGCCAACATGGTGAAACCCCATCTTTACTAAAAATACAAAATTAGCCGGGTGTGGTGATTCACGCCTGTAGTCCCAGCTACTCAGGAGGCTGAGGCACGAGAATCGCTTGAACCTGGGAGGCAGAGGTTGCAGTGAGTCAAGACTGGCCACTGCACTCCAGCCTGGGTGACTGAGCAAGACTCTGTCTCAAAAAAAAAAAAGAATTCTACATAAATCACTTAGCAGACTGTATAGCACAAACAAGGTGCTCCATAAATGGTAGTATTTTACTATTAATATTTTACTCAGTATTGAAGTACTCATGGGAATCTGCCTTTCTAGGAAGATCCCTTTGCAACAACTTTAGAGATGAATTTGAAAGGGTATAAAATAAAAGCCACCTGGTGTTTATCACAATTGTGTGTTACCAATTTCAAGCCAAGAATGGGAGAATCTGGAAAACACGGAAGATTCCCTGTACATACTGCTTTGTGTATTCTAATATTGTCCTTCTCTTCCTGTCAGCGTTGACTACTCACCATCCCCACCTTCCTTCTCATTGTGCTTTTCTGGAAGGCTGGTTATCTCCACATATGGAACACAGTTTTTCTGTAGGGCCTTTAACACGCTAAAAATTCCAAAACAAAGTAGACCCCAGCAGGGCACTGGCTCCACGTTGGCAAATAAGCTTGCCATCAGGCGCCATTTCTGGTATTACAATGTGTTTTTAATTAAGCAGGGAAACTGTAGCCCCAGACTTCAAGGGTTGGTTTCTAGCCATATGCAAAGGCCTGAGGACTAGTACTGCAGCTCATCTGCAGAAAAGAAATGCCTAGGGCCAAAGGAATCTTCTCTACCCCGCTGTGTTAGTAGTCCATGTAACCACCAGATGCTTCAGTGACTTGGATTAAAAGTATGGTGAATCACCCATCATCAAATGGCATTTAGGAGCAGAATTCGGCTGAGCGTAATGGCTAATGCTCATAATCCCAGCACTTTGGGAAGCTGAGGCAGGCAGATCACTTGAGGTCAGGAGTTCAAGACAGCCTGGCCAACGTGGTGAAAACTTGTCTCTACTAAAAATACAAAAATTAGCTGGGCGTGGTGGTGAACGCCTGTAGTCCACCTACTCAGAAGGCTGAGGTACAAGAATCATGTGAACCCAGGAGGCGGAGGCTGCAGTGAGCTGAGATTGTGCCACTGCACTCCGACCTTGGTAACAGAGCAATACTCTGTCTCAAAAAAAAAGAAAAAAAAGCAGAATTATTAAAATGGGGTTGGAAGACAGCCTTACCACAGACAATTGGAAATGATGTATGCTTTGTTAGCAGTCTGTGACATTTGAAAAATTGGCCCTAAGAAAGAAAATTGTGTTGATGGCTAAAAGAATTGAAGTCAATGTATTTAATCAGAAGAAAATCCAAATTGCTTTTAAAGATAATGTGCCAATGAGTTCTGGCCCTACGATCTAATGCATCTCAAGTCAAAAGTCTAATGCGAGAGAGGGGGTTGAGGGAAGGCCCTGCATTGAACACCGGCACTCTGAAAGGGTTTGGTAGAGGGTTTTGAACACAAGACAGGGGATCTGAGGTGCTGCCTTGGCAGATCTGTGATAATGACCCCAATGACTCACACAGGCTGCCATGCATGGATGGTGATACCAGGGTCTGCAGGACTCCGATGGTGCTGCAGCCATGTTTCCCATCTCAATTCCCCTTCCCATGACTTGGCCATTGAAGCCACTGATTCGGTTTGGCTGTGTCCCCACCCAAATCTCATCTTGAATTGTAGTTCCCATGATTCCCATGTGTGATGAGAGCGACCTGATGGGGGGTGATTGAATCATAGGGGCAAGTCTTTCCCATGCTGTTCTCATGATAGTGAATACGTTTCAGGAGATCTGATGTATAAAGGGGAGCTCCCTACCAGGCACTGCAGCTCACACGTATAATCTCAGCACTTTGGGAGGCAGGTGGATTTCTACTAATTAGCAAGAGGGACTCTCCTTTTGTTTATTTCTGTACAAACAACCCAACCTGTGGAGAAGCAGCAAAGGCTGAATGAACACTGAATGCTGTGTAGTCTTTGGTCTGTTTCTGCCCTGATGTCCTAGCACAGAGCTGGATCATTTGTTTTTGCTTCTGATTTGTTTTTGTGGAGAAGGAATGAGTACCCACTGCTGTCCTGTGGTGATCCTTTGTAAAGTGAACTTCTGGTATCATGATGATGATGCTGAGTTCTTAAACTCTAAAGAGGGCAAAAATATTTGATACTGCAAGAGTAATGACAATATGCAGCCATCCACCCTTATCCGGGGGATCCCTTCCAAGACCCTCAGTGGGTGCCTGAAACCTCAAATAGTACCAAACGCTATATACGCCATATATACATTACTTAGGATAAAGTCTCATTTATAAATTAGGCGTAGTAAGAGATAAACCATTATAACTAATAAATACGATTCTAACAATGTGCCAGCTTCATCGCTCTTGTGCTTGAGGCTATTAAGTAAAATAAGAGTGACTTGAATACAAGTTATGTGATCTCGAGACAGTCAATCTGGGAACCAAGATGGCTACTAGGTGACTAGCGAGTGAGAAATGTGGACAGCAGGGAAATGCTAGACAGGAGGAAGTGTCCGTGCTCCAGGAGGGACGGAGTGGGAGGGCGTGAGACTTCATCACGCTACTCAGAACAATATGCAGTTTAAAACTTATGAATTATTACTTCTGGAATTTCCCATTGAATATCTTTGGTCTTTGGTTGACCATGGTTAACCAAAGCCTTGGAAAGCAAAACTAGATAACGGGGGACTGTGGTGTGTAGTTATCACTTTCTTGGGGGCATCCTGCCGTAGCACCCTTTAGAATAAAAAGGCAAATGTGAATGTTATGGGAAAATGTTCACAAGCTCAGGGTAGGTGAGAACAAAAACAGGATACAAAGCTGTTTATACAAAGCAACCTCACTTTCACAAAGGGAAGAGCATCTATATGGAAGAGCCTGCGAGGAAAACGACATTATTGTAAAAGCAGGGGTCTTTGAGTAGTTCCTATACGGGCTACAGGTTCTGGTGATAATTTGATCCTCACATCAGCTGGTGTGAGGTAGTAACTACAGCCATCATCCCCATCCTGTAGAAGACAACTACTAAGCTTTAAAGTTTACATAATTTGGGCTGGGCATGGTGGCTCACACCTATAATCCCAGCACTTTGGGAGGCTGAGGCAGGTGGATCATCTGAGGTCAGGAGTTCGAGACCAGGCTGGCAAATATGGTGAAACCCCATCTCTACTAAAAATACAAAAAAAATTAGCCGGGCATGGTGGTGTGTGCCTGTAGTCCCAGCTACTTGCGAGATGCAGGCAGGAGAATCACCTGAACCTGGGAGGTGGAGGTTGCAGTGAGCCGAGATCACGCCACTGCACTCCAGCCTGGGCGACAGAGTGAGACTCCATCTCAAAAAATAAAAATAAAAAATAAAGTTTACATAATTTGCAACCACCCCTCAGTAAGAAGCGACAGAGCCAGATCTGAACCATGATGCTTCTAGAATTTGGGCTCTTTGCCATATAGCAGTTATTTTGGGGTAGGAATTACAGATACATTTTAAATTCCTTTCACTTTTCAGTGTTTTTTTGTTGTTGTTTTCTTTTTTAGAGACAGGGTCTCACTCTGTCACCTGCGCTGGAATGTAGTGTCATCTTTGCTCACTGTAGCCTCCAACTCCTGGGATCAAGTGATCCTCCATCCTCAGCCTTCCATGCAGCCGAGACCACAGGTGTGTGTTACCACACCTAGCTCATTTAAAAAAATTCTTTTTTAGAGGGGGAGTCTTGCTATGTAGCCCAGGCTGGTCTTAAACTCCTGGCCTCAAACAATTGTCCTACCTCAATCTCCCAAAGTGCTGAGATTACAGACGTGAGCTACCATGCCCAGCTGGCCACTCCATTTAAAAAAAAAAAAAATGAGCATATTTACTTGAAAAAAATTTTAAAAGACTTAAAAAGAAAAAAAAAACCACATACATCATGAAAAAAGTTACACTTCCTTCATCTTGAAAGATTTTAAATTAAACTGGATTTAATTGGCTCTAAAACAAGCCACTTCCCAATTTAAGAGGAATATCTTAAAGAACTTCTTAAGAAAAGAACTCCAAAACTTGAAAAAGCAAAAAGAATGGATATTTTGCACCAACCACTTGTCTGTAAAATTTTAGATTGTTTTATTTATTTCATTATTATTATTATTATTATTATTGAGATGGAGTCTCATTCTGTATCCCAGGCTACAGTGCAGTAACACAATCTCAGCTCACTGCAATCTCCGCCTCCCAGGTTCAAGTGATTCTCCTGCCTCAGCCTCCTGAGTAGCTGGGATTACAGGTGTGTGCTACCATACCCAGCTAAGTTTTGTATTTTTAGTAGAGATGAGGTTTCGCCATGTTGGCCAGGCTGGTCTTGAACTCCTGACCCCAGGTGATCTCCTAGCCTCAGCCTCCCAAAGTGCTGTGATTACAGGTGTGAGCCACTGCACCCAGCCACAAGTTGAGACTGTAATACCTGATCACCTTAACGTTTGTCCTATCAATCCGTACGCCTCCCCCAAACATGGCTGGATGGATCCTTCATCTGCATTCTCCATCCCTTCTGCTCCATCTCTTTCAGTAGCTTTTTCTTTCAACATTCCCCACTTCTTTCAGCTTCAATGCCTCTGTCTGTGGTTTTCCTCTGAGTCTGCATTCAAACTTAGATCTTCTCATCAATCTTAGAAAATATGTTCTCTCAATGCGGCTACGATCCCAGGTGGTGCACCACCTCTCTGCTTCCATCCCTGCTAGCCATCAGGGCAACACACTTTTGCTAGAGTGCTGCATCCTCACCACCCACTCCATATGCCCTCATAACCTTGACCTCTGCTCTGCTATCCCTTCTTCCCTGAAAGATCACCAGTGGCCATTTGGTTGTCACGCCCCGTGCCATTTCCCCATCTACCTCAATGTTTCTGTATCTTTGATCACCTCCTTCTGCGGAAGCACCCAGCACCCTTGGTTTCTCTCTCCCTATCCTAGCCCATGCCTTTTCCTCCTTCTCTGAGCCTTCTCATTGCTGGTTTCTCTTGCTTCTCATCCCACCAAAATGGATAAACCCAAAGAGGAATTCTCAGTCTTGTCCTCTTCTCTCTCTCTACTCCCTTCGAACCTCAGTATTTTTTTAGTACCATTATGTTCTCATCTCAGCTCATCCACGACTCTCAAATATAAGGGAAGCCTTCATTCTCCAGGGCAAGAGAGAAGATAAGCAAACAAATAAGCAGGATAAGGTCATCAGGAAGGACTTCCTGACATGATGGCATCTGAGCTGAAATGCCAATGAGGAAAAAGAGTGAGCCAAGCAATGTTATTGGGAAAGAACACAGGGAAGAGCTCGTGCAAAGGTCCTGAGGCAGAAACAAATATAGCACAGGTAGGAAGAGAGGGAAGACAGTGTGGCTAGAGCTTAGTGAGTAAATGGGAGGGTGGAAGAGAGGGAGGTTGGAGAGGCAGATTCCCCAGGACATGTTAAGTCCCCACCTCCCTTGCCCCTTCTATGATCCTACCTGGTCCGCTCTGCCTTGTTGTGGCATTTATTTTATTTTTTACAATTATTTACATCATGCCTTCTATCTCCTGCCCTACTGTAGGCACCTCTAGTGGGAAGATCAGGTCTTACTTATTTTTCTAACCCCTCCAGTGCTAGATCAACACAGTGTTAAATTAGGCAATTTTCAGTGAAGGAGATAAGAGAAGACAGAAATGAAATCTGTGAAGATTCTGACTTTCCCAAGTTAAAAACAGCCTTAAGTCACAGATCAAGATGATGCCAGAAATAACATCACACTGAAGCATCAGTAAAATTCAGTCACCACGGCAAAGGCCAAGTGTCCCTTTCTTTTTTTGCCTCCGCCTGCCTGGGAATTTAGCATCCCCTAAAGCCACTCATCTGGGACAGGATTTTAGGGTGTGTGCATGTTTTTCATCTCCACAGGACCAGCTGTGGGTGGAGGAGAATTCCTAACATGGGCTAAGGTCAGACCAAATTGACCCCAAAGACTCCTTCCCCAGGAAAGAGTTGTGAAGTCAGTAACGTTGTGAAGTCAGTAACGTGGCTAATGAAAGAAACATTTTCTTCAATCTTGTGGTCCGTCATAAGAAGTGTTGATTCTTGATGACATGGAAAATGACTAACATCTTATTTCATGCATTCCAAAGAGAAAAGCACACAGATGTGAGCACTGTTTTTCATACCCCAGTGCTTCTGAAACAAGACGCTGAGAAATCTCCATGGTTTAGGGTGCAGCTTGAGTCTTGTCAGAAAACCTAGGCTCCAGCACCAACTTGGTCGCATTTATTAAATGTGTGACTTGGGATGTCCCTTACACACTCTGGGTCTTAGTGTCCTCATTTATTTAAATATATATATATATATATATAAAATCTATCCAATGGTATTGATGTGAAGGCTGCAAGTTTGTGGAATTGCTTTGTAAGTCATAAAGGGTCTTACAAAATGCAAGTAATCTCAGGCTTTTGAAAACTCTTGGCAATATCAATTCTGGTCTTCAATACGCTCTTTTTGATTAAGTATGGTCATAGATGTGAGTTTTTAGGAACCATGATGTATTTCCCAAATCTGGAAGATGAATACACAAAGAAAACTCAACTTGAAGTCATATATAAATTCCCATGTGAACTAAACTCCCATGTGTAAGTAAAGCTGTACTTAAAAAGTTAACTTAGACAAAATGAAGGCATCTAATTATATTTTTTAAAAGTTAGAAAATGCAAGTAGAAAACCTCTCATCACCCCATCCTATTTGTTTGTTTGTTTCTGAGACAGAGTCTCATTCTGTCGCCCAAGCTGGAGTACAGTGGCGTGATCTCAGCTCACTGCAACTTCCACCTGCAGGGTTCAAGCAATTCTCCTTCCTTAGCCTCCCAAGTAGCTGGGAGTACAGGGGTCCGCCACCACGCCCCGCTAATTTTTGTATTTTTAGTAGAGACGGGGTTTCACCATGTATTGGCCATATTGGTCTCGAACTCCTGACCTCATGATCCACCCTCCTCAGCCTCCCAAAGTGCTGGGATTACAGCCATGAGCCACCGCACCCAGCCCCTGCTTTTTTAATCACTAGAACCTAGAACTTTGGAGCTCCTCTCACAAACTCTCCTGTACCAGGGCCAACAACTTCTTTCAACCTGATTGTCAATAGCAGAACTGCCTTTACTGAGTTTATGGATCTTGAAAGTGAAGGACCTTTAGAAGTGGTTACATAGTCACTGAAGACCATCCAATGGTGTGTGTTGAATCGTGTTTATTCCCTAAAAGATTTCATCAGCGATGAAAATGAACAAACTCCAGTTTGTAAGCACTCACAACTGCCCATACTTTAGGTAGCTTGAACATAATTTCAAATGCCATAATATTTAAATAATCAAATAAGTTGTTTGCATTTATTAAAAATCCTCTCTTCCATGGGCTTATCAGTTCTTCCCATCCCATCACCTGCTCTCTGCTCAGACCCTTTTCGCCCATCCTGTGCCTTAGAGCTGCCTGCAAAATACTCCTAAACCCTCTGCATCTTCATCCTGTCGTCTTCACCTTCAGTCCATTTGCCCGTCATTGTACAAGTCACTTGTCTGCTAAGATATCAACACCTTTATTGGCTCTTGATTTCCTATTTTAGGGCCAAATATTTCAGCAGCAAAAACCTTTGGTAGAACCCTATACTAAACTCCCAATATATAAAATAGATTTCAGGCTGGACACAGTGGCTCACACCTGTAATCCCAGTGCTTTGGGAGGCTGAGGCAGGAGGATTGCTTGAGCTCAGGTGTTTACCATTGCAGTGAGCTACGATTGCACCACTGCCCTCCAGCCTGGGCGACAGTGAGAATCCAGTATCTTAAAATATATATGTATTTCAACATGACATTTTAGCAGCATAAGCGAATAACATTTATTTATTTCAAGTTTATTTAATGAGAACCATATTTGGTTGCACAATTAAAAAAATATCCTGGAACATGCTGATGAGGTTTTTTTTTTTTTTTCAATTTACTTTTATTTTTTGTAGCAAGATCTTGCTGTGTTGCCCAGGCTGGTCTTGAATCCCTGACTTTAAGCAACCTTCCCACCTTGGCCTCTTAAAGTGCTGGGATTACAGTCATGAGCCACTATGCCCAGCCTGATAAGTTTGTTTTATTATTTTGGTCTCTGTGTGTGTTTTTGAGTGGACATGCACAGGCCAGAATATTTGAAAAGGACAGGACAGAGTTACTCTTGTTGACCCTGGATGACATGGAGAATAACTAACCAATGAGGCATTTGGGAAAGTTTCAAACAGATCCAAAGTGATGGCAGAAAAAGCTATGTTCTTTACCAAGGCATGCAAGACGAGCAGCACAGATTAAACAGTGGAGGCCTCTGCTGTGCTATGGCACATATTTGAGTGAAAATGGTAGGCATGGTATATATACTATGTGTGTGTGTGTGTGTGTGTGTGCGCGCGTGTGTGTGTGTTGCATGTGTGTCTTTCTTTAAAATGATGACTAAATCCAGTCTTCACAGGATCCCCTAGGCGTCCTGTATGACCACACATCTAGGTTTGGTCATCCAAGACCTTCCCAACTCCACTCCATCTTACCACAAAGAGGGATAACTGAGTGACCTGGTTTTAAGTCAGTGGACTCTGGAAGAAGCCCCCCCTCAGCTAAAATCCTGCTCGATTATTTACTCTTGTGAGATTTGGGGCAATTCAGCCTCTGTGCCTCAGTTTCCTCATCTGTTTAATTGGAGATGATGGCAGTCTGCTGAAGATGAAGTGTACACAGAGTGCTACTATTTCCAAGCTTGCCTCTTTCTCCTAGCGCCTCCATTGCCTCCACGTGGTCAAGTCCTCTATTCCTTGTCCCCAAAACCCCTGGGACACTCAGGGCTCTGCTTTCCTCCCTGAAATGTCCATAGCCTGGAAGGCTGGAAGCTAATGCAATTTATCCTTTCAGATGGTTAGATTCCTACCAACCTTTCAGACGTGCCTTGATTGAAGGCTTCAGTGATGGCCCTTCATAACCTGTAACAATCCCCTCTCTGAAGCCCTACAGCTCAGGTACCTTCCTGAAGCCTCCCAAGCTTCCCCATATGAGCACTCCTCTTGTCTGTCTAATCCTTTGTCTCATGTCTGTCTTCCTTTTCTTTGTGCCATAAGCTCCCTGAGGTCAGGCCTGCTGTTTACTGCGGCATCTTCAGCTCAGAGCACCAGGCCAGGTATAGGATAGCCATCGAGAGGTGGACACATGGAGGCAGACAGAACACACCATCCACCTGACACACACCTTACCTTGCCAGTTCTTTCTTTACAACCTTTATAGGCTGGCCATGCTGATCTTTAATAGATCAATCACCTGGCAAGGGGAAGGCAAGTAAAAGAACCGAAGTGGAGTTTGGAAGATGTGGAAGCAAAGAGGAGAAAACAAGAAAAGACTGGGTGATTTTCTTGTGGGAAAGGACCACTGAAAAGTGAGTCGGTGGCCAAGTCTACACCAGCTTCCACACTGACCCAAGGGAAGTGGGATGTGCTCAGTGTTTAGAAGATACACGTACATGACTTGGGAAAGTTGTGTTAGATGAATAAACAAGTGACAATGACATAGGGGTACACAGAATATCTTTTTATGGTGAGAAAACACTCTCTTCTCCTCCTGAAGCCTCTAGCGTTCGCTGACATGGTTGACAAGAGGGCTGAGGTAGAGAGAGGGACTCTGAGTAACGACCACCTCTCTCAGCTTCCTGGTTCCAGCCTCAGTCCTCAGTCCATCAGCAAGATTCTTGGGTTTAGGGAAGCGTCTGCCTAACAAGTCCTTTGGAGTTTGTTCTCCTAGCTCTGAGATGCAGGAAGAACTTGCATGTACCCCGGAATTCACTGGCTCTCCCCAGGCATCCCAGGTCAGGGAAGGGTCATAAACCAATGGAGTCCCTTGATTGTCCCCCTTTTGATCCCAACTCATAGTTGTGAAGTCCAAAATTATTCCACACAGGGACAGTCCTATTTTTACCTCCCTAACCGCATGCTGGTGCATTGCTCAGAGACACAAGAAGGCAACTCCTAGGGGATGTGTAAATAACGCTTGGGCTCTGATTGATGGCTTTGTTTGCAGCCAGAGGAAGGTGAAACTGGGACCTCTGACCCTGGCCTGGTCTGGCTTCTTCCTTGAAGCCTGGAGCCATGAGCAAGGAAATGAAGGATCACTTCCTGGGGATAATTGGATCAGGAGAAAACAACAGCAGCCAAATGCATAGTTCCCTCTCACTGTTTAAATGGGGAGGTGGCAAGACTTCCTGAGGTGACCCTGGCTCTATAATCGAGCGAGCTTTATTAAATGACTGGCTGCATGGAGCATGTAACTTCCCCCAGCCCAGCTTATATAGCACACTTTGTGAGAGGCGGAAACCAGCTCGAATTTGAACCTCTGCAGAGCCTTGCCTGGTAGATTTGCAGACAGCAGTGCCCATGAGGCATCTGAAACTTTATGACTACATATTTAAGCATTTATGAGACTTGAACTGTGTTCCATTAAAATGGGGAAAAAAAGGCAAGGGAAAAAATCCTGAGACTTCCAGTAAGGGTAATTAGCCCCAAATGTTTCATAAAGGATTTGATAGCGTTCTGGTTTTAAGCCCCTTTCCCAGGTCTGTTGTAGGAGGGAAAGAGAAAACTATTAAAAATTCACCATTACTTAAAAAAAAATCATATGACAAAACCAAGCAGCTGGACCCACTTTTAGAAAAAGACTAACCATACAAGCCCTATCCCAAAGTGGCAGATTAAAATTTTACTGGAGAGAAAATATTTAAGATATGCACTTGGCTGTTTTTGTCATACCTACCGAAGAAATTCCTTTCTTTTTATGCCCCTGTTCATTCACTCGACTTCTTCCCTTTTGTTTCTAAGTTTGGCACTGGCTGGCTGGCTTAGTGCCTTCCAACCTCCCACCAGGGCTGGGTCTACTTCCCTGTTACGCCCACTGCACTGTTGCTAGTGGAGAGGCTGGAGGGGCGACCACTGGAGTGGGAGATACCCACATAAATCCAGTGTTAATCCCCACCTAGGTGACATCACATAAACATGGTTCAACCTTGATCACACTGAACTCCCCATGAGGAGGGCCACACCACAGGGTTCCCATCAGGCTATGTCTGGCAAAGACTTAGCTATTCAGTGTTCTTCATTGGAGGGATAAGAGGTCACTTTCTATTTGATGCAGTGTGCACAGAGAAGGCACATATCATTAGAATGTGTTTTTTAAGCCTTTCTTTTTTATGGAAGGAACTTTCTGAACAATGAGTCAGCAAATGAGGCAGCATTAGTCTGCAGAAATAACTACAAATATGTAAACAGAAGAGTTTTCTATCTGATGTCAGGGAAAACACCTTGAACCTTATGCAGACCTGTCATATTCTGTTGAAGGGTGTACGGTCCCAGAGGTCACAACATTTTTGACACCAGAGACCTGTTTCTTGGAAGAAAGTTTTTCCAAGGACTGAGATGGGGGGAATGGTTTCAGGATAATTTAAGCACATTACATTTATTGTGCATTTTTTTCTATTATTATTACATTGAAATATATAATGAAGTAATTCCACAACTCACCATAATATAGAATCAGTGGGAATTCTGAGTTTGTTTTCCTGCTACTAGATGGTCCCAGCCGAGGGTGATGAGAGACAGTGACAGATCATCAGACAATAGATTCTCATAAGGAGCGAGCAACCTAGATCCCTGGCATGTGCAATTCACAACAGGACTCGTGCTCCTATGGGAACCTAATGCCACTGCTGATCTGATGGAACGCGGAGCCCACATGGTAATGTGAGTAATAGGGAGTGGTTGTAAATACAGATGAAGCTTCACCTTCCCATGGCTTACCTCCTGCTGTGCAGCCAGTCCGTGGCCCAGAGTTTGGGGACCCCTGTTATATAAGATCTCTAAGAAATAAAAAGACAGCTCTGATGGTTTTGGTATTCACTTGCCTAAGAGAGGCCTTGGACAGATGGTCTCTTTTGGTTTGTCCAGCTCTTTAATTCTGTTGTCTGAGTGGAAGAAACATTCTGAGTGCCCTCACTGATGCCCTGAGTCATTTATGGTCTCATCTTTTACGCTGTCACCTTGAGGGTGCCTTTCTTCCCTCTGAGCAGGGCCACTCTGCTCCAGTTCATCTGAGTCAGACTTTCCACAGCAATTTAGCCTGTCCACACCAACCTATTTCCATACCAAGTATTTTTAAAGACATAATCAATATTCAGCTTCTGCGTTATCTAAACAGAAGGAAAATCATTTGCTTTAGAGCTACATGCAAAATACCACTCTTTGATGTGGGTCTACTTTTCAACAAATTATCTATTTTTGCTCAGTTGTCTATATTTGCTGCCTTCCAACCTCCCCCCAGGCCTGGATCTGTTTCCCTGTTACTCTCACTGCACCGTTGCTAGTGGAGAGGCTGGAGGGGCAACCGCTGGAATAGGAGATGCCCATCTTGAGCCTTTGCAGACCTGCCTAAGGTTCCTCTTGTGCTCTTGTCCTGGGCATCTTGCCATGTGAGAAGGCACGGTTCTTCCCACACGTAATTGAAATGTGTGATATGAAATGTATCAGTCACTCACAGTTTTAGAATGACATTATTTTATAATCCATGAACCACGTCTCCTTTGTATGATCAGAGATTTTATGACAGAAACCACAAGACGTCTTGCTTCTCTCAAGGAAAATAAAACCAAAAGACACAGATCTTTTTTTTTTTTTTAACCCTTTCTTCACCATCTGGGAACAAGGCTTTCTGCTTTTGCACAAACTCCACAGATCCTTTGAAAATGATGTAAAACAATTCATTCATACCTTTTTTTTTTTTTTTTTTTTTTTTTTTTT
>NW_016107376.1:6093639-6118042 GCF_001604975.1 Cebus imitator
CCTTGTGATCCACCCGCCTCGGCCTCCCAAAGTGCTGGGATTACAGGCGTGAGCCACCATGCCAGGCCCCAATCATACCTTTTCTAGGGGCTTGGTCAGCAAAATGCCAGCCATGTGTCCTGTAGACTGTCCTAATGACAAGAGTCCAGGCAGGCCCTCAGCCAGCCTCGCACCTGTGGCCCGTAGCTCAGTTTTCTCTTTCTGATGCCTTCAATGTGGGCTTGCCTTTCAGACAGGGGGCTTCCTTTGTTCACAGAACTCAAGCCCCGTGGCACGTCTGCCCTGGCTGCTCTCCTGGGCAGCACACAGGGAGGGGCCCGTCACTGCGGAGACAGCTGTGGAGACATCAAGACAGTGCCTGAGATGAAAGGGAACGCTCATTAATGCCGTTAATGAGGCTTCCCCAGTTTCATTTCTGGCTGAATCAGAAACTTTCTGAATCATTTACTCTGTGGCAGAGCAGTTCTCAGGCATGAGAAAGGATAGGGCCCATCCATCACAAAGAAACAGCCATGAAAACTTGATACCATTAAGGGCCTGGAACAGGGCATGGTGTCTTCAGAAAACCACACCTTTCCTCACCAAGGGAGGTAGCTGGAGTGACCACTCTGGAAGAACCTGTGGCTTTTCTGCTGTGGTCCACTGTGAGCTCCCGTCATATGGGTACTTAGACTTGGGGCAGTTCCAGACCACAGAAAAACGTAACACTGATCCTACTGATACAGTAGAAAAGAAAGAGAGGGCTCATTCCCTTCCAGGGCCAGCTAGGAGGCTGAGGCAACCTCCTCTCTAAGGCTTTCTGTTTTTGTGAAACATTCAGAGATCATGTAAAGTGACGTCAAGCAGGCTATTCATGCCTTTTCTAGGAGTCTTGGTTGGCAAAATGCCAGACGTGTGTCCTGTAGACTGTTGAAATGATAGGAGTCCAGGTACGCCTGGCCTGCCCTTCTCTCTATGAGCAAGCACAAATCCTAACTATAATTCCATCAGCTCAAACCTCCAAGTAGCACCAAAGCTCCCCTAGTTAACCTGTCTGGTGTCTATGACCTGAGATTCTTCTCTTATGCTCTGTTGTTTTTGCTTTGCTTTTTGAGCCTTCATAGTTCCTTGGGATATCATTTTTTTGACCAAGTAAGGTTATACGTTTGGCTTTGCATACACGTGGTATTCATCCATTTTCACACTGCTGATAAAGACATACCTGAGACTGGGTAACCTATCAAGAAAAAGAGGTTTAATGGACTCACAGTTCCACGTGGCTAGGGAGGCCTCACAATCATGGCAGAAGGTGGAAGCCATGTCTTACATGGCAGCAGGCAAGAGAGAATGACAGCCAAGTGAGAGGGGGTTCCCTCTATGAAACCATCAGATCTCATGAGACTTATTCAATACCACGAGAACAGTATGGGGGAAGCCGCCCCCATGATTCCATCATCTCCCACCAGGTCCCTCCCACAACACGTGGGAATTATGGGAGCTACAATTCAAGATGAAATTTGTGTTGGGACACAGCCAAACCATATCCCATGCTTTGCATTTAGCTAAATTGGACCCTTTCTAGTCCCATGGTTCTTGGATACTGGGATTTCACATCCTTGCTCTCCTACCCCGTCCTCCTTGTGAGTTCATTAGAATCCTCCCATCCTGCTGCTTCCTTTATAGTCAGCAGTCCCAGAGAGTAGAGAACTAATCCCAGCCTGGCCACTGGCCAGTCGTGTGATCACTGGCTGACACCACCACTCTGGCCCATGGTTTACTGGAGGGTTGGACTAGGAAATCATAAAGACATTTCTGAGCTATAACCTCCCAGGAGTCTATAAATAAGAAAACAGGATTGGGCTGCTTGGAAAGATGAAATGGAAGCTCCGCCAAGACGCCGTTGTCCGCCCAAGGACTTTCTCTCTTGACATTCTCATCCCATCAGCACCCAGGTCAGCCTCAATTCCTCCGTCCTTTCAGAGACCTAGTGAGAGAGTTAACCTTGTGCGAAGAGGCAGAGATGGAGCCATTTCTGTTCCAGGCTCATAGCATTGAGGTTGGGATAGGCCCTCCGGCCTATGCAGAGGCATTATACCGAAATCTAATTTTAATACAAGACCGTATTTTTAATAGGCCAAGAAATGATAACATATATGGCATCAAATTAAATGTAAAGTCCTGTCTTTGGAGTATGAAATCAACTCTACATTGAATGCTGTCCTGTCATGGAAGTAGACGGTAGGAAAGACCTCAGATTCCAGCCCCTTACACTGCAACACTTGACATATTCCTAAATGGAGAGTGAGGAAAGACAAGGAGGGCTGGCTTTAGCCGCAGGCCTTGAAGAAGTTGACTGCCCATGGGAAAAGCCAACCTGTGACCTTGAAGAAGTCAACCCATGACCTTGGCCTCAGTTGATGCTGCTCTGAGTGAAGTGTTGTCAGACCCCCAAGGAAGCACGTACTGAGAAGTATGACTTCACCCCATGAGTACTTGGGGAAACTGAGGGCGCAAACTCCTTCGGTTTCCCCAAGTACCCATGGGCTGTAGTGATGTTTCTTACTTCCTAACCCACAGAGTCAAATGACTAACCGGACTTCAACAAGTATTAAGTTGTTTTCTCATATTTGTTTCAATCAAAGAGCTGCACTGTTTGCATGGCCAAATAATTGTAACCAAATACCTTAATACACCTTACAAATGTGTATCCCTTTGCACTTTAGAAAGCAACTTCAACTATCAGGACAGTGAGCTTTGTTTTCCAGCTAAGGTGATGAGATGGGAAACTCTTTTTGCTGCCAGAAAGGGAAATCTGATTTAACAAAGGCTAGATACTGACTTCCCCTGTGGCCGTCCTGTTGAAAAGAAATGTGGCACATCCAGAAGTTGTCTGAGTGGGGTCACTGTGCAGTACTGATTATTCTTGTTGTTGTTGGCTCTGCAAAGTAATTCCAGGATTTCGTTCCATTCTATATTTAGTCATGCCTGCTATTAAATTAGAATACTTTTATATCATTGACCTTTGACGTGGACATTTTTGTGTAGGAAAAAATAACATTCAAACTCTCATGTTAATGTTGGGAAAGTACAACCCTCAAAAACGTGGCAGTTTCTAAAGAGCCAGGAACTAGCCAGCCAGAAGTTTGTATTACGAATAAATCCCACTCATTATGCCAGGGAAGCATGTCAGGCATTGACAGTTATGCTGTCCAAGCTAAAATGCTTCCTGAAAAATTGGAATTCCCGAATAATGCATTACAGCTTTTACCTTATGAAAAATAGAGGCAAATTGCGTTGGTGATCTCACAATAAAATAAAAAGTAGATCCAAAATGTAACTAAAATCATGCGGTTAACCATTTTCAAAACCTCAAATGATCTCCAGGTTGGTTTCACTCCCTAATCTCACCCTTCACTGATTAATCCCAGGAAACTGGGAGCAATGTGAACCATACGATTGGTACTGGCGTTGAATTCCCTGCAGCTGTTTCAACAGTCTTGCCTTAGCATGTAGCTGCCACTTCCTCTTAACCCAGGGTTTCTCATCCTTGGTACTATTGACATTTGGGGCCGGATCATTTTCTGCTGGAGGGTGGGGAAGATGGTGCTGTTCTGGGCATTCTAGCACGTTTAGCAGCCTCCCTGGCCTCTACCAACTGACGCTGGTAGCACCTTCCAGGTTGTGACAATCAAATGTATCTCCTGATGTTGCCAAATGTCCCCCATGGGCTGGGGAGCAGGGGTGCAAAATCACCCCTAGTAAGAGGATCACTGTTAACCCTTCCATGCCCTGTATAAAGTTTGCCAAGACCCAACCTAAAATTTGTGCTGGATAAAAATGTAAGAGTATGCTCTATTGAGGCGATATAAGACGAGAGCAGAAAGTAGTACATTAAAATCACAATAAGAGGCCGGCACAGTGGCTCATGCCTGCTATCCTAGCACTTTGGGAGGCTGAGGTGGACAGATTGCCTGAGGTCAGGAGTTTGAGACCACCCTGGGCAACATGGTGAAACCCCATCTCTACTAAGAATACAAAAATTGGCTGGGCATGGTGGTGTAATCCCAGCTACTTGGGAGGCTGAGGCATGAGAATTGCTTAAACCCAGGAGGTAGAGGTTGCAGTGAGCCGAGATCATGCCACTGCACTCCAGCCTGGGTGACAGAGCGAGACTCTGTCTCAAACACACACACACACACACATACACACACACCCCAAGAGTGCTTTCTGAACACAAGAAAAACTTCTAATACTGAGAGTGCTTAGTAATGAAATGCATTAATGCCATTCTTTGAAGGTCTTTAAAAATTAGATTATCTGTGGTGTTGGTTTAGGGGCAAGTAAATAGCATAGACTTCTCTTAAATTCCCTTTTCAGACTTTTTGTTCGGTTTATTTCATATTTAACCAAAAGGATAAACAGAAAAGCATGTGGGTATATAAGAATACAAAGGAAAAGTAAATTTTTTCATAAGAAATTCATTTTCCTTCTTTAACTGAAAAACTAGGCATAGAAAAAAATGCAAGAATACGCTTAAATGAGAAACAGTGAAGAATGAAATTGAGGGATTAGTGGATCATTCATAACATAATATAATGGTTACAATTAAGAGATTTGTCTACTGATAAATGCTTGAGAACACACGTGGTACTAACTGTTCTTCCATCCCTCTCACTGGAAATGGATTTAGAGATTGAAGAGCTTTTTAAATTTTAATTTTAAGTCCCTTTTTTCATTTTGGTTTTATTAATCTTCATCATAAATATTAATTTATGAGCACTGATGCCCAAAGAGCCTCAGGGCTCACTCACAAAAGATAATGAACATCACTGCTACCGTTAACCAAAACGCAGCTTGAGTGTGAAAGAGCTGATGTGCTACTCAATTTGAGATGGCTGTAAACCTAAAAGGCACCTCTCTTTATCGGCGATCATATTTAAAGGAACAACACTCTAAGTATAGGTAGAACATTTAAAGGCTGGGCATTGGGTTGGTGACAGGGGTTGTAGTTTTGACTTTTACAACATGAAGTGTTAACTCTTAGGTATCTGCTCATAAAGTCGTCTTTTAGTTCATCTGCTGACTTACCGCATCCCTTTCTGCTTCTCTAAGTACCTTCTCCATAGGGACAGTTATTTCAGGTCTTCTGGGAAGCACCTCTGTAATCAGAGGGTGAGGTCCTTCACCACCCACCTGAGGGTGGCTGTTATCAAATGAGTGTTATCCTTTCCTCTTTCCAAAGACACTTAGCTTCTGGGGATGGATTTGTAGCTTTCTGGGGAGAAAGGGGGTTACCCAACAAAAGGTTTGCAGCAATGTCACCCCCAGGGAACTTTTGAAACCCTCCATTTGCCGTCAGGAGTATTTCCATGTTGCTGAAAACTCAAGGCTCCTTTAAGAAGCCCAGCCAGAAGGACAATGCCTGCCTGCCTTGTTCCTGGCAGCCCAGACCTCAGCAGCTTCTTTTAATGGATCAGAAGCAATAGAAAGAAATGTCAAGACAATTTATTCAAGGGGAAAAGCTTAGTTAACACGAGTGTGCTGCGTAAGTGATGAAAATGTAATAAAATGAGACAGGTTTTAAAAAATCAGTGTAGAACATAGAATCTTAGATCTCTAAGACACAAAGCAACCCAAGCATCCTTGGCTCACCCTTTCATTTGCAAGTAAGAGAGTCTTCATCTGTTCAGGCTGCTACAATAGAATGCCATAGACCAGATGGCTCACAAACAACAGAAATGTATTCCCTACCGTTCTATGGCCTGTGAAGTCCAAGATCAAGGTGGTGGTAGATTTGGTGTCTGATAAGCGTTCACTTCTTGGTTTGTAGAGAGCAGTCTTCTCTTTGTGTCCTCACATGGCAGAAGGGGTAAGGGAGATTTCTAGGGTCTGTATCTTATGAGGACTCTAACCTCATTCAGAAGGCTTCACCCTCATGACCTAATCGCCTCCCAAAGTATCTCCATCCTAATACCATCACCTTGGGATTGAGGATTCCAACATAGGAATTTTGGAGGAACATATTCAGTCTATAGCAAAAAGCCATTCTTTTCAGTCCATCCAAGATGAATAGGAGACTGGGCCAAGGAGTTTGGTGGCAGAACTGAGTCCTCAGATTCCAGCCATTTTTGCCACTCCAGCACCTCTTGATGACTTAGAATGATGACTGCTGGGCTGCATGAAACCAGGAATCCAGCTGAAGCTCTTTACTTTCTCCTAAGTTCATACACTGACTCCTCCAGGAAGCTTTCCTAGATTATACACATCTGTCTTATAGTTGCTCATGTGCCAGCACCTGCAGGGTAAGAATTATATGCACTTCATTTATCTTATTCAATATAAGATCTGACATCTTGTTTAGTATAACTGAGTCCATATCTGATTCAATAGCTGGGACAAAGGAGAATCTAAATAAATGCTTCTTGTGCCAAACACATTTCCCTTTATTTACACAAATCTACCATGGCAGCAGAAAGGACACAAAAGAGAAAGACGCATGCTGGTCAGGGCAACCTGGTGCAATGGAAAGCACGCAGATTCTAGAGTTAAACAGACTTGGGTTTGACTCTTGCTTTTACTACTTGCAGAAGGCATGTCTTGAGGGAATTCATATAGCTTCTTGAACCTCAGTTTCTTGTTAGTAAGAAGAAAGATAGGGGTATCTAAGCTGCTGGGTCTGATAGGAAACTCCAACATGAGGATAAGTAGAAAGAGCACAACACAGCCCCGGCACACAGCAGGTGCTTAGAAAAGGGCTCCTAGAGGCTGTTCCCTGCTTTCTTGCCTTGCTTCATGTCACCACTGAAAAATAAATATCAGAGATGACAAACTTGTCTTCACTGATTTTCTGGAAAACAGGGCACACCATATACAATAATATTTTTACCTAACATATTGTGTGCAGATTGTCCGGAGAGTTTCTTGAAAATCCTTGATTTGGTATCACTTTTTTTTTTTTTTTGAGATGGAGTTTACTCTTGTCACCAGGCTGGAGTGCAATGGCATGATCTTGGCTCACTGCAACCTACTCCTCCCGGGTTCAAGTGATTCTCCTGCCTCTGCTGAGTAGCTGGGATTGCAGATGTGCACCATGACGTCTGGTTTTGCATTTTTAGTAGAGACAGGGTTTCATCATGTTGGCCAGGCTGGTCTTGAACTTCTGACCTCAGGTGATCCACCTGCTCAGCCTACCAAAGTGTTGGGATTACAGGTGTAAGCCACCACACCCGGCCCATTTGTTATCACTTCTAAAATGAGGGCTGCTGCTCTAATCTTGGATTTTCATGGTTTTATGGCCTGAATGTTTGTGTCCCCCCAAAATTCATGAATGGGATTCTGCCTTCATGAATGAGATGAGTGCCCTTGTGAAAGAGGCTCTAGAGAGCTGCCTTGCCCTTCTAACATGTAAGAACACAGCAAGAAGGCGTCATTTATGAAGCAGACAGAGGGCTCACCAGACACCAAATCTACCAGCCCCTTGCTCTTGGAATTCCCAGCCCCAGAACTGTTAGCAATAAATTTCTAATGTTTATAAATTACCCAGTCAAAGAAGTTTTGTTATAACAGCCCAAAGGGACTACAACACATGGTTCTGTTCATAACCTGATATTGAATTTTTTACGAGCTAATTATCATATGTTCCATTTCTAGTTTATCTGAAACAAAACCAAAATACGATTTAGCATTCTAACATAATGCTATTTACGTAAAAATGTTGCTCTCCCTGCAAAAGCAAAAGGACCAGCCATTTTATTGCAGCAATTGTAGAGTAAAAAAGTTTAGGTCCTAAGGAACCCTCAGTCTTTGTCGACACATATGTAAGTGGGATTGCCCTGCAAAGTTTGCTTCTCTTTTTCTTTTGGTTAATGAATATGAAAAGAAAGTCAACATGTCTATTTTAAAAAAAAATTTTTTTAATGAATGACTAGGACCTTTCAGCCCTGTTTTTCCAGCTGTAAAATTAAGGTTGTCTAGCCAGGAATTCGATGAATAAGGGATTCCTAGATTTTTGTGGAGGGCAAGAATTCAGACTTTTCTCTAAATTCTGATGTCCATATGCTAAAAAGTATTGTTCTCTCTGTTCTCCTGGCTAGTACAATTAGAAGCTAGATTGTCTACACCTTACTAGAATCTGTCCCCTGTTCTAGCCAACATTTGAGTGAGGTATGAGAAGAATTAAAATCAATATGTCCCTATAACAGAGCACTTTCTTGCCCTTTCCAAGGCCCCTTCTATGCTCCTCACCACCTTTAATGCTGTCATTGTCAATGTTTTTTAGGCATAGAGCTCCTATTTTTTCCAGAGTGTCAAAATTTAATTAACCCCACATGCAGGTGCTTGCCAAATCCTGTAGTGCTTTTCTGATCACTTCTTTTAGATCTCCTTCATAATGGTTTTCATGTTCCTTTACAACCTTAGTTGATTCTAGCTGTTGCTATTTTCTGCATAATAGTTATAGAGCTGTCAAGAATGATGTATCTCCCTACGCAGTTATTCTGGGAACATTTCTAGATTTTGCCCAGAGTTCAGGTTCCCTGATGGTTCATAGAAATGAGCTTTTCCCCTGTTTCACCACCTGCCCCCCTCTCCCTAGCGAGTTTGTCTGTTGTCCAAGTCCCTGGGGAAGCTGCCTCCTTTCTATCTGTGTCTCAGGGGCCACTAGAGGCAGAGACACAGGAGAGAGGCCACAGACATTGGCCACCACTACCCAAAATATCAACGAAAACAACAACAAAACTTCTTACGTTGAAACTCTGGAAAAGAAATGTTTAAATGTGGGTGAATCTGGCTCCCCTGTTGACACACTCGCTATGCCAGTGGGATAGAGTGACTCCTATCATGGACAAAATTTTGAGACCCTCCACTCTTTCAAATGCAGTAATGTTACCAATGGAGGGTGTTCAGGTTTTTGGCATCTTGAACAAGGAACTGGACAAAACGCACAAACAGAGCAAGGAAGGAATGAAGGGATTTATTGAAAATGAAAGTACACTCCACAGTGCAGGAGTGGGCCCAAGCACAGCGGCTCAAGGGCCTCGTTACAGAATTTGCGCCCGTTTAAATACCCTCTAGAGGATTCCATTGGTTACTTGGTGTATGCCCTGTGTAGATGGAGAGGATGAAGTCAATTTACAAAGTCATTTACTCGGTGTATGCCCTATGGAAAGGACATTTCCTGTCGTCATAGCTGAAGTGTTCATCGGCCTTATGTTCCTTGCCTCCAGACCCTATTTTCCTGCCTTAATAAGATTTTTTTTTTTCTTTTGAGACAGAGTCTCACCCTTGTCATCCAGGCTGGAGTGCAGTGGCACAATCTCAGCTCACTGTAACTTCCGCCTCCCAGGTTCAAGCAGTTCTCCTGCCCCAGCCTGCCAAGTACCTGGGATGACAAGCCCTTGCCACCATACCCAGCTAATTTTTGTATTTTTAGTAGTTATGGGGTTTCAGCATGTTGGCCGGGCTGGTCTCGAACTCCTGACCCAAAGTTATCCACCCACCTTAGCCTCCAAAGTGCTGGGATTACAGGCATGAGCCACTGCATCCAGCCTTTTAGAAATATTTTTTAAGCTAGTCAAGCATGGTTGTAGGGGAAAGAAACCCTTGGGCCAACTATTTTTTAATTATAATGAACAAAACCAATTACTTTTTGGAGTAATTGCACACCTGTATGTTAAGACGTATCATTCGCTATCCTTTTTTGGGTGTTGTTACTATTATAACTTACTCAAATAGACTGTAAGTCCCAGGAAGCAGTCCCTGCTAAACATTCGGGGTGGCCTTGAATGGGGATAAGTTTAAAATGAACCAAGTGCATTGGCCGGTCGTTAAGGAAGGCAACACAATTGAAAGTCGCTTCCTCAGAAACACAGAGACTGCCTCCTAGGAGGAGCAAGTGAGACTAACCCGCCTTCTCCTCATGGAACAAGGTGTGGCATCTGCAAAGTGGCTAGCTAACAGACCTGGAAACCTGGAGTTTGTCCAGAAGGGGCTTTCAGGAGATGAAGACTCTAGACACTGTCTATGAGAAACAGAAAAAAATGGAAATGTGTAGCTGCAAGAAGAAAAGATGCCGAGAGGACATGACCCATTCTTAATCAGCTAACATTAAGGCATTCATTCAACTTTCATTGAACAAACATTTGTTGAGCACCTTCTATGAGCCACGTCCTGTGCTAGATCCTAGAGGAACCAGGGGCAAAGCAAAGGACCAGGTTATTGCTTCTGCAAAACTTAGACTTGGTCAAAGGGTCTGGACAAAAACGTTTCCCCAGGGAGCAATAGAATTTGGGTTAGGACCACATCTCTACAATTCTGTGGAAATTAAAGAGGCCATTTACCTTATTGCTTCTTAATTCTTCATCTTTATGTTTCTATTGAATAGTGTAGAGGGGGTTAGTTCGATTGTTTGGTTGGTTGGTTGGCTGCTTTGATTGGTTAGTTTGATTGATTGGCTGGTTGGTTGGTTGGCTGGTTGGTTTTGAGACAGACTCTTGCTCTGTTGCCCACACTGGAGTGCAGTGACATGATTGTGGCTCACTGCAACCTCCACCTCCCAGGCTCAAGCGATTCTCCTGCCTCAGCCTCCCAAGTATCTGGAATTATAGACACACACCACCACACCAGGCTAATTTATTTATTTATTTTTTATTTTTTATTTTTGGTAAAGATAAGATTTTGCCATGTTGGTCAGGCTGGTCTTAAACCCCTGACCTCAGGTGATCTGCCTGCCATGGCCTCCCAAAGTGCTGAAATTACAAGCATAAGCCATCATACCCAGCCTTAATTGCAAGTTTTTTAACTCCCTCAAGAAAAGGCAGTTATACCCCATGGGGGCTGCACGGGGATAGGGGATAGGACGAGGCTTTACAGCACAGGAAAGGAGCAGCCAACCTATCCCTGGGAGTCAGGAAGGCCTTTCCTGCAGAATCAACACAGCGAGATCTCCACTCTCAGATGTGGAGGATGCAGAGGAACTCATTAGAAACCATGGTCTTTGGTCCAAGGGTTTTCAGGGGCACGGCAATGGATAAAACCTAGAAAAAGAATGGATTTGGCCGGTGCTGAAACTGCAGCTCTCGCTGGCTAGAGTCGTACAGTCCGGAAGGGGTGAGTGGGGGATACATAGAAGCCCTAGAGCTGGGGGCCAGTGGACTCTGGATCTACTTTGGCCTTGACTTAGCTCGGGGGCTTTGGGCAACTCACTGAGTCTCTTTTGGATCAGCTTCCTTTCCTGGAAACATACTGATGGGTTGGATCATCTCTAATCTTCTCCTCCCCCGACCTCCCTATGGCTCCATCACACCTTGGGTCTAAGGTTAACATTTTAGGCCGAGGGCTTTGGGAGGCTCAGGTGAAAGGATCACTTCAGGCCAGGAGTTTGAGACCAGCCTGGGCAACATAGAGAGATCCCATCTATGCAGAAAGTTTCTAAACATTAGCTGGATATGGTAGTGTGCACTTGTAGTCCCAGCTAGGCAGGAGGCTGAGGCAGGAGGATCTCCTGGGTCCAGGATTTGGGGGCTACAGTGAGCTGTGATTTCACCACTGCACTCCAGCCTGGGCAACAGAGCCAGACACCATCTCTAAAAAAATTAATAAATAAGCTAAAATTTTAGAAATATTTCCAAAGAACAGTATAATTTGGATTAAGAACCACTGGTTTAGGGTTCTATAGCAATGGTTCATTTGCCTTTTTATTCTTAATTCTGCACTGTTATACTCCTATTAAGCATTCTTTCCTTCAAATGACATTTTCTCCTAAATCTGCAATCCCGGCATCTGCCTCTTGCCCCCTAGTCCCTTTGGGAACGTCTGGCAGTGATACTCTTTGCACGGGACTGGGTTTTACAATAGATGACAGAGAATCATTTTCAACACCACCGGGACAAACCATACCTCACCCACAAACAATCCCTAGGCTTGTCCCTGAGCCTCCACGGCCATCAGTGGGTCTGCAGAGCTGAGATTTCCTTTCTGACTCCTTGAAACGCTCACACAGGACAAGCAACTCCAGTGGCTTATCTAGCAGAGACCAGCATTATCAGACACTTAATGGAGAAGCCAGAGAGTAGCAGGAGCCCTCTCTTGTCACTCGTTACCTCTTTATTGCAGTTCTGGGCCAAAACCACACAAGCCACCAAATGCAGTGGACACCTTTGATGAAAGCAGGGCATAGTGAGTGAAGGAGTTAGAGCCTTGTTCAGCCCTGTGCAGACCCAGCTGAGCCTATGGAGATTTTTTTTTTTTTTCCAAGATGGAGCCTCTCTCTGACTCCCATGCTGGAATGTAGTGGCCTGATCTTGGCTCACCTCAACCTCCATCTCCCGGGTTCAAGAGATTCTCTTGCCTCAGCCTCCCAAGTAGTTTGAATTACAGGCATGTGCCATCATGCCCAGCTAATTTTTGTATTTTTGGTAGAGACGGGGTTTTACCATGTTGGCCAGGATGGTCTCAAACTCCTGATCTCAAGTGATCCGCCCACCTCCACCTCCCAAAGAGCCGGGATTACGGAGTTAACCACCACACCCAGCTGCCTATGGAGATCTTAAGCTGGAAGCACTCCACAAATACATAGTTCTGTGCACGAGTGACATCATCTTCATCTTCTCACCAACTTTGAAATACTGTGTTATATCCCTTCTTTCTGGAAATTAAATGTGTTTTTTTTTCCTTAGAAAATGATTCATTCTCACTCTATGTCATGCACTGAATAATAATTACTATAATCCTTTTGGTTAATATTTATTGCATGTTTGTTATGTACCTGGCTCTTTGCTGTATGATTTTCATGGAATACCTAATGTAATCTTCAGAACAACCCTATGAGAGTATTTATGCCCATTTAATAGATGAGCAAACTGATGCATAGAAAGTTCTAGTTAATTTGCTTCCATCATGGTGCTAGAGAGTGGCACAGCCAAGATTCGAACTCACAGCATCTGACTGCAGTTCACGTCTCTACCACTCCAGCCTGCTGCCATTTTGCGTGCTGAGAACTAAAGTACTGAAAGTTACATATGTTTTGCCTAAGTTCATACTCAGCAATGACTTAGAACCAATCGTAGAAACTAGACCTCCAGCTCTGGGGAGCGCTATCCCCTCCCCACTGCCCCCCGATTTTTTCAGGTGGCAAAATAAGCCTGAATACCAGGTGTTCAACGTTCTGATTTTCCTTCCAGAGCTGATGTTGGTTCTCATGTTTTTTGTTTTTTTGTTTGTTTGTTTGTTTGTTTGTTTTGAGATGGAATTTCACTCTTGTTGCCCACGCTGGAGTGCAATGGCATGATCTTGGCTCACTGCAACCTCTGCCTCCCGGGTTCAAGCAATTCTCCTGTCTCAGCCTGCTGAGTAGCTGGGATTATAGGTGCATACCATTACACCCGGCTACTTTTTGGTATTTTTAGTAGCGATAGGTTTTCACCGTGTTGGTCAGGTTGGTCTCAAACTCCTGACCTCAGGTGATCCATCCGCCTCAGCCTCCCAAAGTGCTGGGATTACAGGCATGAGCCACCTCACTCGGCTGATTCTCTTCTTCATAAATCGGTTTCCACTCTGTAAGGGACCACACTACTCCCCGACCAGGCTCTACCTTGACAAACCTTGAAGATACAGCACTAGGGAGAGCAGGTGACCCAGGGCATAGGCAGGCAACTCTGCACTTCTCAGGCAGGCACGAAGGGTGTCCAGGCAGCAAGCTGAACCTCCAGCTCAGGGTGATCTTTGGCACGGGAAGCCCCCCAGACTGGCTGCTGAGTATTCCATGCAGAAAGAGAATGGAGCCTGGACAAATTATGAAATATGGGACTGTCACTGTGATGATATGATTATGGAAAATTTACATTTTATATGTCAAGTGGCAACTTAATTTAAAAATAAAAAACGTCTGCAGGCTGCCATCCCACAAATAACGTGTGGCTTGCTGTGCAGCCAAGCACTCTTACAAATAAGAAGGAAATAAAACGTGGGAATAACAAAATTGTTTGGCACAAGAAGAAAAGGGTGCCAAGCATGTCCGGTTACTTTCAGATCAGTTTCTAATATGCCATCAAATGTGCAAGCATGTTTAGAACCAACCGGAGGCCATATTAAATGGAGAGTTCCATGTGACATTATTCCAAGGAGGCCTCCTGTTTCTCATTATTCTGTCGCACATCTCTGAACAGGTGGTAAGGGAGAGGAAAAAGGAAGCTGGAGGAAGTCCCTCATAACTGTGCCCACTGAGCCGTCTGTGCTGGCTGAGTGGCCCAACCAGACCCTAGCACTGGAGCAGAGGGAAAGGGGATGGCGCATGCCTGTCTGCAGTATCTCCTCTCCTCCCCAGGGGCACCCCCATGTATCCTCAGAGCCACCGCCAGCCAACCTCAGCACGATGCAAAATCACGAACAGGCCATTAAGGAGAATATATGATCGCCATTTATCACTGAGTGTAAAAAGAAATGAAACGGAGCCACTAACATAAAAAACCAACTGCTAGTCTCCTGGTGAGGGTCTTTATCTTTTTAATCCCAGGGCTTTAAAAAATGTGCATTTAGATCATTTGCCAGGATATAAATGCCAATTCCAATACTTGTGCAAATAATTTGATTTTCATCTATTAGAATTCAGTTTAAGATTTTTTCTTTAAGTAGAGAAGATAAACAAACTCAGTTTGTTCAGAGTTTGTTTTTCTATTTAAAAAAAAAAAAAATCCAGCTAAAGATACATTAAGTAAGGCTGGGCCTTTCAGCACTTTGGGAGACTGAGGTGGGTGGATCGCTTGAGTCCAGGAGTTCGAGACCAGGCTAGGCAACATAGCCAGACTTCATCTCTACAAAACCTTTAAAAAGTTGGCCAGGCATGGTGAACACACCTGTAGTCCCAACTACTTGGGAGGCTGAGGTAGGAGGATTGCTTGATCCTGGGAGGTCAAGACTGCAGGGAGCCGGGATTGCATTACTGCACTCCAGCCTCTGCAATAGAGTGAGACCTTGTCTCAAAAAAAATTAGATATGTTAAATATAATCATCCTTTTTCTCCCAGCTGAATTTCTCTTTTTTAAATGGATCATTGAGCTATAATTTTAAATTCTAAATACAATTCAGTTGAATTCTGAAAATGGACTCTAAAAATAATACCAAGGGAAAAAAATCTGTTACATTTCTTGTGAGCTCTTAACTTACATGCTCCAAACAAACTCAAGTTTCTTGAATTTCCAACACTGCCAACTACTTGAAAATCTAAAGATCAAATTGTGCTTACTTTCCATATGTTGTAATGAAATTATAGCCTTCTCTTCTCTATGGACAGTCTCTACACATTTATAGAATTTATAGTCCTGGCATTTTATTATCATGTTAGCATCACTTATGGAAGAGAACAGCCTAATGAAAATAACTAGACCCTTGTTCTGATCTTTTCCTTAAGCAAAGGGTATTTTTTGGCTATTTTACAATTATTTCCCTGCTCCTGGTAGAACCTATGTCCAGGCTAGGCACAGTGGCTCATGCCTGTAATTGAAGCACTTTGGGAGGCCGAGGCGGGCGGATCACAAGGTCAAGATCATCCTGGCCAACATGGTGAAACCCCATCTCTACTAAAATACAAAAATTAGCTGAGGGGGGTGACACATGCCTGTAGTCCCAGCTACTCGAGTGGCTGAGGCAGGAGAATTGCTTGAACCCAGGAGGCAAATGTTGCAGTGAGCCGAGATCGCGCCACTGCACTCCAGCCTGGCGTCTGGCGACAAAGCAAGACTCTGTCTCAAAAAAAAAAAAAAAAAAAAAAAAAAAAAAATCTGTGTCCAGAGAAAAGGCAGAAACCAGTTGTATCCAACTGAAATTGAAAATCCTTAACTTCTTGAGTGCTATGAGAAAAATCAGATACCAATATGTGATTCAGTAAGCTGTACATATCAATCTTCAAGCAGAAATTCTTGGGCAACCATGAGTTTAGGGTAATTCTAGGTTCTAGGAAACATTTCTGTTATAGTAGAATTAGTTTTTCTACATAGATGGTTTTACACATTAGGGAGAGAACGATGACACTGGGCTTCATTCTGAACATAAATCTCTTTTTTTTTGAGACAGAGACTCGCTTTGTCACTCAGGCTGGAGTGAAATGGTGCAATCTCAGCTCCAACCTCTGCCTCCCAGCTTCAAGCGATTCTCCTGTCTCAACTTCCCCAGTAGCTGAGATTACAGGTGTGGGCCACCACACCCAGCTAATTGTTTCTGTATTTTTAGTAAGGATGAGGTTTCATCACGTTGGCCAGGTTGGTCTCGAACTCCTGACCTCAAGAGATCTGCCCGCCTCAGCCTCACAAAGTGCGAGGAATAGAGGTGTGAGCCACCACACCCAGCCTCAAAACAGAAATCTTAAATGAAGACTTGGGTTGAACTCTTAGGACTTGGAAGAACTGGACCATGTAATCTTCTTTGGAAAGATGGGAAACCCAATCAGTAGGAAAAACGATAGAAATTCCAGAAGTGACCCTGTGGTGGAATTTATTTCTGTGTTCTCAAAGTATTTGGGTCTTGTGGGTGTCTTGGCTCTCTTCGTTCTGCGTATCCTTGTACAGTTTCATGTAGGGCACATTTTTCTTATTTAGTTATGTAAGGACACTAAGTAAAAACATTGAAGACCCACATGGTCAGTGAGCCCTGAGTGAGACAAACGTCCTCTCTTACTACAGTCAAAACTGTTTCAACAGCAACTGGTGGACCAAAAGGAAATATTGTGCTTCCTGCCAGTGTTTGAAGGAGATGACATTATGAAGCTTGCAAATAAATATCTAGCAGGCTTCCTATCTTTGCCTTTGTCTTCCAAATTGCCAACTGATCGCTGGGACTGCTGTTGCATTGCTTTTTATTATGTACTGGAATTGCTTTGGGTATTGGCTTGGCATTAATCAATACTCATCACAAAAAGGAATAGATGATGAGACCATCATCGTTCCTCCTTTTCCCAGGCCTTCAGAGGTCCAGAAAGGATCACTCTGTACGGTAAAATCTCTACTATCTGGACCAGTTTGGCTGCAAATGACCCCAGTGACGAGGTTTTCAGTGCTTCTTCTAGGAATCTATGTTCACAGCCTTCCAGGGCAGACTCTGCCTCATTTTCTCTTCTGTTTCATATCTTCACATCACTTCTAGTTAATGCATAGTATGCAGAAGCAGAAACAGGTCAAAATTGGGTTGAATATATTCCCCTCCTCTGTGGTTTTCAAATCTCTGCAGCCAAGAATTTCCTCTTTGAACCACACACGATGAACAGACACCTAATAGGAGAAATAAAAAGTTGATTTCCTTGAGCAGCAAATTTTTAGCTCACACAAAATTCAATCAATTATATAAATGTACTGATTGATAACATGAAATTGCATGAAGTAAAGGGAAATTTTATACTAAAAATAAAAGCCTTTTACTACAGTGGAAGTTTCACTGGGCATAATAGTGTTACACTGAAAATGGATTTTTAAAAAGGGACAGAACTGAAATTAAACAGCATTTGCACACTGCCTCTTGTGCAAATAAACTTTTCTGGGAAAATGGTTTGAACAACCAAGAGCAGAGATCAAACGATCAGATTCAGGAGGTTGAATTTTTGTTCACAAAAGTAAACATACAGATACTTTTTGATTGATAATAAAAATGATAAGTGGAAGGAATTCTTTGTTTAATGTATATCTCCATCTGTTTTGACCCAGCAGTCAAGATCAAGTCCCACCATTGGTGCAGTAAGTGAATCTAAATTCTCACCCGGAATGGGATGACCCCACCATCCCTGGAGATACTTCTTCCTTGAAAGAAGTAACTGCAGATCTTGCCAATTCTGTTACCACAGTTGCAGCCTGTATTAATGAAGAAATGCTCCAGTTGCATTCTCTATTAAGTTATTCTTTCAACAGATGTCTGCTGAACACACTATGACAGGTATACCTCTAAACACCAGGGATAATGCCAAGAATAAAACACGCCCCTGCCCACGCTCAGGGAAGTTCCATTTTTTTTTTTTTTTTTTTTTTGAGACGGAGTCTTGCTCTGTTACCAGTCTGGAGTGCAGTGGCGCAATCTTGGCTCACTGCAACCTCTGCCTCCTGGGTTCAAACGATTCTTCCGCCTCAGCCTCCCAAGTAGCTGGGACCACAGGCGCGTGCCACCACACCCGGCTAATTTTCTTTGTATTTTTAATAGAGACGGGGTTTCACCGTGTTGGCCAGGATGGTCTCGATCTCTTGACCTCGTGATCCACCCACCTCGGCCTCCCAAAGTGTTGGGATTACAGGCGTGAGCCACCGCGCCCGGCTGGAAGTTCTGTTTTAAGAGGACTCAGGGTAGACAGGAAATAAACAAATATAAATCTGTACTACGTCAGATGATGAGCAACACCATAAACAAAAATAAAGCAGTCTAGGAGGATGGAGAGCAATGGCAGGGAGAAGAATGTGATTTGGACCGAGTGGTTGGGGACTGCTTCTCCCTGAGAGAAGACCTGTTTGGCAAAAGATGCCATCTGGGGGAAGAGAGTCCCAGGCGGAGGGAGCCGTAAGTGTGGTGGCCTGGGGGTGGGAGCATGGCTTGTCCCATGACTGGAAAAAAGGAAAGGAAAGAGAAGAAACGTGGGCGGAGATGAGATGGGGGAGAAAGGAGATTTCCAAATAATGTTGATTTTTTAGGCTGGCGCATGCACTTTGCCTTTTACTCTTAATTAGATGAGAAGTCATCAGAGGAACTTCAGCTGGGGCATACTGTGATCTGGCTTATGATTTTAAAGGATTACTCTGGCCATGGCATGGACACAGACTAAAGGAGGCCACGTTCCATAGCCTGAGTCGTTTTTAGCCATTCCCTCATTGGGCAACAGAGACAGCATGCGCATGAGATGTGCAGATAACGTAAAACTGGGGACATAAGAGCTTCTAGATCTTCAAAAGCTTCTTTTTAACTTTTGACACCCAGCTGAATTGCAGCCTCCCCGCCCCCACCGGCAGCCCACCCCAGCCTGATGGTCTGTCCCTCCCACGTGGTTTGTCATTGACTTGTGGCACATACTGCCTCTATCATTACATGGCTCTGTGACCTGCAGGTGTATTTGCCTATCTCCCCTTCAATGCTGTGCCAACCTTGAAAGCAGGGTAGTAGCATGTTCACCTCACCATTCTTCCCAGGGCGGGCACATCACAGAGATTCAACAATGCTTCTTTGCATCAGTGAATTCTTTAGCAGTCTGCTAGGACCAGCTAGCACCAATAAGATGAAATATCTTAACAGTCAACCGCTTATGTATAAGATAAACATGGCCTGCCTTTACAATAGTCCAGGTTTTTTAAAAAAGAATCTGATTTTTAGCAGACCTTGAACTCAGTGTGAGGCATAAGTGTGATACAGCTGTTGTAAAAAAAACTAATGAAGCCTTATGGTCAGCATAGGTTTGAGCCAATTGCCAATTAGAATAAATGTGTCTTGTAGTATACATGATGCTGTACTGACATACCTTGTTTTTGTGAGTATGCTTGTGTGCACACATGTGTGAGCAGAAGCATTGTTTCCTATTTCATCAGATAAGGGCCCAGCCCACAGAGCCTGAGTCTAAAGCTGTGGCACCCGTAGTTTGGAAGCAGAAAATGTCACATTCAGGAGCACTTGTTTGGAGGCTGGGTGCTTTGGTTCCTTCACAGTGTAACTTGGTCAGGGGTTTTGCTGACATCTGAAGAAAAAAGCTGTTTATTTACATGTACACTGTAGATTCTCCTTAGATGAAAGGAATGGCCTTAGTTAAATATCATCTTCAAGGAAACATATGTGGATGCTTCTAAAATTCAAACAAAGAGACAGAGATTTTTGGATAAAATTGCCCTGGAAAAACCTCGCTCGATACAGACCATTGACCCTAGGGTTTCCCACCATGCTGTTTATTGTGTGTCCAAGGTGTGTGTTCCTTATTACTTCCTTCAGGAAAATACATGATTATCCTAGGTTATCATTATGGACTGGGTGCATTTTTTTCTCATCCTATTTTCTCACTTCTTACAAGCATAATTTAACCGAAGAATGAACTGCTCACAGTTGGTTATAATGCTGAATAACAAATCAATCCTGCTGTTTGAATACAGTCTATTTATTGCTGACAATTACTGTAGTCTGTAGAAGTCATAAATAGACAGACATGGCAGAAATAGTCAACATTTCTGTCACATGCTTCAGTTCTACTATGTCCTAGAGAGAGAGAGAAAAATTTACAAAGCACAGAACTTGTGGGTTTCTAAATAATTTTTAACTGGCACCATACGTTGCTAATTTTGTCTCATGTTTTGGCATTTTCTAGTCAGAAGCAGTGTGATCTTGTCATTAGAATAATAAATCAGGAGTTTTGTCCTCTAGTTAAACTAGAGGCTTGAGAAGGATGAGAGCCTTTTTATTTTTAGAGCAGACTCCACTTACCTTATAGATAGAAAATAATCACCTCTAGTCTAATAAAATAAACCATCTGTCTACTGCTTGCATGTACTTCTACATGACCTTAAACAATCATTTAACCTCTTCGTGCTTTACTTTCTTCTACAAAATCAAAGGGTTAGATCGCACCTATTTTCTGGCTCTATAAGATCGTCGTGTACTGAAATTGATTTTAAAGCCCATTGCTTGTCTTTATTTACCTCCTTTTTTTTTTTTTTTTAATTCTTCACTGGTTATCACCAATGTAAAGGATAGACAGATGGATTGTCACTGTCATCATGAGCTGGGGCTGCGATAACAAAATACCATAGACTGAGTGGCTTCACCAACAGACACTTATTTCTCACGGTGCTGCAGGCCGGAAGTCCAAGATCAAGGTGCCAGCAGATTCCATTCCTGGTGAGGGCTCTCTTCCTGGCTGGCTGTGTCCTCAAGTGGCAGAGAGAGAAAGCTCTGGTCTTTCTTCTTCCTCTTCTAAGGGCACTAGTCCCAACATGTGGGCTGGGGACTTACCTACACCTAATCACCTACCAAAGGCCTCGTCTCCAAATACCGTCACATTGGAGGTAGGAGTTCAACATAGAAATTTGTAGGAGGGGAATACAATTTAGTCCGCAGCAGTCACCATATAACATTTCTAAATTCTTAACATACGAGTGGGGAAAGTTTGCCACAAGAAGCAATGGAGAATAATTTAAGCGCACTGGCGCCATGCTGTCTGGGTTTGAGTTTCAGCTCTGTCCTCACTAACTCCAAGACTTTTTTCCTTATCTGCTGCTATTGTCTGAAGGTTTGTGTTCCCCAAAATTCTTCTGGTGAAACCTGGCCCCCAAGGTCATGATATTAGGAGGTGAAGCCTTTGACAGGCCATTAGGTCATGAGGGCATGCTGAGCCCTCATGAATGGTATTAGTACCCTTATAAAAGAGGCACCAGGCCAGACGTGGTGGCTCACGCCTATAATCCCAACACTTCAGGAGGCAAATGCAGGAGGATCACTTTAGCCCAAGAGTTTGAAACCAGCCTGGACGACATGCTGAGACCTCATCTCTTCAAAAATACAAAAATTAGCCAAGCATGGTGTTACATGCCTGTGGTTCCAGCTACTTGAGAGGCTGAAATGGGCAAAGGCAGGCAGGATGTAAGGGACACATTGAAGGCATTCATTCAAGAACCTTGTCGCAGCTTTTGAGAACAGGATTGTCCTAAGGAGACAAACACACTTAGGTGAGGAGGATAGCACTGAGTCAGTAGCTCCAAAGTTCTGCTTCCGCCAAAAAATGCCTACATGCCAGAGGAATGCTAAATGCCAGACCTTTTTGTTCCATCAAACTGGTTTCATAAAGATCTGGAGTGGCCCTGTGATTGCTTTGCACCTGATGGCTTTTCTCACCTGCTGTAGACTCTCTAGTACTTTAAAAGTCTTGTTCCCCTTTTAAGAGACAGGAGAGACATAGGAGTGTGGCAGGGGATAGTTTCTGAGGTTCTCATTTGGCTTCTTTGATGGCCCCTACTGTGTTACGTAAGCTGGGTCGGGTGCGCATGCAGGAGTGTAGTTTCAATCCAACTTTTTTCTTTTTTTTGAGACAGCATCTCAGTCTGTTACCCAGACTGGAGTGCAGTGGCATGATCTCAGCTCACTGCAACCTCTGCCTCCTGGGTTCAAGTGATCCTCTTGCCTCCACCTCCCGAATCGCTGGGATTAAAGGCACATGCCACCATACCTGGCTAATTTTTGTATTTTTAGTAAGGGCAGGGTTTCACCATGTTGGCCAGGCTGGTCTCAAACTCCTGACCTCAAGTGATCCACCCTCCTCGGCCTCCCAAAGTGCTGGGATTACAGGCGTAAGCCACCACACCCAGCCTCCATCCAATTTTTTTAATTACTTGGATTTTGAAAAAGTATTATTTCCTTAATTACTACATTTTAATTTATATAAAATTAATCCTATATAAATTAATAAAAATTAATTTAATTTATGTACATCAATTTCATTTTAATTTATATATATTCTCACTATGAAGCATTTTCTCTACCCTAAGTCCAATGAAAATGTTATTTTTTGAGACATCTGTGCCAGAAACATGTTTCTGAAAGTTTGGAGATTTTTCTAAGTTTTCTCTCTCTTGGACCCGTTACTACGCAGAAATAAAGTGGGGCACATAATTGGAAAATATAGGCGTCTACTTACTATTAACTCATTAGTATAATGATGACTGAACAGCTTCCTAAGTACAATGATATCCAACTGCAGTATAAACAAAGTCACAGACAACTGGCTTGTTTAAAACTCACCATGGTCGAGCAGTTTTCTTTTTAACCTTTTCTGCTAAGAGACATTTTTTTTTCTGCACATCAACTGTATTCATTCCTGACCTCTCTGAAACCCACATCTCCAGTCATTGCAATGAGTTAAGAAGCATGTGTGAAAGAAGTTCGACAATACAATACCTTCCCCTAGACATCTAAGTAGATGTCACTTTGGAAATTAAGACAAACTTTCTAATCCTCAAAAGTAGCCACCAAAGCACAGATGCCTGTAAATCAGCTGGGAAGACATCAACTAGAATGATTTGGGCATGAATAGGAAATTAGGGGGGCATTTGTCATTTAATTATGTATTTGAATGTTATTTTTTTACAAGAAACCATTTTGCTTTGTTTTATAATAGTATTGACTGGCCAGGAACAGTGGCTCATGCCTGTAATCCCAGCACTTTGGGAGGCTGAGGCAGGTGGATCACTGAGGTCCGAAGTTCAAGACCAGCCTGACCAACATGGCAAAACACCATCTCTACTGAAAATACAAAAATTAGCCAGGTGTGGTGACCCATGCCTGTAATCCCAGCTATTCAGGAGGCTGAGGCAGGAGGATCACTTGAACCTGAGAAGTGGAGGTTGCAGTGAGTTGAGATCGCACCACTTCACTCCAGCCTTTACGACAGAGCAAGACTCTGTCTCAAAATAAAAATAGTATCAACTGATATTCATAACAGACAGGTAGCAGAGCCCAAAACTTTGCACATAATATTTGACTGAAAATTAGTTAAGGGAATGAATAGATAAATGAACCACTCTGACATCCTGCTTCCAAAGTTCAAGTTCCTAAAATTCTGCATGACTTTTTTACTGCTTGTTCACAGTATCAGAGCTGGGGGCTAAGGTGAGGGTCATTTAGACTAGAGACGTCATTTTAATCCAACAAAGATGTATTCAGCCTAGTATGTGCCAAGCACTGTTTAAGGCTTTGGGGATACCAGAGAACGAAACAGACCAAAGCCAGACCTGCAAGAAACCCACGGGGTAACAGGCAATGGACAAATAAATAAACATACAATATAGGAAGTGATAAAAACAAAGGAGAAGAATAAATCAGTGCTGGGGAAGAGAAAGCGTTGGAGACAGGTTTAGGTGGAGTGTCTCCTTTTCAACAGGAGGTCAGTTGAATTCTCCCCGTTGGGAAATACCTATTGACTAAGTGATCACTTTTCGTAGCATGCTTTATAGTTGACAATGCGCTTACCCACACCACCTCCTCTGAACGTTCCTGCAGCTCTGTGAGATCCTAATACTCCTCATACCATCGGCAACAAAACTGAGGATCAGAAACTGACTAAAGGGCTCAGCCAAGGCCATGCATCTCATGAGTGCTGGTGCCCAGCTGTGGCTCAGATTTCCTGTCTCCTTTGCTAAGTGGTACAAAGAGAGGGACCTCCCGTGCCAACCCTGCCAACTGGGGAATGAGGGAGACTGAGCTGTTTGGTTTGTATCCTGCTCAGTTACTCTTTTCTGGAGTTTGATATTCATGGTAATTGATTTGTTTGTTTGCCCCATAGGGAGAATAAAATACAGTATGTGTACATTATTAAATAAAATCTGTGGGCCGGGCACAGCGGCTCATACCTATAATCCTAGCATTTTGGGAGACGAGGCAGGTGGATTGCTTGAGCCCAGGAGTTTGAGACCAGCCTGGCCAACATGGTGAAACCCTG
>NW_016107376.1:6118268-6130716 GCF_001604975.1 Cebus imitator
AACCAGATAGAAGAATTGGGTAGAATCTCCCAACAATGTTAATATCTGCATGCTTATCCCTCCTGTGTTTCTCAATCCGAATCACACCCTAGCTCAGGGCTGTATAATTTGTCACATGACTTGGTATTCATCACACTAAAGCCACTTCTTGGTGATGAGAGTCTTTATCAGGAAGTACATCATCCCTGCTATACTGAAATTTTTTAAAACACTGTTTTGAGAGCCAAAACTTCAGTGGACCCACAAAGGCAATCCTTTTCCTACTTAGAACAATCCAAGTATAAAACCTCAAAGCAGATTTATTTCACACAAAGCTTTCGTTTTAAATGTGCTCAATCACCGTTGATTTCCAAGCCATGTGAGATTGTTTTTTTATTCTGTTTCTTTCCTTTTTATGGAAATGAGTAGAATGTTTTTCTTCTCCTAAAAGCAAGCAAACAAATACAAAAGAAATAATCAACATACATTTACTGAAAATATGGCATGGTTTTAGTAAGGTGCTGACTTCAGCATGATCTGGCATGATACATTAGAGAAAAATGTAGATTTTAGAAGCAGAGAGAGATTTGAATTCTAGCTCTACCACACACTGGGAAATCTCAGGCAACTTACTGAGCCTCTTCTATGAAATGGACATAACACCTGCTCTGAAATGTCATTATGAGGACTATGTGAAATAGAGATTGTTCAACATCTGGCGTATATTAGTCAATAAATGGTACTATTAATTACTACACACTAGTTGGACCTTCCCTCGGGGCAATAAAGCCCTTGACCTGGGCTGGGATCCCCAAAATCCAGAATGGGAATGGGCAGGGCTGGGACTCAAGAGTAGATGTGGAGGCAAAGGAAAATTGATACCCAGGAGCCTCAGAGTGTGAGGACCAGCCACAGACCCAAAGGAAAGGACAGGAGACAAAGCCAAATTGGACGATCCACAGCTGTGACCAGGCAGATGCTGAGCTGAGAGGGGCTTCCTGAGACCCACCCACAGCGGGGAAGAGGGGATGAAACCTACAAAATTCACAGCCAGGGCCACAGTCAGGCAGCCTCAGCATGTGGCAGGGCTCACAGATGGAAAGCTGGCTTCCATCTTGAGAGATTTTGCAGTTCCAGTTGACCTGCCATCATGCCTTTCCAGATCATTGCGACTTCTCCAAATCTGTGCCTTCAGCAGTGGTGAATTCAGACAATGTTGTGTTTGTTCTCTGAATACAAATTACTAGTGTTGGGAAACCACAGTGCCTGAGCCAGCCCCCCAACTGGAGCTCTTTGTTCGCCGTGCCTGGTCCCTGACTCCGAGAGCCAGAAGGGACCTCGGAGGTCAGGAGCCCACCCGCCCACAGGGAGCGGGGATCACGCTGCAGCCGGAGAACAGGTGGTGCCCAGCCTCTGTAGGAACACTCCAGGGACACCACGCCCACCCACGGCTTCCAGAAAGCCACCTCGTCGGGTAGCAGCTCTGAGTGGCACAAAGCCTTTGTGCAGTCCCTGCGAAATCTGCCCCCCCCTTTTTTTTTTTTTTTTTTTTTTGAGATGGAGCCTTGCTCTGTCACCAGGCTGGAGTGCAATGGCACAATCTCGACTCATTGCAACCTCCGCCCCCTGGGTTCAAGTGATTCTCCTGCCTCAGCCTCCTAAGTAGCTGGGACTACAGGCACGTGCCACCACGCCCAGCTAATTTTTGTATTTTTCATAGAGAGGGAGTTTCGCCATGTTGGCCAGGATGGTCTCAATCTCCTGACCTCATGATCCTCCCGCCTCAGCCTCCCAAAGTGCTAGGATTACAGGCATGAGCCACCATGCCCGACCAAATCTGCCTAATTTTAAGCCCCACTTCCTGGTCCTCCTTTCATGCACCAGCACTTAACACATTTAATCTCACAGAGAACCATGCTCCAGGTAGCTGGCTCCTGCCTTCCCACTGTTAGAGCTATTCTTTTTGGAATTAAACATCGCCATTCCTTTCAGTCATTGAAGTTGGTCCTGAACACTTGCTCATCTGAAATGCTCTTGCCTGGACTTCATGAAATTTGCAAACATCTGTCTTAAAATGCAGCCATGAGACAGAACACAGTACTCCATATCATGTTGTTACTATGCCGGTCCTGTTAACTCCCAGTGAGAACACTGTGGCTTGTTGCTGTTTTTGTTGTTGTTGTTGTTGTTTTCCGGGCCAGGTCGCACTCTGTTGCCCAGGCTGGTGGGCAATGGTGCAATCCTAGCTCGCTGCAGCCTCCTGCCCATGAGCTCACGCGATCCTCCTGGCTTAGCCTGGTGAGCAGCTGTGATGACAGGCACACACCACCATGCGCAGCTAATTGTTTTTTACTTTTTATAGAGACAGAGTCTCGCTATGTTGCCCAGTCTTGTGGCTTGTTTCATAGTCTAATATTGCATTAGCTTTGGGGTCCACCACATCACAATCAGCCTCCTATTCAGCCTGCTGTCAGTAACATTCAGGTTGTGTGGATTTGCGTATTTTTTTAATCCTAACTGCTTTTCTCATCCTACATGTATGCAGTTGGTTTGTTTAAATCTTCATTCCATATTATGAAATCCGTCAGCCTCTCTTTGACCTGTATAAATCTTGTCTTTAAGCTGAGTTTTTCTCATTTTAAAAATTTAATTTCATAAATTCAACCAAGGGATAATAAATGTATTTATCAGTACATAAAAGTAAAAGGCCTGTGGTACACCACCAGAGATCAATGAAGCTCTTATTAGATTACAGCTGTTATTGTTAATAATATCGAATGCCACTGATTATACCTTGTTAATCAATAATATTTATTATAGTGTTGGTAGTAGTATTACTGCTAGCACCAATCATCAGCATATTGGATGCATTATTCACCGCTTAATGTATTATTTCAGAAGCTGACATTCTTCTTATTTTATTTTTTTGAGACAGAGTCTCATTCTGTCACCCAGGCTGGAGTGCAGTGGTGCTCTCTCGGCTCACTGTAACCTCTGCCTCCCAGGTTCAAGCGATTCTCCTGCCTCAGCTTCCTGTAGCTGGGATTACAGGCACGTACCACCACACCCGGCTACTTTTTTCTATTCTTGGTAGAGACAAAGTTTCACTGTGTTAGCTAGGATGGCCACGATCTCCTGACCTCGTGATCTGCCCACCTCAGCCTCCCAAAGTGCTGGGATTATAAGCGTGAGCCACTGCACCCAGCCAGAAACTGACATTCTTTATATGTGGTTATCATAAGTGGTTATTTTACCCGTTATAAGTCTGCCTTTGATAAGGGTATACTTTTTCATCTTGTCCTCGAATATATCATGAGAAACTCTGTACAATGTTTCACTGAAACCACAGTATACTCTGCCCCGTAATGCTCCCAAAGAGGAAATTAGGCCAGCATGCACCCCTGGCTTCAGACAACAGAAGGCATCTGCCTGCACCCCACCATCCTCTTGAGCAGAGGCCACAGCTGAGTGACTGCCTAGGGCTTTGACAGCTGCATCCTCTCCAGGGAGGGGGAGGGGTGTGGGGCCACAGGGAGTCAAGCCTCACCTGCCAGCCAAACTCACCTCCCAGCTCTTCCCCAGTCACCACGGTTGTCTCTTAGAGGCCTCTGCCTTTCCCTCCCTCCATCCTGAACTAGAACTCATATGCACCTAATATTCTATGTACTTATTTATTATTTGTTCATTGTCAAACTCCGCCACTGGAATGCCAGCTTCAGCAGTACTGGGACAGGGACTTTGGGAGGCTATTCTGTTCACTAATTGTATCCTTAGTACCAGGACTAGTGCCTGGCATGTCACAGGACCTCAGTAGATGTTTGCCGTGTGAATGAATAGGGTTCACTTGCCTGAGGAGATGTGGCTGGACCCTTACTTAAATGTCTCCAGACCTTTGTTACAATCCCTCCAGCACCAAAGACCCTAATGGCAGAGAAGATCAAAAGACTCTGGAGCCTGGGGGCGGTGACCTAATCAAACCATGATGCTTATATTTATTGCTATTATTGAAATATAATTCACATACCATACAATTCATTCATTAACGAATGATGCAATTCAGTGATTGTTAGTATATTCACAGAGTCATGCCACCATTGCCCCAATTTTACATTTTCACTACCCCAAAAAGCAATCCTATACTTATTAACTATCATCCCCACACACATCAACTCCATCCGTTTGTCCCTAGAAAAACACTGATTTACTTTATATATAGATTTGTCTATTCTGCACATTTCATATCAGTGGACTCAGACAATATGTGGTCTTTTAGAAGTGACTTGTTTCAGTCAGCATAATGTGTTCATGGTTCATCTATGTTGTGGCATGTATCAATATTTCATTTCTTTTCTGAATAATATTCCTTTTTTTTTTTAAGATGATGTTTTGCTTTTGGTGCCCAGGCTGGAGTGCAGTGGCATGACCTCAGCTCACTGCAATCTCCACCTCCCAGGTTCATGGGATTCTCCTGCTTCAACCTCTGGAGTAGCTGAAATTACAGGCACACACCACAACATCAAGCACATTTTCGTATTTTTAGTAGAGACAGGGTTTCACCATGTTGGTCAGGCTGGTCTTGAACTCCTGACCTCAGGCAATCCACCTGCCTCGGCCTCCCAAAGTGCTAGGATTACTGTATTATATGAATACATCACATTTTTCTTATCTGCTCATCAGCTGATGGACATTTAGTTTCTTTCTGCTTTTGCCTATTACGTATGTTACTATGAACATTCATATGCAAGTTTCCGTGGATATATGTTTTCATTTTCTTGGTTATATTCCCAGGCATGGGTCACTTAGTCCCTCTGTGTTTAACATTTTGACGAACTGCCAGGCTGTTTTCCAAAGCAGCTGTGCCATGTCACAGTCCCACCAGCAGTGCACAGGGGCCCTAGTCCCTCCTGTTGTCCCCAAAGCTGCTATTGTAGGATGCTGCTTTTGAGTCTCATTGTTTATGTTACATTCCTCATAAACTTTGCATTCTTTTCTATTATATAAAGGGTTCGTTGTCAAAGTTAAAATATTTACTGTTAGGAAAAATAAAGGAAACACAAAAATGAGAAGCATTTGGATTGTGCATATTCATTTAGGGAAACTGAGTTGCATTAAAGAAAAGGGAAGAAAGCTGGAGCTGTCAGATTCAGTTTCTAGAAAGTTTCTCTTCTCTGTTTTGGTGCCTCCATATTTTGAGGAACTAGACTTCATAAACATGTGAGTACAAAGTAAAAGGATTCTCTCTTTGCTTTGTATGCTTGAGCAGCAGAATCACTAAAGAGATTCCTTGAGGGCGGGCACGGGGGCTCACACCTGCAATCCTAGCACTTTGGGAGGCCAAGGAGGGCAAATAGCCTGAGCTCAGAAGTTCGAGACCACCCTGGGTAATATAGTGAAACCCAGTCATTACTAAAATACAAAAAGTTAGCCAGGCGGGATGGCACATGCCTGTAGTCCCAGCTACTCAGGAGATATAAGAATCTCTTGAACCTGGGAGGCGGAGGTTGCAGTGAGCTGAGATCACACTACTGTGCTCCAGCCCAGGCAACAGAGCAAGACTCTGTCTCCAAAAAATAAAATAAAAAATAAAAAGAGATTCCTTGAGATGTAACAAATCTGTGGCCCATTTTTAGGCTTCTGTAGGTGCAAATGTCAAAAAAAATGCATTTTCTTACAGGTGATGAACTGAATAAACTCTGATTTGCTAGTCAATCTCTTAAATTCTTGGGAATCTAAAACCATTTTAGTGAAGTAAGATAATGGAGGCTGTTTTTCTATATGTTTACCCCAACACTATAATTTTCATAACATGCACTGAACTTGAGGTTACAAAAGATTAATTGTTCCCTGTCAATGTTTGCATTCATTTGCAGAGCTTTACTTTTTTGGAAATGATCTTACCATGTGCAGGAAAAACATTCCTAGCTTTCCTCTGCCCTGGCTAACTGTGGAAGTTCAGCTTTGAAAGAAAACAAAAAAAAAAAAAAAAAAAAAAAACAAAAAAAAACTTTGTGAGCCACTCTTCATGATTAATCTTATTTATTTACATTTTTCAAAGGTGTAGTCAGAATGTTTGTTTGTTTATATTTGTTCTCCTTGAAGAAAACTAACAATTCATCCCTGAGTTTGAAAACTCCATGTAGCACTTTCCCTGGCTGAGGGAGAAAAGGATATGCCCAGAATATGATTTTTTAAGTCACATTTCAGAGGCAGTTTTCATTTTCTTAATAATTTCCTTTAAGAGGCAAGTTTTTAAACCACGAGTTGTATTTTGTTGTTGTTGTTGTTGTTGTTTTCATGAAACTCCCAGAGGCTTAACAGGACGGTGTTGGTGAATGATACGGTGGTTTCTGGTACATGCTCGGGGCAGAATGCTCCAGTGCAGCTGTGTGTCATTACTGGGTGCCAGCTGTGTACATAACTGTTTATTGGTTCCAGTGGATATTGTGCTCCAGAAAACACTCACATGTGTTGAAAAAAAAACTTTATCAGTTATTTTCCCATCAAATCCTTTGCAAATTAAAACATATTCAACGATTTTCATCAGCATCCATTTAGCAAAAGGGAAGTAAATGACTAAAGAAACAAATCTGCTTTTTGCAGGGTGAAGAACCAAGTTAACCTGTGTTCCAGTTAACCACTGCTAAGTAACAAACCATTGCAAAATATAGTAGCTTAAAATAAACAACATTTATGTAGCTCGTGATCACGTGTTGGTAATCCAGGCGTGGCTCAGCAAGGCAGTTCTCCTAGTTTCCCTCATGCATCTGTGGTCAGTTGCAAATCAAGTGGACCACATTGCAGATGTTGGCTGGACTCTCTCACTTCTCGGAGGCCTGAGCTGAGAATACGAGGCTGCCTCAGCTTCGATACACCTGGTCTCTCATCTTCCAGCAGGTTAGCCCAGGCTTGTTCACATGGCAGCATGAAAGTCCTTCAGAGACCTAAATTTTGAACTAGCCTATTACCACTTCTCTATTTTGTTGGCCAAGACAAATCAGAAGACAAGCCCAGATCCAAATGGAAGAAAAATAGATTTCACATTTAGACATAGCTTCATAGTCACATTACAAAGGCTATGCAAACAGGAAGGAGTGACAGATAGTGGCCATTTTTGCAATATTTCACAACTTATTTTATGACTATCTAAGAATGTATTAAGAACACATTAAAATGGTCCATGTTGTTATATTCTTTAATTACAGTGTTTTTAAAATATATATATATGTATATGTATATATACTAAAATTTGATATGTATATATGTATATATATTAAAATATGTCTATGCATGTATTTTTAAATTTGTGTATATATTAAAATACCTCATCTTTTGGACTTAAAAGAGATTGGCCATATCTATAACAAGGGACTTTTTCAAATTTTCCCTTGTGATATGAGTTGCATGTTTCTGGCAGTTCTGAAGCAGATATTAAAGAACATGCCACAAAGTATTTATGGGTTTTCATTTTATTTTTCTTAGGAAAGACTTTCTCCTTTTTAGTTGTAAAATGAATAATATGGCTTTTCTTCAACAATTTTTATTATGAGCTTTTAAATGTCATTGCGACAGAGATAAGTTCGGGCAATCTCTGTTTGTTTTGTTACACAAGAGACACTGTGGTTTAGAATTGTTTGTACATCCATAATAATTAACTTATCTTTTAAATAAGCACCTAAGAACATCTGACACCTTTTGGATTAATAATTACTGTTTATTGTGAATTCACTCACTGGAGTTCACTAGTGGTTATCTTATGTTTCCATGCCGGTTTCAACCGTTGACTCAAAAATCAAAATTATTGCAGTTTCAAAGGTAAAGAAAGAAAGATACTGTGGTTGTTAAGAAATGGGAACATTTTTAAATTATGCTTGAAGTTCTGGGGTACATGTGCAGAATGTGCAAGTTTGTTATATAGTTATACACATGCCATGATGGTTTGCTGCATCCATCACTCTGTCATCTACATTAGGTATGTCTCCTAATGCTATCCCTCCCCTACTCCCCCATCCCCTGAGAGGCCCCAGTGTGTGATGTTCCCCTCTCTGTGTCCATGTGTTGTCATTTTCAACTCCCACTTATGAGTGAGAACATTCGGTGTTTCGTTTTCTGTTCTTGGGTTAGTTTGCTGAGAACGATGGTTCCCAGCTTCATCCATGTCCTTTAAATATTTAAAGGACATAAACTCATCCTTTTTTATGGCTGCATAGTATTCTATGGTGTATATGTGACACATTTTCTTTATCCAGTCTATCATTGATGGGCATTTGGGTTGGTTCCAAGTCTTTGCTATTGTTGAACAGTGCTGCAGTAAACATACATGTGCATGTGTCTTTATAATAGAATTATTTATAATCCTTTGGGTATATACCCAGTAATGGGATTGCTGGGTCAAATGGTATTTATAGTTCTAGATCCTTGAGGAATTGCCACACTGTCTTCCACAGTGGTTGAACTAATTTACACTCCTCCAATAGTGTAAGAGCGTTAAGAAATGGGAACTTTTATACATTACTGATGGGAATGGAAATTAGTTCAATCACTTCAGACAGCAAATTGGCAATACCTAGTAAAGACACACACCCTACAAAAAGCAATTTTATTTCCAGATGTTTATCCAGGAGAAAATCTCATACATTACAAAGGAGACATGTACAATGATAGTCCTTGCACTGTTACATTTATTTACTCATTTACTCAGCAAGTATTTATTAAGCACATACTATGTCTCACATAGCAGAAGACAAAACAAAACACCTGCCTGCAAGGGGCTTACATTCCAGAGGAAAAAGACATATAAAGAGCAAAATAAATAAGGAAATATATTGCAGGTAAATTGATGATAAGGGCTGTGAAGAAAAATAAGAGAGTAAAAATGAGTAGGAAGTATTGGGGAGGTGGTTAAACATTTAAATATTCTGTACAGGGATGGCCTTGCTGAGAATGTCACAATTAGAGTCACAGATTTAACAAATGCAAACACAAGATTCTCACATAATTTTAGATCATCCGTGAATTTTTTTCGTTAGGATAAGTATATCCCATATACCACTTGGGGTATACTTATACTACACATGAACTTGTTATTTATCTGAAATTCAGATTTAACTGGATGTCCTGTCTTTTCTCTGGCAATCCCACTGATGACCGAGAAAAAATATGGGAAGAAGAGGGAGCAAATTAAGTGAACAAGATGAGATCATCAAATGAATGAACTTCCGGAAGAGAAGCCCAGCAGGCAGAGGAAACACTAGGAGCAAAGGGCCTGGCTGTTTGTAAATAGTGAAAACTTAGATGTAACTTGTCCCTCGGCAGGAGAACATAGACATATCCTTTGGTATATTTGCACCATGGAATCCAATAAATGGATGAAATACAAAAACACTTATATTGATACATCTCAAAAACATGATGTTGAATGGAAAAGAAGCCAGGAAAAGATAACTCTGTTCTGGCTGCTTTTCTCTATGGTTGAAAAACACACAAAACAGTGTATACTGTGTATAGCTACATTCAAATGCAGTCCAAGGACAAAAACAATAGGGAATGCTAGAGACCTATGTTAGGAGACTGTCAAATTCTGGGGAGGGAAGGAATAAGGATGAGAGGCATGGCTTTAGCATTCTCTCTCTCTCTCTCTCTCTGTCTCAATAAGCAAATAAGGCAATGTATTTAACCTTAATAGTATTTACATAGCAGTCTAATATACTATCTGTGCTATTTTTGTGGGAGGAGGGGGATGGTGTTTCGCTTTTGTTACCCAGGCTGGAGTGCAGTGGTGTGATCTCAGCTCACTTTAACCTCCACCTCCTGGGTTCAAGTGATTCTCCTGCCTCAGCCTCCTGAGTAACTGGGATCTCCAGCACTCACCACCACATCTGAATAATTTTGTATTTTTAGTAGAGATGGTGTTTCACCATGTTGGCCAAGCTGGTCTTGAACTGACTTCAGGCGATCCACCTGCCTCAGCCTCCGAAAGTGCTGGAATTACAGGTGTGAGCCACTGTGCCTGGCCTATCTGTGCTTGCCTGCTTTCTTTCTTTCTTTCTTTCTTTCTTTCTTTCTTTCTTTCTTTCTTTCTTTCTTTCTTTCGTGACTTCAAAATTTAAAAACCTAGAATTTTAGGTACTTTTGTATGATGAGGAACTCAATGCAGTAGGAAGCAACTTATGAGTGTGTTAATATTTGATCTAGCAGCAACCTCCACTGATCCTGGCAGGTGACAGCTCTGGGTGAATAGCGCTCATGACCTAAAGTGAGAAGCTGTCTATTCTCATTCTGAATGTCCCTCAGTCACTGGAAGCCATTGGGCAGGCCAGGAACTTACTGCCCATTTCCTCCTCTGTCAGGTGGAGGTGTTGACACAAGCCTTCAACCCTCAACGAATAAGACAACAGCCACACAGTGCCTGTAAGTGTTGTCAGCCTGAGTGGTTGTGGCATTTCATTTTGTCTGATGTGGGATGCGCTGTGGGTTTCTCTTTGAACCGAACACTGCAACTTTCTAGGTATAGACTTGGCAAGTTACTTTATGTCCTCGAGCCTCGATTTCTGGATCTATATGATGGGAATTATGACCTACTGTGCAGTCTTGCTGCAAAGATTATAGATAATCCACATGATATGCACGGCACCGCTCAACAAATCATAGATATTATCATTATTATTATGACTGTTATTATTAGCGGATCATAGTTTAGGTTATGACCATTTCCAAAAGAATTTCCTTTGTAAGAACACACTTAGACAACTCAGGTTCATTTTCTACTTCTCTCTGCAGACTACCTTCTGATGTAGAGTTGTAGTTCTGACTCCTAAAAAAGATGGAATAAAATGGGGTCTGCCTCACTTTTTGGCCGTGTTGTCACTGACTCGCTGAGTGAAGCAGGGCTGCAAGGGCCTGAGAAGGCAGAAGGAACCGGAAGTTGATCTATGGGCGTGTATAATATGGCGCCACACAGTTGAAGATGAGATGTAGCAGCATTTCAGGAATAAATGCTGAAGTTCAGAGCAAGCACCTTTGACGTGACTGACAGGCATTCCCGCGGGAAGGCAAACAGTGCACCCTCAATTGCTGAAAGGTTATTTAAATACACTTGCTATTTAAATGCACTTGCATTCTCTCCTGTGTTGTTCACACACGAGCAGGGGGAACATCTCTGCAAGGAGCATACACTTGGTGCACTCAGAGGACAGGGATGGAATTGGAATGTAGGGCACAATTATTTAGGACAAGAGTGTTTCCTACGATTAACTTACAGGACATAATTCACCCGGGGTCTCATTAAAGCTCACAGCAGTTACCTATGAGGCTTAAACCAAGGGTCGACATCTAACATAGCGGAGAAGGCGGTGTTGTAGACAGACAAAAGCTGCCGGATTTCACACCCTTAGTGGATGTAGATAATGGAAATAACACCGTAGCATATGTTTTATTTAATATGTGCTCTGTGCTCAAAACTCCCTCTTTATACGTTACACAATGCAATCCTCATAGTGCACCAATAAGTAGGAAACTGAGATGAAGAAAAGGTTAGAACTCATTAGCCTAAGGTTACACAACTAGTAAGCTGTTGGTTGGTGGTTCAAACCTCAGGAGCCGGCTACCATAGCCTGTACTGCTAACCACTGTCTTATTATACTCTATGTCTTTGGGCAGAAAAGTGGATTAAACACCAGTTTCAGCCTGCTGTGCAGACAGGTTTTTCAAAAAGCACTTCCGGAAGATTCATGCTGACCTGTTCAAAGCCCCACAGGGAGGAGGAACAGAATCAGACATGTCACTGTGATTGCCATGAGGGTTATATTGAAAATCAACAGAATTCATGAGTAGCTGCATTCAAATATGCACCAAGAAGGATACCAGGGTCACAAACTGAGGCTCAGCCTACGCCCCATCATGGGGCAAGGCCCTGTTGACCCAGAGTATCTCCAGGTGTCTGCGGAGCTCTGCTCCATTGCCATGATTCTGATTTCAAGGGATCGCCGAAATGTTTTGTCGCTGAACGTGATTTTTGGCGCTACAACTTACCATTCTTTCCTCAGGGTTCCCTCCGCTCCACCAAAAACCAATCTAAGACTCTTCCCGCTGTGAGCCCTTTATCAGCCCATGTCCCCTTTTCCTTATAAGTAAGCCATGATGGAAAAAACAGAATGTACTTTTGAGGTCTTAGAAATTTACTTGTGGCCAGGTGAGGTGGCTCACGCCTGTAATCCCACCACTTTGGGAGGCCGAGGCGGGTGGATTGCCTGAGCTCAGGAGTTCACGACCAGCCTGGGCAACACAGTGAAACCCCATCTCTACTAAAATACAAAAAAAGTTACCCAGGCATGGCAGTGTGCACCTGTAGTCCCAGCTACTCTGGAGGCTGTGTTAGGAGAATTGCTTGAACTTGGGAAGCAAAGGTTGCAGTGAGCCCAGATCCCACCACTGCACTCCAGCCTGGGCAACAGAGCTAGACTCTGTCTAAAAA
>NW_016107376.1:6131561-6145417 GCF_001604975.1 Cebus imitator
CAGTGGCACAACCTAGGCTCACTGCAACCTCTGCCTCCCAGGTTCAAACGATTCTCCTGCCTCAGCCTCCTGAGTAGCTGAGACTGTAGGTGTCTGCCACCATGCCTGGCTAATTTTTGTATTTTTTAGTAGAGATGGGGTTTCACCATGTTGACCAGGCTGATCTTGAACTCCTGACCTCAGGTGATCTGCCTGCCTCGGCCTCCCAAAGTGCTGGGATTACAAATGCTGTTTTCTTAGCCAGCATGGTGATGCGTGCCTGTAATCCCAGTTACTGGGGGTCTGAGGCAGGGGATTTGCTTGAACCTGGGAGGTGTATGTTGCAGTGAGCTGAGATCGCACCACTGCACTCCAGCCTAGGCGACAGAGCAAGACTACTCCGTCTCAAAAAAAATAAAATAGTGCTGTTTTCTACCATTACTGACTCCCCTACTTTTTATTAGCAGGACGGATTTAACTATAAAAATATATTGGGTTATGATCACAATGCTTGGCTAAAAGAGAGTGATAAAGTGAAATTAGATGCTGTATGCCATGTGCAGGGTAACACATTTTGAGGATCTGGAATACAATAAAATTATTAAAACAAAAAGCACTGCCCTGATGCCCACCTTTGAGACATTCTTGACAAAGCGCATAAAGAAATATGCAAAGGTGGTGATGAAAATGTGCTGAGCGTAGAGATGTGCACGAATTATTTAGGGCATGGAAGAGGGGAACCTTGGGGAAGGCTTCGTGGGGAATGAGGCGTCTGAGCAGAGTTGGAAGAGTGAGTGGGAGTTAACCAGGTGTCAGGGAGGATGGGAGGGTTTTCTGTGCAGATGTACAGTCGTGCAAAGCAAGAAGGCAAGAAGCACAGGGACTCGTAGGAGCTTCTCACTGGCTGGGAGGTGAAACGCCAGCAGAGAGTAGTGGTTGGTGAGACCAGACAGCAGGCAGGCCCCGTTTCCAACCAGACTGTAGGCAGAAGCGGGCAAAGGCCACTTCCACACCTGTTTGCCGCTGTGTCCCAGCCCCCACCAGTGCCTGGTGAGGAACCAATGCCAACGAGCTTGGGCGTCACTCTGGGTGTGAGAGATAATTTCAGAAGGGGAGCATCATGATTATATTTCATTTTAGAGATGGAAGCAATTGGTTAGAAAGCGTTTCCATCAGAATTAAGTTCTTAAAACTGCAATGCTGCATCCAAGAATGTTCATTCATTCATTTTATTCACTCATTCGACAATTTGTTGTTGCTCTCGCCCTGTCACCCAGGCTGGAGTGCGGTGGCATGATCCTAGCTCGCTGCAGCCTCCAGTCTCTGGGCTCATGTTATCCTCCCACTTCTGCCTCTCGAGTAGCTGGGACCACAGGCACATGTCACCACCACACTCTTATTTTTTTAGAGATGGGGTCTCACTATATTGCCCAAGCTGGCCTCAAACTCTTGGCCTCAAGTGATCCTCATGCCTCAGCCTCCCAAGTAACTGGGCCTCAAGTGATCCTCATGCCTCAGGCTCCCAAGTAACTGGGCCTCAAGTGATCCTCATGCCTTGGCCTCCCAAGTAACTGGGACTACTGGCATGCATCACTACACCTGGATAATTTTTATTAAAACAATTTTTTTTTTGTAGAGTTGGCAACTTGCTGTGTTGCCCAGGCTGGTCTTAAAATCCTGGCCTAGTGTGATCCTCCTGCCTTCGCCTTCCAAAGTGTTGGAATTACAGGTGTGAGCCCCCATGCGAGGCCTCAACAAATATTTATTAAATGTTTAGTATGTGCCAAGGACTGTTCTAGGCTCAGGAGGTTTACCAAAAAGCCAAATGGACTTAAATCCCTGCACTCATGGGAAGGACAGGTAATAAACAAAACAGCTAAGTAAGTCAATTATACAGAGACAAATCAACTAGGGGAGAGATTAGGAACAGGAGGAGCAGCAGGAGGGCAGTGGGAGGAGTTGCTATTTTTAAGGAAGGTGCTTAGAAAAGATCTCACTAATAAGGGGGCATCTGAGCAGGGACCTGAAAAGGCAGGAGCTTGATTCCTGCTGGTATCTGGAGTAGTGCCTTCCAAGCAGAGGGAAGTGCAAAGGCCCTGGGGCTAGCGCCAGCCTAAAGATGACAGGGTGCCCGGGGCAGAGTAAAAGCCAAGAGGTAGGATCCTTGTGCTGAGTGGAGGCTCTAATCTGCAGGATCAATGTTAGATTAGGAACTGATGGGACGGCACATGAGACTGTCAACTCCCAGGTGGCTTCACTGTAACTGGGACTCCTTCCACAGTTAATAGTGAATATAAAGTAATTCTGCGGCCATGCTGCCTGTGACCGCCAGCATATTTCATGTGTACAGCACATGGCAGGCAAGCATGGACAATAAGAGCTCAAGCCTCCAAAGGACAACTCTGGGTTCAAATCTGATTGGCAGAGTCCCCTCAGGCATGTGGCTTCATCTTCTTTTTTGTTCAGATACAGGATCTCACTCTGTCACCGAGGCTGGAGTGCAGTGGGGCAATTTCGGCTCACTGCAGCCTCTACCTCCTAAGTTCAAGCAATTCTCAGCCTCCCAAGTAGCTGGGACTAAGGCTCCCCGCAACCACACCCGGCTAATTTTTTTTTGTATTTTTGGTAGAGATGGGGTTTCACCATGTTGGCCAAACTGGTCTTGAACTCCTGGCCTCAGGTGATCCATCCACTTTGGCTTCCCAAAATGCTGGAATTTCAGGCATAAGCCACCATGTCTATGTGTCTAAATTCTAAGACGCATATCTTAGAATAGGCCAGGCACGGTCCTATCAGGTGGCCTGCCCCGTTTCGAGGCACTCAGCAGACATAGGGTCTCATGTCATCTGCCCATCACATGCAGATGTTCTCTCTTCCTTCTTTTCTGGCTGCCATCACCCTCCTCATCCCTTCCTACCTCCCCCATTTCCAGACCTCAAGCTCCTCTCTTCTCTTTAAGAGTTCAGCTCTTTTCAAAATAAGCTCCTTTAGTCTGTGTAAGAGAAGCAAGGGTTACCCCAGGTATTCAGCTCTCCAAGTCCTGCTGACCCACCGAAAGGGCAAAAAGAAAACTATTTCTGCTGCTTTCTGACTTGTCTTCAGCAATGACAGCAAAACACAAGGCAAAGGCCCATACACCAGCCAGCATGTTTCTCTTTTCAGAAAGACTCTTCGAAAAGTATTCAACTCGAGCTGAAAATGGAAGCACTCTAAATTATTTAATCACAACTGTATGTTAGGGTTGGTCAGTGAACCAACATTTTGCAAAAGATTATTTGATTCATGGCCATGTATGCCTAGTGTTCCATTTTTGGAACGCCATATAACTCAACAATGGAACATAATTTTCTCTCTTCAAATTCTTGTTTCTTGAATTTTTCTAGGTTACATACGCGACTTTCATGCAAAAATTCAAAAATCTGCAACGTCAGGCATAAATGGGTTAAACCTTTGCAAGTAGCTGCCTGAATTCTCAGTGGTAGAATTGGCTACTCTCTGGGGGCAGTCCACTGTGGCATTCTGGCTGGTAAGGCTTTTTAGCTGTGAACTCCTAGGGTAACACTGGTGAAACAGGGAATCTTTTTCCTTTATGTTTTCATTTCCAGGTAACTTAAGTTTGAATTTTATTTTATTCATCGAGTTTTACCATGACCTATTTCTTTTCTTTTTCTTTCTTTTGTTTTACTTTAAGTTCTGGGATACATGTGCAGAACGTGAAAGTTTGTTACATAGGTACACATGTGCCATGGTGGTTTGCTTCACCTATTAACCCGTCATCTAGGTTTTAAGCCCCACATGCATTACATATTTGTCCTTATGCTCTCCTTCCCCTTCCCCTCTAGCCCCAGTAAACCCTGGTGTGTGATGATCCCCTCCCTGTGTCCATGTGTTCTCATTGTCAACTCCCACTTATGAGTAAGAACATGTGGTATTTGGTTTTCTGTTCCTGTGTTAGTTTGCTGAGAATGATGGATTCCAGCTTCATCCATGTCCCTCCAAAGGACATGATCTCATTCTTTTTTATGGCTGCATAGTATTCTATGGTGTATATGTGCCACATTTTCTTTATCCAGTCTATCATTGATAGGCATCTGGGTTGGTTCCAGATCTTTCCTATTGCAAATAGTGCTGCATAAACATATGTGTGCTAATTCAAGAAGTAGATATTAAAAAGATAAATAAAACATAAATAAACACATGTGTGCATGTATCTTTATAGTAGAATAATTTATAATCCTTTGAGTATATACTCAGTGATAGGATTGCTGGGTCAAATGGTATTTCTGGTTCTAGATCCTTGAGGAATCACCACACTGTCTTCCACAGTGGTTGAACTAATTTACACTCCCACCAACAGTGTAAAAGTGTTCCTATTTCTCCACAGCCTCACCAGCATCTGTTGTCTCCTGATTTTTTTAATGATCTCCATTCTAACCAGTGTGAAATGGTATCTCATTGTGTTTTTGATTTGCATTTCTCTAATGACCAGTGATGATGAGCTTTTTCTCATATGTTTCTTGGCCACATAAATGTCTTCTTTTGAAAAGTGTCTGTTCATATCCTTTACCCACTTTTTGATGGGCTTGTTTTTTTCTTGTAAATTTGTTTAAGTTCCTTGTAGATTCTGGATAATAGACCTTTGTCAGATGGGTAGATTGCAAAAAATTTCTCCCATTCTGTAGGTTGCCTGTTCACTCTGATGACAGTTTCTTGCGCTTTGCAGAAGTTCTTTAGTTTGACTTGATCCCATTTGTCAATTTTGGCCTTTGTTGCAATTGCTTTTGGTGTTTCAGTCACCATGACCTATTTCTGTTAGTGCTTCAAATTCTTTAAATGTAGCTTTTTTCCTTCAATTCTTACCTATTCCCACTCCAGGCCCCCCAGCACAAAAGGTTTTGGGAGGAGTAAAGAGATCTTGTGCCAGGTAGTAGTTTTGGTTGTGGGGATACAGTGAAAACATGGCACATATGCCCCATGGAATACTATGCAGCCATACAAAGAATGAGATCATGTCCTTTGCAGGGACATGGATGGAGCTGTGGACCATTAATTATCCTTAGCAAACTAACACAAGAGGAGGAAACCAAATACTGCATGTTCTCATTTATAAATGGGAGTTAAATGATGAGAACACCTGGACAGATGGAGGGGACAGCACACTCTGGGGCTTATGAGAGGGTGGAGGGTGAGAGGAGGGAGAGGATCTGGGAAAACAACTAAAGGGCTTAATAACTCAGTGACAAAATAATTTGCACAACAAACCCCCATGACATTAGTTTACCTTTGCAACAAACCTGCGCATGTACCCCTAAACTTAAATAAAAGTTTTTGTTATTTTTTTTAAAAAAAAAGCCCACAAGGATTATGTTTATTAAGTCAGGCTCTAAGTGCTTTATATATATTAACTTATTTAATCCTCATAACAGCCCTATAAGATAGGCAGTATCATTGTCCACCCCCATTTCATAGATGAGTGTTCTCAACTGAGGCACAGAGAGGTTAAGAAACTTGCCTAAACTTGCACAGCTAGTATGTGGCCCAGGCAAGATTCAAGCCCAGGCAGAATGGCCTCAGTCTGTGGCCTTTGCACAGGGCTGTGAATACTGATGGTGGCTAAGTGTTAAGAAAAAAATTAACAAGATGGTGATACATTAAGCACCTGGGGGAAGCCATTCCCCACGCACTGATTGCCGAAGGTTATCTAAGAGGCGGGGTTTGAGCTAGAACCTGAAAGACGACCAGCAGCCAGCTACCCAAAGAGTGGGGTAGGGAGCAGGGACTGGCCTTCCAGGCAGAGGAAGCAGGAAATGTGAATAATGTGTGATGAAGACAAAGAGGTTGTGGCAGGAGCAGTAAGAAGCCACTGGCAGTTTTTAAGTAGAGCAGTGATGTGACCTGAGCTCTTTCTTCAATCTGGGCTGCTGGGTGACCTGGGAATGTGTGACCTGGAACATAGGGGAGTCTGGAAGAGGGCTCTGTAGCTGGAGGGTAGGGGTGACATGGTTTTGGGTGGGGCTGGGTGGCAAAAGATAAGACTGGATGGCCAGGAGGGCCTGGTACTCAGGACCTTATGGCCATCAGAAGGAATGTGGACTTTTTTCCCTACAGCCAGGGAGGCCCTGAATGGGTTTTAAATGGAAGTTGTAGGAGCAGACCTGGGTTTTAGGAGAATCGCTCCAGCTGGAGCGGAGAAGGCATCAGAGAGAGACAAGATCAGCACCCATGCACAAAGCTGCCGCAGACATCCTGGCGAAAGGTGAGGTGGCCTGAGCGCACCTGGGGTCAGCGGTCGCTCAGCACCAGGCACTGTCGAGATAAGGGACTGCCCTCATGACCTTTCCAGAGGTATTTATGAGGACAGGCTTGGTGATCAGGCGATCAGGTGAAGAATGAGAGAATGGAGGGAGGGAAATGAGCCCTCTCTCCCTGTTTCTGGCTTTGGGGAGGAAGAGGGAGCCTGGTGTTTACTACCTGCAGGCAGGATTGGTCAGTGAGACAAGTCCAGTTTAGGACATACAGAAGGTGTCAGTGGCCAAGGGGGAAAAGCAGCAGGTATAAAGGTGGATAGAGTTCAACACTCCTCTAAGAATGGAAACAAACTATTGGAAGAGAAATTTTGTAGGTTTGGGCTGGGCACGGTGGCTCATGCCTGTAATCCCAGCACTTTGACTGAGGTGGGTGGATCACCTGAGGTCAGGGGTTCAAGACCAGCCTGGCCAACATGGTGAAACCCCGTCTCTGCTAAAAATACCAGAAAATTAGCTGAGCTTGGTAGCGGGTGCCTATAATCCCAGCTACCTGAGAGGCTGAGATAGAAGAATCACTTAAATTCCAGAGTGGAGGCTACAGTGAGCCGAGATGGCGCCACTGCAATCCAGACTGGGTGACAGAATGAGACTTTGTCTCAAAAAAGAAAAAAAAAGTATTGTAGGTCTGAACATTTCCTCATCGCCCATTATGACATGTTGCAGTCAAAACGAATTAGGACTAGAACTAGGTCTGAGACCAGAGAAACAATACTCCCTGTGAGGACCTCAGAGTACAAGGAGATGGGCTCCAATTGCATTACCAAAAAATGGGGCTTTCCATTGGAATCAGCCCCACGGACTTTAGAGAGGTACCTGGGAATCCCAGTCAAACCTGGCTTCCCATTCCTCAGATTCAGATCATCAAGTCCCCACTCAGCTTGAAATAAGACAGGTAATTAAGACCAGCCTGGGCAACATGACAAAACCCTGTCTCTACGAAAAATGTAAAAATTAGCAGGGTGTGGTGGGCTGTGCCTGTGGTCCCAGCTACTTAGGAGGCTGAGGCAGGAGGATCAATTGAGGCCAGAAGGGGGAGGTTACAGTGAGCCATGATCATACCACCGGACTCCAGCCTGGGTGACAGAGTGAAATCCTGTCTCTAAAACAAACCAACAAACAGAACAGGTACTCCTTAACACCAGTGTTTAACTTTTATTCCAACACTAACTGTATACACTTTCCCTTTCTATTGATTGTGAGGCCTTTTGAGCTGTTAAAATTTTTTGCCAGTGTTGTTTAGAAAACAAAACATGACCTGTTACTGGAAAAGGGTGTAATTTTCAGTCAGCTGGAAGATAAGATGTGAGTGATTTCTTTTTATTACAAAGTTCTTAAGTCCTCGGAGCCCACCTGTATCCTGGGAATGATGGTTCTGCATCTACCAGGCACTAGGTCTACTGCGGTGGGAGGAAATCCAGTCTCTCCCCTGAAGAGTGGATGGGTGCAGGTTGGAAATTAAAGAGATGCACGGATTCTAGAGGAAGTTTTTACCCCAGAAACAAGTCGGCTTTTGCTAAGTGGAGGCTCCTGCCAGCATCCCCTTTTATTTTATCACCATGTTTTGACAATTCTTGAAAAAAGAGCAAATTGAGCTCCTCAAGCGATAAACATTTAGACATACCCTGTGAATTGAGTTATTGTTCTTGGTGGGGAATCTTCCCAGAGTTTCTCTTTTTTGGAAAGAGAACGTGTCAGCCCGTTTTCCTCCCCCGGGTCTCTCGCCATGGAAGTCTCCCTCTCCCAGTCATTGTTGCAAAGCCTTGACAATAGCCCACGACTGGGTTATCCTGCAGCAACTTCCATTGAAGAGTTGAGGGGAGACTAAAATTCAAGACAATTGGACTAGATCGAGGGGTAAGAGCTTCGCCTCCAGCCAAAGGAGCTGCTGCCTCCGGGTCCGCAGGGTAGGAGAGGGCCTCGTGCGGTGGCTTCGGGTGGGTTTTGTGGAGGAGCCGGGGGTTCCCCGCCTGGGGACCGCCGTGCTGGGCATCCCGCGCGCTTCGGAGACGTGCAGCCTCACCCGGGAGCGAACTTTGTCTTGCCTGCTGCTGCGGCAGAGAGGGGCTGGGAAGCCAAGCCTGCTCTGGGGGTGACCCGGGGCGTCCCCAGCTTTACGGACGGGCGTGGGCGTGCATTGTTGTCCAGGATCTGGCGGCGCTCGGAGACCCCGCGGCGGGCGTTGGCTGCGGCGGTGGCGCGCGGTGCCCGCCTTGTACCCGACCGAGCGGCGCGCCGGGCGCTGGCTCGGGGCGCACCACCATGCGGCGGGCCGGGCGCGGGCGAGGGGCGGGCCGGCGGCGGGGCTCCCTGGCTCCGGGCCAGGCTCGGCGCGAGAGGCTGGAGCCGGCGATGGGCTGACGCCGAGGGCCCGCGGCAGGGGCGGCGGCGGGGACGGGGCGGGGGCGCGCCAGCTCTGGCTGGGCGGCTGCGGGCGCCGAGGCCGCCTAGTAGGCCAAGGGCCTGCGCCCGGGCGAATGGGACGCCCGTTCCTAGGGACCAGCCTGTTCCAGCCTGAAGTTCCTCGGCTCCTTTGGAAGCGCAAAAAATAAAAGGTAATGTGTCTTTGTTTCCCTGTGGCTGTGGCAGGGAGGCGACTGGCTGCAGCCCCTCGCCTTCTGTGTTTTCACGCTGGGCCGGGGAAAGGGACGCGCCGCTTCTTCTTGACTGGGGGCCTGGAGTCGTTAATTTCGCGTATGTTACAGTTTTTAAATGCAAACCCCACGTGGGGCACATATTGTGCGTTCTGCTGCAGCCCTCCCCGCGATACGCGCGCTCTCTCCCCCCTCCCCCACCCCACCTTGGGCACCTCAGTCCCACGCTGTCCGAATCCACCCGGGGAGATTGGAAAGGACGTGGCTTTAGGCAGGCTGGGTGGGCTTTTTAAAAACCATTTTTTGGAGGTGACAGAGGAGCCCTTTCCTGGGGATGCAGGACAGGGCGTTGCAGACAAGGGTGACGGGGCCGGCCGCGGTCGCCGCTGCCCGGGGCTGCTAAGATGGACTGCTTTTTACGTTCCAAATGGCTGCAGCAAGTTTGATGCAGAGAAAACGGACGCTGGGAAGGGGAGGAAAACAGAAGGGAACCCCCCTTTAGTACGTGCTCACTTAAAATTGGCTAAATGCGTTGCTTCTGTATTGGAGGCAGCTGCTCAAATGTTGGTGCACGTTGAATTCGGAAAAGATTCCCCGGTGCCGCACGGAGAGAGAGCTGTGTGGGTTGCCCATGTGTAACGAGCAACTCGGTGCCTTTTTCTCCAGTACCCTGTGAGCAGAGTAACTGCTCGTAGATTCAGGCGTATTCTGCGAAATTTCCAAGGGGTGGCTGTGCTAATAATAGCTCTGGCGGCGGCTTCTTAATAGACATCCTCATTCTGAACGAGGCAGCCATGCCAGCCCCCCGGGATGTGCAGCTTGCTGAGACGTGAGAACCAATGCCCACAAAGGACTCCCTGACCCCACCATGAATGGATGCGGCGGCTCTGGCTCCCGTATGAATGGAGCATCCCGATGGAGACGCTGCTACTGCTGTTTCTGGCTTCTTTCAGTTGGAATCCTCACAGATAGTGATGACAGGGGTTGCTTGGAAAACCTAGACAGGCACATTTCTAAGTCTGAGCGGGTCGGTGGTGACAGCCAGTTCTATTGGGATTGGATATGCCTTGACCTGATTGAGGGTTCAGCCGCTGGTACCCCCCTTCCACCTCCGCATCTATAAGTCGTCCTTTTCCACCAGCATGACTGATCTGTGGGAAAGCACCGCTCAGAGAGCCCGGGACAAACTGCTGACTTCATCCTGGGAAGCCACTGCTGACACTGGGGAAAGTACCTTAGGAATTGGATACAGTAATGTGTCCCTTTGACTTCATGAAACTTAGCTGTGTATGCCTCGTCCTTCAAATGTGCAGCAAAGTGCTTTTGCATGGGGTGAGGGGCGGGCAGGAGTTAGGGGAGAGGAAGACACATTTCATTATTTTGGTTTTGGTCTTTAAATTGCATCAAGCCCATTCATAGCATTAAGCCTCATTTATGATGAAGTGTGACTTGGATAGGGCTAGAAGCCCAAAGTCTCAAATCAACAGAAGTCTGGTTTGGTTCTCAAAGTGTTACGCTCTTGCAACCTAGAAGGTCAGGAGATGAGCCAATTTGTACGTTGTACTCTGTTGGATCCATTCTGTTGCAAAGGATGTTTGAGTTTATTTAGGGTGCAGCAGCAATATGGGCCCTGTGGCAAATAGATTTGAATCCACTTGGTCCTGAGAAGTTAAAAAGCTACAATTAATTGAATTAGAGGCAATATTTGGACTTGCTTTGAAATTAACACTAGATTGTCCAGCCAATGAATACAATGTTTCCTCCAGATAAGTAGGAGAGAAGTAACAACTGGTGGTTAAATTGTGCAGGTAGAAGTAATGTTTTAGGGGAAAAAATAAAGGGGAATTAAATTCATTAAAGGGGAATTGTTTTAGTAGAAATGAGGATCAGAAAATCTCTCCGCTTTCTTTTGTTCTGACCAAGTGTGATCTGCCACTGCTATTGCTATATTGTTTTTGGTATTTGTCTTGAACTAATTTTATTAATAAGACATGTTATTTATGGCACAGGGTCTCTTTGTAATTTGGAGACATTGTTATCCAGTCCCCCGATAGCCTGGCAGGTGGTTGGCACTATTAGCATGATCCTGTCATTGGGGAAACTGAGACCCCTTGAGGTTCAGTGAGTTGCTGATTTCATAATCCATGAAAACAGTGTCCCAGATGCGCACCACCCTTGATTTTATTGTCACAGCAAAGTTACAGCCTGAGGTCAAAGGAAAAGACACACAATGAGTCCTTATTTGGTTCTGGAACTTGGGAGAAGAGCTCTGTAGAATAGCAGACATGCAAGAGATACCAAGGAAAGAGCTCTTGAATCAGGCTTAAGGAGTGGATGCAAAAAGTGGGATTGGTTTGTAATGTGAAAGAAAGGGATGTGGAAGGTTCAGGAGGTCTCATATTGAGGGGACTTGCTAGGCTACCTTTGTCTTTAAGTGTCGGGCGAGACCACTGTCAAAGATCATTACTGACTTTACTGCGTAAATATACCGCTTGTGTTCACATTGTTTATGTCTGCATGCACACGTGCGTGCACCATGCTTATAGTTCAATTCATGTGTCCTGCAAGTCATATACTTACCCCTTACAAGACTTGGGTTTAGCCTGACGCATCACACTGAATGAAACTATAATGGGGCAATTTACAATCTGAAGCTTTGTTCTTAGATAGTTTTGCGTATTTTAAAAAAAGGAACAGTATAAACTTTGGAGAATTCCTAGTTCAGTATGTCAAAATGAGAAATAGACATGCTTACAGTTAACTAGCTTATGAAGTTCTTTTAAACTACTCTCCATAGAGTATTAGAATGTCTCAGTCTGGGGTCAGCAGTGACAAATGTCATATTTTTTGGATAGCACCTGATGTGATGAGAGGACTTGTGGCAGAAATTCTCTTTTTTGGTTTATCTGTTGTGAAAAATCTCAGCATCTTAGAAGCAATTTCTGGGGCCTCATAGGAGGGCAATAGGGTAATGACCTTCTAATGATTCTTCCGTCTAAACCCTAAAAACTATATTCCTCTTGAGCTGAAACAGGAGCTCTCTTACCTTAACAGGATCAGCAGGTAACTCAGGCCCATGTGGCCTCGTGACCTCCCTGGGACATTGCATTTTTATCCATTCACCCCACCTTGCCCATTTCGGATACTGTGCTGTCCACCACTCTCTAGAAATATCATGAAAGGAACAACAACAACAAGAGATGTTGGGGACGGGCGCCGTGGCTCACGTCTGTAATCCCAGAACTTTGGGAGGTTGAGGCAGGCCGACCACCTGAGCCAGGAGTTCGAGACCAGCCTGGTCCGACATGGTGAAACGCTGTCTCTACTAAAAATACAAAAGTTAGCCAGATATGGTGGTGGGCATCTGTAATCCCAGCTACTCGGGAGGCTGAGGCAGAGGAATTGCTTGAACCCAGGAGGTGGAGGCTGCAGTGAGTCAAGATTGCACCATTACACTCCAGTTTGGGTGGCAGAGTGAGACTCCAACTCAAAAAAAAAAAAAAAGATGTTGGTTGTCTCTGAAAAGTTAGGTATTGACGTGAGAAAAGGAAGCAAAGGGATCATCGCATCAGTTGTGGAGGGTATGTAGATGTTTTGGGTTTTCCCACAATAACAAATCAGAGTCAGAGAACTGGGGAAAGTGGCTGCTAAAAATCTGCTCTCGTGGGGAAAGGCGTGCTGGATTTCCTCTTGAGGGGTTTCTTCCAGCCGTAATCAGACTCAAGTACAACCGTAGTATTTTCCATTGTTTTGTTTCAGAACATTTCATCTCCAGAGCTGGTACAGTAGCTCTTGGAACTTTGGGCTTTGGAGTCACGGTGGCACACAAAGGCCAAACGGTCTTACCACTCTCTTCTGCAAGAAGTTTTCCACATCAGCATAAATCCAGCTTATCAAAAATTCTCTCCACAGCAGTTTCATTTTAGCTCCCTAAATCCATCAGCTGCCACTCTTTCCTTTGTCCCATGGAATCAGCACAGCTTTCTCTTGTAAGGAATAATTTAGACACACCCTTACATTGCAAGTAACAAGCTCTACCACCAGTGGGGCATTATTCAAAAAATGCCTATCACTGTTCCTTTCTTACTTTTACAGAAGATGATCAGAGCTGGTGCTACTGTTTAGTACATTGCACTAATGCTTATTTAGGGGGCGTGTGTGTGTGTGTGTGTGTGTGTGTGTTCAGTTCTTAACTATATCATTGGAAATTGGGCATTTTTCTCCCCAAAGATAAACATTCTTCCTCTTCCACTTAAAGGTGGAGATCACTGCTAAGAATAAAAGCCACGATTGTCGGAAAGTGATAGAGGACTATGGGGGATCTGGTTCAGTTCAGTGGGCTTATTACTACCAAATAATCAAGAAGAAATGAGTGGTGGTCTTGGTTTGAACCAAATGAGTAACCTCCCTACAGATATACAAGCATAACTAACTCTCATTCAGAGAAGTAGCTTGTAGGATATAGCGTGTTAGGAAGTGCGATCTCTATGCCGTGTAGAGTTTTCTGGCTTTTTGTTTTAAAGGTGGATCTTTGGCCAGGCACATGCTCACACTTGTAATCCCAGCAGTTTGGGAGGCTGATGTGGGTGGATCACGAGGTCAGGACTTCAAGACCAGCCTGACGAACATAGTGAAACCCCGTCTCCATAAAAATTGGCCGGGTGTGGTAGCATGCACCTGTAATCCCAGCTACTCAGGAGGCTGGGGCAGGAGAATTGCTTGAACCCTGGAGATGGAGGTTGCAGTGAGCCAAGATCACCACCACTGTACTCCAGCCTGGGCGACAGAGCAAGATTCCATCTAAAAAACAAAACAAAACAAAATGAAACAGGAGGCTGGCCACTGAATGATGCAATACAAGAAGAAACTTGTGTGTGGTTGAGAGCATTGGTACATGCATACCCTTTGCCCCAGACTCTGACTTACATTCACATGTTCCTTGCTCCTGTCTTCCTTTTTTTTTTTTTTTTTTTTTTTT
>NW_016107376.1:6145546-6153328 GCF_001604975.1 Cebus imitator
GGGTTTCACCATATTGGCCAGGATGCTCTTGATCTCTTGACCTCATGACATTGCTGTCTTCTTAGCTACTATTTGCCAGCCCATGGCTACTGCATACATTGTGTTTGCAGACACTCACTACATTAACCTTCTGCACGTGTTAAGCGTTCTCCGGCCCCTGGTTGTATAAGCGAATCACCAAGTGAATGTTTCAGACCACACCATAACATGGATCTGCTTAGACTTCAGAAACCTGAGAAGCCAGCCAAGCCTGGTGGTATGTGCCTGTAGCCCCAGCTACTCCAGGAGCCTGAAATGGGAGGATTGCTTGAGCCCAAAAGTTGGAGGCTGCAGTTTGCTACAATCGTACCATTGCACTCCAGCCTGGGCAACAGGAGACCTTGTCTCTAAAAAATAAAAGGAAAGTAAAAACAGAAAGAAATCTGGAAAACCCCAGTGGTCTAAACACCCCAGCAGTGTTCGGCCTCTGCTGCCCGGGCTTTAGTGTAATGGTACAATGGTAGCTCACTGTAGCCTCCAACTCTTGGGCTCAAGGAGTCCTCCCATTTTAGCCTCCTGGAGTAGCCGGGACCACAGGCACCTGCCACCATGCTTGGCTGGTTTTTCAGGTTTCTGAAGTCTAAACAGATCCAGTGTCGCTTGTTAGGCCCTCCTGTGTCTAAACTCTTCTGCGTTTATACTGTGGGGTGGCCCTTCTTCCTCAGTTAGCAATACATTACCAACCTTAAAGTCTGGACTCCTGGTCCTAATGCAAAATATCAAACTTCATAATGGTACTTTTCACTTCAAAGCCAAAACCTCTCCTGGCACACTTGAAGCTATCACTCCACAATTTCCTGTGGGATTAGCCTGTTCTTCGGTAAGGTAGCTTTCTTTGCAGGGCTTTTGCCTTTCTTTGCCCTTGCTATATGGGGAAAGCATGAAAAAAATGGCATGTAATGGGGAATTAGATTGATAATGCATGACAGGGAATGGAAATAATAATTGGCGAGTTGCCAGGCTGTGCCGTTCATAACCGTAAAATGCACAGTTACACTCTCGCCACATGCCTGGGAAGAAGTATATAGATGTGACAAACCGGAACTGGGAAGCAAGAGAGTGTGAGGTCCTCCAGAGCTAGGCGACATACCTACCAATAGCCGGGAGTCTAGTGTTGACTTGCCCATCTCCCTACTCTCACTGGCCACCCCCGATACATATCTGATATTTATTTCTCTGTTGCCCAGAGAGAGAGCAGAAGAGAGGGGAGGGTGATGAGGACATGAAGCAGACACTGAGAGCAGCACAATGGGGAGCAGTGTTCGGCCTCCTCAATCCCCTTTTATGGGGCTGCTTGAGTGTTTTGTAACAGAGGAACTACAGAGTGACCGGCAGCACAGATGTAGCCTGCAGGTCTTGGCAGGAGGGGAGAAGCATGTACAGAAGGCAGCTGAAGCAAGGGCTACTGTTAGCAAGAGCTGCAGCCACGGGCTGCACATCACAGTCAATGCCTGGTGCAGTCTACAAACCACGTGCATGGGTGATCTGGGGATTATCCAGCCAATCAAACGTTTTAGAGATATGGTGCTTTAGGAATGAAAGAGGGTATCTAAATAGTTTTTGCAAATGAGGAAGAGCACACAGGCATTGAGGGACCTCGCCCTGGTCTCAGCTGCTGTACCTGCCTCCTGACACAGATCTGTGTGGTGCAACCTAGGATGGCAAACAGTGGGGAGAGTGGCGCCATCTCGCCCTGGATTCGGTCGTTTAACTCTGCTGCTGCTTATGTGGCCTTGGGTGAATTACTGATTCTCTCTGAGACTTGGTTGCTTTATTTATAAGTAACATTCAGAGAAGCAAATGAGTTAATATCTGCTTCGAAGCATCTAACTCTCAAAAATATGATTATATTCCACCCAACTCTTTTTTCTGGAGAGATGGGATCTTGCTATGTTTCCTAGGCTGGTCTCAAACTCCTGGCCTCAAATGAGCCTCCTGCCTTGGCTTCCCAAACCCTGGGATTACAGGCATGAGCTACTGCATTTGGCAAGAAGACTGTTCTGGAATAAGAGATTTTGTCTTTGTATTTCCCTCTCCCCAACCTGGCTTACTTATATTACTGGAAGTCTCAAGGATGCTAACTTTGTGGGGGGAGGGATTTGAACCCTTGAAGAAGGCAGCTGGCTGTGGAAGTGGAGGTGCTACTGAAATCAATAATGCATCCTCACTTATAAAACTGAAATGAATTTTATAGACAGAAAGCAGTGTAAGTGGACAAATGTTAGCTCTGATATTTCATAAGTGTCACTTAGCCTTTCAGAAAGGGTTCTGCAGATGAAGGCATGACCCTAGACCTTCTTACCTTGTTAGGAACAGAAAGGGTTTGTGAAGAATGGCAGGTGGCAGGATGTCATAGAGTCTTCTAGCTGTGGAAAGGGATTGGGTCTATCACTGGGAGCTCATCTGCTACACCTGCGCCTCCAGGGAATCCTGGAACATTACGGTAGAGAAGGTTGGTTGTGGGAGGGGAAAGAAAAAAGAACAGCTGACTTTGCCTCTGATCTAATGTATTATATCACCAATTCTAACAATTTCTAAAATCCCTTAATTTTGGTTTTTAACTCGAGATGATAGAGTTTTACTCTGTCACCCAGGCTGGAGTACAGTGACGTGATCTTGGCTCACTGCAGCCTCTGCCTCCTGAGTTCAAGCAATTCTCCTGCCCCAGCCTCCTGAGTAGCTGGGATTACAGGCATGCTGCACCACTCCCGGTTAATTTTTTGTATTTTTAGTAGAGACGGGGTTTCACCATGTTGGCCAGGCTGGTCTTGAACTCCTGACCTAGCGATCCACCTGCCTCAGCCTCCCAAAGTGCTGGGATTACAGGCATGAGCCCCCACGCTTGACAATTCTTTTTCAAAAATGATCAGAAAGAGTTTTTATTTTGAAAAAAAACTAGAAAAGATATAAGAATTACCAAGATTAGGTCAATGAATGGCAGTTCCATCCTTTTCTGAACAAAAAAGGCAACACTCTAATCACTCCATAATGTTCTTTGGGTACTTCCCATTTATTGCCATTAATGCGGGAGATTTTCAACTACTATTTATTTATTATATTCCACCCAACTTATGCAACAAGTTAATGGCAGAAATAAGCCTAGATCATGAGCATACAGGATACCTTTTGCCTTTTGGAGTTTTTTTTTTTTTTTTTTTTTTCCATTGCGTCAACCACTCAAGCATGGTGAAAATACTGGGATAGTTTCCTTGTAATACGAGAAGTCACTGTGTCAATTTGCATAATATTCATCAAAAAAATTTTAAGCACATAATAACCTTCCAAATGTTAAATAAAATCAGAATGAGAGATCATCTGTCTTCTGGAGACTGATTAAACAGGCACACACAGGCAACAGAAGAAAGACATTAAGCAAATGTGCAAACAGGGAGAGTATTTATAGAACATTATATCTGCATCCAAGCCTAGGATATATTTTCGGTGAGCCCTAAGGGACAGCTTATGGCCATCTTTTGCCTAGACAGGGTGGAGTGTGTCTGTCATTTGATGGAGAAATTATAAGCTGGTATTTGTTTGTGGTTCCTTCCTTACTTTATTGTGGAAAATATGGCTTTTGTCATCCACAACGATTTAGTTCATTTGCCTTCCTGTTCTTACAGTTGTAAATTAGTCGATATTTTGTGTTATTTCCATGCAGAGATCTGCAATTTCCAAGTGGGAGAGGTATCCAAATACTCAGAGAATACTATTCAAAAACACAGTGCTTTGTTTCTTTATTTCTTTGAGACGAAGTCTTGCTTTTTAACCCAGGCTGGAATGCAATCTTGGCTCATCGCAACCTCCGCCTCCCAGGTTCAAGTGATTCTCCTGCCTCAGCCTCCCGAGTAGCTGGTATTACAGGCATGCACCCCTGCACCTGGCTAATTTTTTTGTATTTTTAGCAGAGACGGGGTTTCACCATGTTGACCAGGCTAGTCTTGAACTCCTGACCTCAGGTGATCCGCCTGCCTTGGCCTCCCAAAGTGCTGGGATTACAGGCGTGAGACCCCGCGCCCGGCCAGCACTTTGTTTCTTAAGCAGCTAGATCCTCCTTTGCTTCTTGCCAATGAAACTGACCCCACTCCTAGAGAACTGACAACACTCAACTAAAAAATTTCATAAACTGGCTGGGCGCAGTGGCTAACGCCTGTAATCCCAGCACTTTGGGGGGCCGAGGCCAGAGGATCACTTGCGGTCAGGAGTTTGAGATGAGCCTGGTCAACATGGTAAAATCCCATCTCTATAAAAAATACAAAAATTAGCCAAGTGTGGTGACATGCACCCATAGTCTCAGCTACTCAGGAGACTGAGGTAGGAGGATCGCTTGAGTCCAGAAGGCAGAAGTTGCAGTGGGCTGTGACAGTGACACTGCACTACTGCCTGTGTGACAGAGCATGTGTCTCAAGAAAAAAAGAAAGCATAAGCTCTAAGTTTTATACTGTGGCTTTTTTGGTTTTGTATTGGATGTAAATAAAAGCCAATAGGCGAGCATTCATTGTTTATAGGAAAGATGGGATGGAGGAGCTCAAGTGCCGTGGCTTGCCCTGCTGGCTGGGCAGTGAGGATGAAGAGGACACATGGCATCTGCCCTGTGCCTTCCCAGCAGACCTTTCCTGAAGGAGCCTGTCTGTCCATCTGGCTTTGAAATGGCTGATTCTGGGTTTGGCTACTTACCAGGGTTCCCTAAGTACTATTCCCCAAAGCAGCCTGGCTCGGTAGGATTCCGGAGCTTACAGATGCTTTGCTGTTTCCCTTTGTGATTACGGGTCCTACCTGTGGTTTTCTCATTACTCCCCTTCCTCTTCCTCCAAGGCTCAGACCTCATTGTCCCGTGATGTGACTCACCGTGCCAGCCTCAGGCTTCCTCTTTCGGCATTGCTAGGAGTCAGCTCTTCCGCAGCTCGTCTTTCCAATCAAATTTCCCCAGTGCCTCGTCCATACATTGTCTTCCCACATTCTTTTAGGGTGAGGTCCTCACTGCCATTGTCACAGTTTAGGGGCTCTCTTTCCTGAGTCATTGTTAAATCATCACAGCTTATCCTTTTGCCAGTTTCCTATACCCCCGCCACCTCCACAGCCCCCACCCCTGCACCTGCGTTCTCTGTAGACCACAGTCCTTAACATGGAACAAAAGGCCCATCACAATCTAGGGCCTTTTTTTTTTTTTTTTTTTTTTTTTTTTTTAGACAGAGTCTCCCTCTGTCACCCAGGCTGGGGTACTGGAGTACAGTGGTGCAATCACTGCAACCTCCACCTCCTGGGTTCAAGAGATCTTCCTGCCTCAGCCTCCCAACGATCTGGGACTACAGGTGCCTGGGACTACAGGTGTCTGCCACCATGCCTGGCTAATTTTTGTCTTTTTTTAAATAGAGACAAGATTTCACCATATTGGCCAGGCTGGTCTTGAACTCCTGACCTTGTGATCCGCTCGCCTCAGCCTCCTAAAGTGCTAGAATTACAGATGTGAGCCACCACGCCCAGCCTCTATGGGCTTCTTATTTCTTAAACATCTTATGTTAACCATCACACACAAGCGCGCACACACACACACACACACACAACCTTGCCTCTCCCCAACCATATTTGACTTCATCTGGACTTCAGCCTTTGCAATTGCTCCCTTCACATTGCCATGCCCCTCCCATTCCTTTCCTGCCTGGAACGCTCCTGCTCATTCTTTACTCCAAGCATCCATTGTTGGAGTAAAGAGCCCTGCTCCCGTTCCTCCAAGCAGAGGCAAGTTCTCCTCCTCTATTCTCCTGAAGCATCCATGCTAGAAGGCAGTCCCAGTTTGATCCCAGGGACAGGAACGACCTGTTCACATGCCTCCCGCCATCACTTTTTAGGGGTCTGACCATATCTTCTTCATCGTTGATTGCACAGCACCCAGCGTTATCCCTAGCATTGGGCAGGTGCTCAGAAATGTAACTGAGGAACTCACTGTCACCTTGTGATTTCTCCTTTCTTGACTTGCAGATCATTTGCATAGCTCTGTAGGGACTGTTTCCTACTCCAGCCAAGGGTCCCTACCTGTGGTCAGCTCTTCTCTCTGCTAGGCAGCTCTGCATTCTCTCTTTGCCTGTTTCAATGTCAAAAGGGAAGAGAATAAGTATAGTGTGACAACTCTCTTTCTCTCTCTGGCCCATTCTTGTTCTGTCACTCAGACTGGAGTGCAGTGGTGCAGTCATAGCTCAGGGCAGCCTCGAACTCCTGGGCTTAAGTGATCCTCCCATCTCAGCCTCCCCAGTATCTGGGACTGCAGGCATACACCACCATGCCCAAATAATTTTTTTTTGAGGTGGAGTTCTCACTAGGTTGCCCAGGATGACCTTGAACTCTGACCTCAAGTGATCCTTCCACTTCAGCCTCTCAAAGCTCTGGGATTACAGGTCCGAGCCACCACACCCCGCTCTCTTTTTTTTTCTATGGAAGTGCTACCCTGGTAAACCCCAGCTGGCAAATGACAGAAAGTATTTGAGTGTCACAAGTTCATTCATTGGTGCATGCACCCAGTTATTCAGTCATCCAACACATACCTATTGGTATGCCTTGTACGTTCCAGGAATGTGGCAGTGAGAAAAACCAACCAAGTCTTGCCCCTGGGGAGCTTGTGTTCGAAGGGGAAGGGGCAGGCAGTCCACATGATTGATAGGTAAATGACAGAGGATGCTAGAAGCTGGCAATTGCTACAAAGAAAAATGATGCAGAGGAAGGGAAGTGTGATAAGTTACTCTTTGAAATGCAGGGGTCTTGTAGACCCCTAAGAAAGGTGGTCACTGGGCAAAGACTGAAAGGATGTGAGGAGGTGAGCCAGGTGGGCGTCAGGAGGTGGGAAGCATTCCAAGCAGAGGACAGAGTTCATCAAAGGTACTGAGGCAGGAGTGTGGCAGGGAACAGGAGGGGTTCGGTGTCACAGAGCCTTGTGGTACAGGGTGAGGACTGGTGGGAGTCACATGGGCCTTTAAAGCTCTACCCTGGGGGGCAGTGTGGAGCTGGGGAGCCCCTGGTCCCACAGAAGCCATGCAGGGATGGTTTGGGTGCCATGTGGGGTGAGACTGCAAGGTGGGAAGAGTTGGAAGCACATTTGTAAGAATCCAGATAAGTGCTGGTGATGATGAAGATGATGATGAAAAATGTTCACGTTCTGGATATTCTGAAGACAAAACCAACAGGATTTTCTGGGGATTTGATGTAGGATATGTGATAAAGGGAAGAGTACAGAATTTGGGACCAAAAGGGCAGAAAGTGGAGATGACAAGGCAGAGCGACTATTACCAGGGAGGGGAAGCTGTGGTTTGGGGGAAACTGAGATCAGGAATTCCATCTGGGACTCACTGAGTCCCAGTGGGATGTTTAACAGGGCTCCAAGTCAGGTGTGCAGAGGGCAGTTTTGTGCATAATTCTCCGCAAACCAGGGTCAGGAGACACCACAGTGGAGACACAGAGTTGAAGCTCACCCACATACAAATGATATTTAAAGCACAAAAGACCACCAGCTCCAGGGTTCAGTACTGAGTATGACAGCATCTGGGAAAATATGTAAGTGCCAGACTTCAAATAAAAAGAATGTAACCTGTGAAAAATGGCTAGGCGTGGTGGTTCACACCTGTAATCCCAGCAACTCGGGAGGCTGAGATGGGAATCGCTTGAGGCCAGGAGTTTGAGACCAGCCTGGGTCACATGGTGAGACCTCATCTCTACAAAAAGAAGGAGGAGAAGGAAAAGGAGAAAGGAGGAGGGAGA
>NW_016107376.1:6153416-6177016 GCF_001604975.1 Cebus imitator
GAGGAGGAAGAAGAGAAAGGAGAAAGAGGAGGAAGAAGGAGGAGGAGAAGAAGAAGAGGAAGAAGAGCAGGAGGAGGAGGAAGAAGGAGGAGGAGAAGAAGAAAAGGAAGAAGAGCAGGAGGAGGAGGAGGAAGAAGGAGGAGGAGAAGAAGAAAAGGAAGAAGAGCAGGAGGAGGAGGAAGAGGAAGGGGAAGAAGAAGAAGAGAATTCCTCAGTGTGTGAAGAATTCTGTTGAGATGTGCTATTGTACAAATTGAACCCTCAATGTCATGCTCCTGATGGTCTCTTTTTGATAATGTGAAACAAATTTCTGTCTCTTATTTTATTCATTTTGTGGGGGATGTGGTATTACCCTGTTGCCCAGGATGGAGTAAGTGGTGTCATCATGGCTCACTGTAGATTCCAACTCCTGGGCTCAAGCGATTCTTCCAACTCAGCCTCCTGAGTACTAGGGACTATAGGCACATGCCACCAAGCCTGGCTAATTTTTTTTTCTTTTTTTCTTTTTTTTTTTTTTTTTTTGAGATGGAGTCTCGCTCTTATTGCCCAGGTTGGAGTGCAAGGGCGCAATCTCGGCTCATCACAACCTCAGCCTCCTGAGTAGCTGAGATTACAGGTGCCCACTACCACGCCCAGCTAATTTTTTAAATATATATTTTTAGTAGAGATGGAGTTTCACTATGTTGGTCAGACTAGTTTCAAACTCCTGACCTCAGGAGATCCACCCGCCTCTGCCTCCCAAAACACTGGGATTACAGGCATGAGCCGGCTAATTTTTTTAAAAGTTTCTTTTGGAGAGATGGGGTCTTGCCATGTTGCCTAGGCTGCTTTTGAACTCCAGCCCAAAGCACTGGGATTACAATCATGAGCTGCCACACCTGGCTAGCTTTTGTAATTTTTTGTTTTAGAGATGGGGTCTCACTGTGTTGTCCAGGCTGGTCAATCTCAGCCTCACAAAGTGCGAACTCTCATATTTAAATTGATTTATTATTATATCATTGACGTACAATAAACTATACATATTTAAAATATACTGTTGGGTATGTCTTGATATATGATTATATCAGGGAGACCATCACTACAATCAGGAATTGTGACCCTGTGCTTTTAGTTAATAATTTGTGTGACGCTCAGGTCTAGACACAAGGAAGGATATAAAATGTCGTCACTGTCCCCACCTCATCTATCTGTCCTGATTTAAAATTCTGGCTTTCCCTATACCATTATCTAGTCACAGACCCACTCCCTGCTCTTTTCTTTCTTATTTATTTATTTATTTATTTTTGAGATGGAGTCTCACTCTGTCCCCCAGGTTGGAGTTGGAATGCAGTGGCATGATCTCAGCTCACTGCAACCTCCACCTCCTGAGTTCAAGTGATTGTCCTACCTCAGCCTCTCCAGTAGTTAGCTGGGATTACAGGCGTTCACCATCATGCCCAGCTAATTTTTGTATTTTTAGTAGAGCCGAGGTTTCGCCATGCTGGCCAAGCTGGTCTCGAACTCCTGACCTTAGGTGATCTGCCTGCCTCAGACTCCCAAAGTGCTAGGATTACAGGCTTGAGCCACCATGCCCAGCCTTATTTCCAGGTCTTTTCTGAAGGTTATGCTGAAAATACACTGCAGCTTAGTTACCAAAGGGCTTGGTGTGTCCTGGTAAGCTGCTTGCTACCAGTGTCACTGGTTAAACCAGGAAGAAGCAAAGATCAGGAGTCCAGCCAGCTTTTAATCAGCTCAGATTCAGGCAGAAACATCTCTCTCCTTCCTTCTTTCATGGAAACAGCCCAAACACTAGGCTCCATTTCAGCCTTTTTTTTTTTTTTTTTTTTTTGCTACAAGTAGTCAACACAGTAATTACCTCCTGCTGAAAGCTTTGAGAAATTTTTCTGTATCCAATTAGAATTTTTGATTTGACTAACAGATACAACATAACGTCTTTATTTCTGCAACTGCTCACTAATGATATGCACCCGGGATATATTTAGAACTCTCATTCGCCGGACCCATTGCATTGTGTGGGACAGCATTTCCACCGAGAGGCTTGATGAGGAAGGGGTGGCCTTTTTGGGTTTGGATGCCCTCTCCCTCGCCCTTTCCACCCTTCTCTGGCCTGACCCTCCATGCCCAGGCTTACATGAAGAACAGCTCTAGGACTGGTCCCCTCCCGGGAGCTGCTGCCACCGGACCAGGCACCCAGGGCAAATCTCCATGAAGTGTCTGGGGTGGTTCGTGGGGCAGCCAGCCAGTGTCAAAGCCTCTCCCAAGAAGAATGGAAGGAGAGATCTGCCAGCATAGCTCATGCAAGAGCAAGAAGTCCCTGCCAGCAACATTCCAGCAGAACTCTTTCCAGAGTACTTGGTTATGTAAACAGAAAGACGGCAGCCTCCAGCCCAGATGGACTGCCCTGCATGGATGTCAAAGTCGCTGTGGAAACCTCCCCCCATGGAAGCACTACGGGTCCCCAAGCTCTCCCTGCAGCTCTGCGTTGGGATGAGGAGGGTTGGAGACTTCCTTTCGACCTCCTGGAGCTGGGACCCCCGTGTAGGATTCGTGTTTCTCCAGTTCTGAGTGACCCTGTTTCTCAGATGTGTCTTGCTGTGACGCCATTAGAAGTTGGGTCTGATTTAAGGGTGTTGCTGGAGTCAGCTGTCAAGGTGGGGTGCTTCCCGCTAAATGTGGCAGGACCTGGCATCTGAGCATGTGGCCATTGGACTCAAGCACTTAAGACAGGGGTGCTTTGCACCATTGCAGCTTTTGCAAATCAGGTGGCCCAGCAGGTCATACCAACTTCATATGTGGCCGTTTTCCCACTGTGTGTCAAGAGCCACCAAAGACCCAAGGGTGGAATTTGGAAAACTTACAGATGGTCTAGAATAGTATTTTCTGCCCCACACCTCCCTGGGAGCCATTGGAGAGTACAACCATAGTAATACACAAAGAAGATTGTTTACGAGGAGGGGAGCCCGTTCCCCAACTTATCTGTGTGGCTTCACCCACCATGGAGGGCAGATCCAAATGGATTCTGCTTGTCACATAGGTATGTGAATGACAAAGAATGCACATGTTTCTGAGACTGGCTTTTGGGTCATGTTTCTACAGAACAGAAAAATTAAAACATAGTTCACTGAGTGCATATTAAGTTGTATAGTACCTATATTACGTAATTGCCCTTGAAATTCTGCATGTAACGATACACGCTATTTAAATCTATGTTTATTATTCATATAAAATATCTCTTGTGTGCCTACTATGGCCTATTATACATCATTCTACTTTAATCACACATATAATCATTTTAATATCAATAAAATGTTTACAACTGTAAAAACTTATTGTTTAATAAGACCCATGGTTGTAAATAATACTATCTCCTTCCATTGATCATAATATAAGCAAAATTTTTTTAAAATGTCATTTAAAATGACAGATTAAATTGGACACCAAAACAAAGTAGGCAAATTCATGCTACTGGGACAATGTTACAAGGTTCCTGGTTATGGAGCCTTTGAATTCTCTACCAGTGAATTACGGAACATGAATTGTCTACCAAACCAGCAACAGATGCTCTAACTCTTCTGCACAGCATTACATTTTAAATAGAGAATGTTTGATCGCACATTTATATAAGAGAAATTGGTAGGATCAGATTTTTCAAAAAGTAGAAAAATATGTTTGTGCCTATCAGTCTGTACTGAAATGTTTGTCAGCCTTCCGAAGCATTGAGTGAATGTTGAAAAAATTTGTTTCATCAAACTGCATGTAGTATTATAGCCAGAAACATTACAAGTAAATACATCAGCTATCAGAACGAGTATATTTTCTTGGAACTCTTTGTTTCTTGCTGTGACTATATATCCATGTCTTATGCATCACAGCTTACTGGAGAGGGAGGGAAGGGATCTCAGAGTCTGTCTATCCCAGAGTTCCGTAATCCTTTCTACAACTTCCCTTGCTAATATCTCTGGTCCCTTCCTGATGACTTGCAATGATAATGGGGCAATCCATTCCATTTTGAACAATGATGCTTGTTCAGAAGTTCTTCCTTCTGTTGAATTTGAATGTGTCCTCTGGAATTTCCACTCATTCGTTCTATTTTTTGCCCACCAAAGCAAAGTTAACCTGCCTTCAATTTATACACATTAGATTAGCAAGTCCCCCAAACTCCCAATTGGGTAAGCCCAGGACAGTCCCAGTTTATACATGATCTCTCTATATAATCAATAACAGCATTTGCTCAATGGCCAGTAGATTGTGTGCTCACACTACCACTACAGCTTTTGATATGTGGCCACGGATACAGCTTTTCCAGCACTCCTGGTAAGTCCTGGTTTCTGGACCTTCACCTGGTCTGGTTACCCTTCTTTGGTCTTTCTCCAGTTTCTTTCATTTTTTATGTAAAATACGGCACCCAGAATTGAATACAGATTTCCAGAAGTGGTATAACCACAGCAGAATGCAGGGCGCCTCTTAATTCCCTTATTCTGATGCTTTGCTTCTAGCACGTGCATGAAGAGCAGGACACAAAACCCTAAGAGCAACATGACCCCGACTTTTACATTTTGAAGCTTCCATGTGAACCTCTTTGCCGTCTGTAAATCTGACATCCTTGCCTTCTGTGTCCATTTACAAATCACCTGGGGGAAATACATGGATTGAGGAAGACAGGTTGTACTTTTAGATCACTTTGCAGTCCAAGTGTTTGTAGATCTTGCCATTGCAACCCTGTCTCCAGACTCCCTCATTTTGGCCTGACGATGAAATTGACTTGAAAACAGTGCCGGCAGCTATTTCCTATTTCAAGCGATTTAGCCATCCTCACTCAGACGATTGGTTCCCCCTTCTTTCCTTTCATAAAGACGGTGGCCAGCTGTAGTTCTCACTGTTTCCTCCTTATCCACCACGCTGTCCTTCAGCTCATTACCTGGGTGACGTTTCCAGAACATTCTATGTTCTGTCCCATTTCGTCCCTTCTTACCTCACGTTGCTGTGTTCTGCAGATATCACTTCCTCCCTGGGGTATTGACTGGTGTCCCCCCAGCCCCATTCCATAGCATCTTACACCCACCCCTGCTGTCACACCGATCACTCTGCAACTGCCTGTTAACTAGGGTGTTTCCTCTATGGGACATAAAATTCCTTCAGTATAGGAACAAAACCACATTCATTATTATATATCTAACAAGATACCTGGTACATAATAAAGATGCCATAAGCACTTGAGTGAACACATTGTGGTGAACATTACTATGCGTAATTCTTTATTCTATTTCTCTTGCTTCAATGGGGAGAATTCCTAGAAGAGAAATGACAGAGCCAAATGATCTGAACTTTTTAGCTGTTTGCATTCTATTTCCTGGGAAGTGTTAGTGGTCTTCTAATTAAGTTGTAATTATCTACTAATTAAACAATTTTATCTTTAATATAGTAATTTCCATTTTAGTTGTTACAATGCCTTCCTGAAATGTACATTAACTTTTTACTTTTGCTTGTGGGGCCTTCTGGAGTATAATTTATTTTTTAGAATCATTTGTATGGTAGCCAAACTGTAATTTTTTCCCTCCTTGCTTTTAGGTTTAGAGAAGCACGATAAATAATCATCTACCTGGTTTTAAAATTCAACTTTATAAACCACCTGGGATTTATTTTGGGCAAAGAGTGTAGTTCATTTATATTCCTTTCATTTCCCTCTTGATTGAGAAGAGTGAAACAAACAAGCTGAATTGTTCAGCTTTTCTGCTTTTTTCTTTTCTTTTTTGAGACGGAGTCTAGCCCTGTCGCCCAGGCTGGAGTGCAGTGGCGTGATCTCAGCTCACCACAACCTCTGCCTGCCGGGTTCATGCAATTCTCCTGCCTCAGCCTCCCGAGTAGCTGGGACTACAGGCACGTGCTACCATGCCCAGCTAATTTTTGTACTTTTATTAAAAATGGGGTTTCACCATGTTGGCCAGGCTAGTCTCAAACTCCTGATCTCTGGTGATCTGTCTGCCTCAGCCTCCCAAAGTGCTGGAATTACAGGTGTGAGCAACCGTGCCTGGCCAGCATACACTTGCTCCAGACAATGGAGTCTATTCCCTTCCTTGTTCTCCTTGCTTTGAACATATCTTTAATGTTCTTTTGTTCTCCTTAGACTTCCCTTGTTTTAAATATCAGGTCATGACCAGGCACGGTGGGGTGGCTCAGCCTGTAATCCCAACACTTTGGGAGGCCAAGGTGGATGGATCACCAGAGGTCAGGAGTTTGAGACTAGCCTGGCCAACATGATGAAACGCCATCTTTACTAAAACTACAAAAATTAGTGGGGCATGGTGGCAGCTGCCTGTAATCCCAGCTACCTGGGAGGCTGAGGCAGGAGAATCACTTGAACCTGGGAGGCAGAGGTTGCAGTGTTGAGATCGTGCCGTTGTACTCCAGCCCGGGCGAAAGCAACACTCCATCTCAAAAATACATAAATTAATTAAAATAAATAAATGTCATTAGCTTTGCAACTCTCTCCCTGTAAACTTGCAGTGTGCAAAAAATGCTGGAAATACTCCTTGCAGGTGTGTCTTCCACACTTTGTTACACTAAAATCTAGTCTCCCTTGAGAGTTCTCCAGCATACACCTTGTGTTCTTCACGTCTGAATCTTCACTTCCTCATTTAATTTTATTTTTATTATGTGATCAAAGTTTTACGTTTAAAGTCACCTTCCCACACAAACTGTATTCTTTTGGATCCAGAGAGTCAAACTTATCTTTTTTTCAGCCCTATCTTTTCATCTGGGCTTTTAAAAACTGTCTTTCTTGGCTGGGCAGTGGCTCACACCTGTAATTCCAGCACTTTGGGAGGCAGAGGCGGGAGGATCACCTCAGGTCAGGAGTTCAAGACCAGCCCGGCCAACGTGGTGAAACCCCGTCTCTACTAAAAATACAAAAATTAGCCGGGCGTGGTGGCAAGTGCCTGTAGTCCCAGCTACTCGGGAGGCTGAGGCAGGACAATCGCTTAAACCTGTTCCCTTTGAAAAAAGACTCTCATTCTACTCAAACAAACAAACATGTAAACAACCTCTGTCACTCATACTGAAGCCAGAGCTCCATGTGGCAGAGAACAGGTGTTATTTTCCATCTTTCCTCACTGTTCCCCCAGGGAAAAGTTGGATGTTAGGTGGGTGTGTACGTTCTGGCTGCTTCTTGCGTGTTCTGTTTCTTTGGGGTTTACACCTCACCCAGCCACCCTTGCAGGATGTCTGTGTGAACACATGTGCTGTGAATGAGAATCATGTGTGTGTGTAAGAACCTGGGCATTTTCCCACGGGTCGTACATGGGTATTCCTAAACCTGCTTTCTTAGGCCAGCTCCCGTGCTTCTTACATCTGCTCCCTGTCGGTGATTGCCAGGTAGCGCAGGATGTCCCTGGGAACTGCGGTTACTGGGAAAAAGAGCTGGGCTTCCAGGCCTCCTGTCCACCTCCACCAATGACCAGTGCCCCATTTCGTGAAGGCCTGGCACTTGCCCAGTCCCCGGGGACAGCTACCCCAACGCTGTGTGCCCTGAATTAGCCTCCTCACCCATCCAGAGCCACAGGAGACCTGGCATGAGGGGATAGGGAGCTGCAGCCCCGCCCCCCAAACCCGGCCTTCCTACAGGAGCAGGGAGTGGTGCACTGGATCAGGGTTGACTCCGCTGTGCATAGGTGACTGTCAGTAGCTCAGCGTTCAGAATTCTGCATTTTTTTGTGTTTTGACTTATTTGTTTCTCCTCACAACTCTACGAGGTAGGTACTGCAGTCATCTCCGTTTTATAGATTAGGGAAGGAGGCCAAGCTGGTGAAGTAACTTCTGGAGGATCACACCCAGCTAGGAAGTAGTGAAGTCAGGATAAGCCGCAGCCCCATGCAGCCGAGCTCTGGAGCCTGGCCCTGACCCACTGTAAGCCCCAGTGGCTTGGTCCTGGGAGGACAGCGAGGGATGCTCAGTCCTCCAGGTCGCCGGGTTGCTGGGGGACAGGAGTGGGATGTGTGCCTGCCACCACCCTTGTCACCCCCAGCAAGCCACTGAGCCTGTGGGATCCAAGAGGCTCTAACAGCGGTTTAGAGACCCCTGGCTGTCCCCCGTGCCCTTCTCTGCAGGCCAGGCCTGGAGCAGGAGAGGGAGCAGCAGAGCAGGGAGAACCCAGCAGAGTCAGCAGCTTCCTCAGTCTTTTATAAAAAGCTGAACCTGGGAAAGGGTGAGATTAGGTGGTCTTTATTTTTTCAAGGAAGATGTTCATGGTTTTATTGTTTCAGGAGGCACTGAAACATCTGCACGAATCAGTATCTGCACGGTGGGGCAGCTGCCTTCTCCTTCACTTCTCTGGGTTACTAGAGCAATTTGTCAGTAGATTTAAAAAAAAAAAAAAGAACAAGCTTTTGCATTACCTAAGTCTTTCCAAGGCATGCACTGGCACAACACAATCTCCTCCTATCAGAGTTCGCTGGGCCAGCGTCCACACATCACGCGTGACACGTCGGTGGCAGCAGTGCACGGCGCCCACCCCACGCAACCCTGTGTGTTTGTGTATAGTGTCTGGAGTGTCTGCAGAAGCGTGAATAGTATTGGGAAGAGGAGGGAAGAAGAAATAGCGTGAATGCCCGGCTGGGAGGAGGTCAGCCCAGTTGTGCAGGGCAGGCCTGAACCTGTCTGTCATCGGTGCAAACCTAAGCATCCGTGATGTTCTTTCACAGGATCGCCTGGTGGAGCCCCTGTGGGGTCTTCCTCGGCCTTCAGCTGGCCCACAACCGTGCTGAGGATGCAGTTGCCTGGTGTGGGCCAATGGTTCTGCGCTGTGATGCTGTGCTGGATTTTCTAGAACAGAAGGCTGGATGGCTTATGTAGAATGGCAGCTTTCCCCTCCAGCTGCTGTCCTTCCCGCCTAAGGCGTGATGTGTCGATGTAAATTGCACTGAGTCGAGTTCTATTGTTATCAATAACTGAATGTTGAATGAAGCTGGGTCCAGTCATCTCCCCCATGGGCTTGCCTCCCGTTCTGGAGTGTCCCCGGCCTCATTGGACCTGGGGCTGGCATGATGGCAGTGGCGACAACCCAGTGCAGTCTCCATGTTAGGTGTCCTAGAAGGAAGGCAGGGGAGGACGGAACGTCACAGCCCAGAATGCTGCCAGATGGTACTGCGGACATGCCGCTCAGAGAGGAGAAGGTTTGTGGCATCTTTCCCTCAAGCCAGTAATCAGCAAGAAACAGGACCATGGCCCCTTGGGCCACCTGTGTCCCCAGCACCAGGCTGAATGCATGGCATAGAGGAGACCACAGCGATGGGCCTTGGACTTAGAGTGAAACGCAAAGGAAACAGCATGGGCCAGGCCCCACGGCAAGGGAGAGGGTGGCCCTTGGAGGCACAGACTCTGAAAGTCCAAGGTGGCCCAGTCTTGGGACTGAGAGGAGCAGGGGGAAGGAGAGTATTTGAACAAAAGGGATCTGGTGAGGTGAGGCCGATGTCAGAGAGCCTGTTATCCACATTCAGACAGCCGCCTTTCACAGATGTTAGCAGCACACTCTGCACCCACATCAGGACTGGCCTCTGGGGCCTTCATTCCCCAGGCCTCTGTCCAGATCTGCCCAAGGGCTGCTCTCTGCCTCGAGCCTCTGTTCCCGTTAGCCTCTGTCTCTGTTCAGACTGCACAGCACTCCCTCTCTGATATAGATTCCCAGCTCCCTTTCCTTTGTAAGGATTAGACCCTATTCCCTTCCCCAGCCCCTCTCCTAATAATATGATTAATAACAATAATAATAATACAATGGGGTGCTCAGCAGGATTAAGGTTCTGTGGCTCTTCAGAGGCTCTGGTTGCTCCGGTTGCAGAACCAAAGCTGTCTGTGTTTCCAGGCTTGGGTGAAAAGTACAAACCTTCAGTTGTGTAGTCATTGAGGGCTTGTGAATACATCTTCCTAAGTGTGTGTATTTCCAGTAAGATAGTGGGTTAAAATCCTGATTATATACTCTAAATGGAGTTAAAGAACATCCTGTTTTCAGAAGACTCTAGCAGTGGCAGAAGCTAGGAGAAAAAATCAGGTTCCTCCGAATTTTAGGGGTCCAGCGAGTTGGATGTCACCCAGAAAGCGCTGCTGCCCACCAGGAGCCTAGAGGCCTTCGTGCACCTGCCTGCCACCTGTGAGGGCCTCTGCCCTGTGCTTGCCAGTTTGGCGTCCGTGGTGCAGGTCCTAACTCTGGGGCCTACGCCATTACGTCTCTCAGTGTCCATCTGCCCCTGTCTGTGTTGGCTGCCAGGAGGAGGGGTGGTGCCTGTGGACCCGCCTCAGCGGAACCTTGGCCTTCCACGTCGGTTGCACCTGTCCATCATCCACGCCAATAGCTTGTTTGGCTGGAAGGTGGAAAGTGCACCCCTCCTTCCCCATCATCCCGCAGCTGAGCTGTGGGCAGGAGTTCCTCTTCAGTGAGATGCCATATGGCCTCAGGAGAGCTTCATGTTGTACTAGTCTTTTACCTGCCTGGGTCTGTGCCTCGTCATCTAGACTTTAGGCCCAGAGACTGAATTTTTTTTCAATTTTTTTTGAGAAAGCGTCTTGCTCTGTCGCCAGGCTGGAGTGCAGTGGTGTGATCTCGGCTCACTGCAACCTCCACCTCCGGGTTTCAAGTGATTCTGCCACCTCAGCCTCCCGAGTAGCTGGAGTTACAGGCATGCACCACCATGCTCAGTTAATTGTTGTGTTTTTAGTAGATGAGGTTTCATCATGTTGGGCAGAATGGTCTCTATCTTTTGACCTGGTGATCCGCCCACCTCAGCCTCCCAAAGTGCTGGGATGGCAGGCGTGATCCCCCGTGCCCGGCCAAGACTGATGATTAATGTTTTCTGACACACACTGACCTGTAGCATCATGTGGAGATGGTTAACCACTCCGCCTGGAGGACGTGTGGCCTGAGTCATAAACCGCTGGGTCCCCACACCAGGACTTCTCTCTTGCATTATCAGAGAAAACCGCATTTCCTTTTGCTAGAGGAGCAGCAGCACTAGGATGTGCTTTCCAAAGATCCGCGAGTAAAAGCCAGCCCGGGTTATGGCTTCAGGTGCAAACCCGCAGAGGGTTGAGCTTTGAAGACTGCACTGCTATTTCCATTTTCTATTACATCAACATTGTCATGTTAATTTCTTTCTGATAGAACCACTCACTTAATAACTCTCATCTGGTGTATAAGCTGCACCTGTATCCAGCAGCCAAGAGACTGAAGGACACACCTGCATATGGTTTTTTTTTTTGCTTCTTGAGACAGAATCTCTATCCGTTGCCCAGACTGGAGTGCAGTGGCCTGATCTCGGCTCACTGCAACTTCTGCCTCCTGGGCTAAGGGAATCCTCCCACCTCAGCCTCCCGAGTAGTTGGGACTACAGAAACGCACCATCATGTTCTGCTGATTTTATGTATTTTTGTTTCGGGGTTTTGCCATGTTGCTCAGGCAGGTCTCAAACTCCTGAGCTCAAATGATCCTCCCACCTCTGCCTCACAAAGTGCTGGCATTACCCCAAGTGAGCCACCGTGCCTGGCCACACCTGCGTATGTTCTTTTAAATCCAGGAGAGTCACAGTAAAGACAGAGGTGACATCATTTGCCAGAGGCCGTAGAGCAAAGTTGGAACAAGATCTTCCTCTCTGAATGAGGCTTCTGCTGTCTCAGGCCTGTGTCTCTTTTCCTTCCATTGTCATTTATTTCAATACGATGTCACTTGAAAACCAAACAAAAGTAAGCTTGAGATAAACCAGAGGGAAAAAATATTATAAAAATCATATTACGGTTATAATAAAAATATACTATAAAATTTTTATAAAAATAAAAATTTGTATTAAAAAATTATAGTCAAGCTCTGACCTTTAAAGGTTTAGGACAGATCCCTTACTTGCCCACTGTTGTAATATCTGTTATTTCTCTCATACAAGTGAAGTGTGAACAGGAAATTGATGAATTGTATTTCTGAGATGGGGTCTCCTGCTATGTTGCCCAGGCTAGTCTCAAATTCCTGGGCTCAAGCAATCCTCCTGCCTTAGCCTCCTAGGTAACTAGAATTACAGGGGTGAGCCACCACGCCCAGATAGATGAATTAATAAACATACATATTATTTATTATATATAGTTTATATTATACTATTATACATAATTTTATATAATATGTTATTATATATAATGTATTATATTATTTTATGTATATGTGTGTGTGTGTGTGTGTGTATATATATGGGCTGCAAGTGGAGGCTCACACCTGTAATCCCAGAACTTTTGGCAGCTGTGGTGGGAGAATTGATTGAGCCCAGGAGTTCAAGACCAGCCTGGACAACATGGTGAGTCCCCATCTCTACAGAAAATATAAAAATTAGCCCTGTGTGGAAGTGCACACCTGTAGTCCTAGCTACTTGGGAGGCTGAGGTGAGAGGATCTCTTGAGCCCCAGGGAGGCAGAGGTTGCAGTGAGCTGTGATCATGCCACTGAGCTCCAGCCTAGACGACAGAGTGAGACCCTGTCTCAAAAACATAAAACAAAAAACAAACAAACAAACAAAAAGATATGACTGTTTATTTGAAGTTTATATCATAATGCGACTGGGTACCCACAGATGTGTAGATACATACAGATCCATAGTAGACATGCAGGGTGAGCAAGTCCAGAGACGTATAATGTACAACCTGAGGACTAAAGGTGAAATTGTATCGCGTTAGGGTTTTTTGTTACATAAATAGATTTTAGCTGCTCTTGTCTTACAAAAAAAGTAATCATCTGTGATGATAGATATATTGACTTCACTGTAGTAACAATTGCACTGTCTGTATGTATCTAATTTTTTCTTTTGAAAGTTTCCCTCTGTCACCCAGACTGGAGTGCAGTGGCACAATCTCGGCTCACTGCAACCTCTGCCTCCCCGGTTCAAGTGATTCTCCTGCCTCAGCCTCCCCAGTAGCTGAGATTACAGGTGCATGTTACCACACCTGGCTAACTTTTGTATTTTCAGTAGAGATAGGGTTTCACCATGTTGGCTGGGCTGGTCTTGACCTCAAGTGATCTACCGACCTTGGCCTCCAAAGTGCTGGGATTACAGTGCAGGGATTCATATTTTTAACAAATTTTTAAGTTGCTTGAAGTCCTTTCTCTCCGTGTGTGTGTTTCCTATCAGGTTGAATTTCTTGAGGTTGCTTTATTTGCGAGTTAATTCCTTCATCGCCTCGTGGCTGTGATATGCTTTATGATTATTGAGATTTTGCGGTCTTGCAGTGTTTGGGTACCTAGGCTGATCTTTGAGTCTTTGTTTTTCTGAGGAAACTGAAGTAGAGAGAAGGATGTGGCTCTTGAGGTGACCCAGTACCCGGAGCACCAGCAAGGACTTGTGCCGGGAAGTCATAGTCATGGCCTTGGAATTTCCTTCTGAGCCACAGAACAGCCTGGGTCAGAGGTCAGATTGTGAGGGGCTGCTGTCCTGTATCCGACATCCTTAGGGTGTCCTGTGGTTTCCGGGACTGTACTCTCGGAGGACATGCTGTCCGAGGTAAGTCACTGGTAGGGCCTTGGTTTTTGAAATCTGAATTTTCTGTCTGATGACAGAGTTTTAAAGGATAGTATTTCAGGTGGTTTGGGGAGTAATGGTAATTTTCCTAAATGAAGCATGTCTTGAAAGTTTAATTTTTTGTTTTGTGCAATACTAGTGAGTCCTTAATATTGCTTATTTTATTGTCTTATAAATGTCTCATCTCAAAAATGAATATGAGAAACGACTTGGTGACTTGCTTTCCACAGGGACGTTAATGAGTAGGCAGTTGGTAACTAGACTGAAAAAAATTCTTGGCAGCCTGTGAGCATTTCACTAAACGGCTGGCTCTCCTCCCTCACCGTCCCCTCCCTCAGCCCCGCCCCTAGTGTCTTGCCCTTAATAGTTTCAGTGTAACTTAGCCTCAGGAAACTAAGAGAATGCATGGAAACTAAGAGAATGCATGTGTCAATTGACTATTTTTTAGTTTTTGTTTTAAAAAAACACGTTTTTTTCTGGGTTCAGGATCAATTTGCACAACAGCACTACCTTTCTATAAAAATGCTCTGGACTCAGCCAGGCACGGTGGCTCACGCCTGTAATCCCAGCACTTTGGGAGGCCAAGGCTGGCAGATCACGAGGTCAAGAGATCGAGACCATCCTGGCCAACATGGTGAAACCATGTCTCTACTGAAAATACAAAAATTAGCTGGGCATTGTGGCATGCGCCTGTAGTCAGGCACTACTCCGGAGGCTGAGGCAGGAGAATTGCTTGATCCTGGGAGGCAGAAGTTGCAGTGAGCTGAGACTGCACCACTGAACTCCAACCTGGCGACAGAACAAGACTCGGTCTCAAAAAAAAAAAAAAAATGCTCTAGGCTAGGCACAGTGGCTTATGCTTGTGATCCCAGCACTATGGGAGGCCAAAGTGGGTGGATCACTTGAGGTCAGGAGTTCAAGACCAGCCTAGGTAGCATAGTGAGACCTTGTCTCTACAAAAAAATAAACACAATTAGCTGGGCATGGTGGCGAATGCCTGTAGTCCCAGATACTCAGGGAGGTTGCCTGAGCCTGGAAGGTCGAAGCTGCAGTGAACTGGGATGGCACCACTCTAGCCTAGAAGACAGAGCAAGACCCTGTCTATAAAAATAAAATAAAATGAACCTGATAATATCTGTCTCTTGCCTTATGAGGACTATGGGTTCAACACATATTAACTATTTCCAAAACCATACAACTGATAATAAGTAACAGCTAACATTGTGATGAGTATATACTCTGCACCAGGCACAGAGCTACGAAATTTCCAAACATTAGTTAATTTAATAATTGTAGTATTTCCATGAGGTAGAAGCTATTCTACGCCTCTTCTACAGAAAAGGAGCAAGGCTTAAAACGATGAACCAAGCCAGGAGGGGCGGATCACTCCTGTAATTCCCGTGCATGTCTGGGAGGCCAAGGCAGGAGGATCAGCTGAGCCCGGGAGGTTGAGGCTGCAGTAAGCTGAGATCACACCATTGCACACCGGGCTGGGCAACAGAGCAAGACCCTCTCTCAAAAAAATGAAAACAAAATGAAACAAAAGCCTTCTCCACAGTGGGACTGGGATTCTTTCTTCTGAGCTCCTCCTGCTATGTACCATAGCATAGAAATTATTTTGCAGGCTGGGCATTGTGGCTCACGCCTGTAATCCCAGCACTTTGGGAGGCCGAGGTGGGTGCATCACCTGAGGTCAGGAGTTCAAGACCAGCCTGGACAACATGGTTAAACCCTGTCTCTACTAAAAATACAAAAATTAGCCAGGTGTGGTGGTGGGCACCTGTAATCCCAGCTATTTGGGAGGCTAAGACAGGAGAGTCGCTTGAACTGGGAGGCGGAGGTTGCAAGATCATGCCACTGCACTTCAGCCTGGGCGACAGAGGGAGACTGTCTCNAAAAAAAAAAAAAAAAAAAGGAAAAAGGAAAGAAAGAAATTATTTTGCAAAGGGCTAGAAAGAAAACAGAGAGAGGACATCAAGAAGTGGCCAAACAAAAAGACACAGAGGAAAGAAAGGAGGTATGTTGAGAAAAAGGTGATAGGAAGCAACACAGGCAAATAGGGTTGACTTGGTTTTGAATTCAAAGAGCAACTATTCTTAGTAAAACATGTTTGCGTTTTTTTGGTTTTTTGGGTTTTTTTTAACTCAAAATGTTTACACTGTCTTTAAGAAATGGCTTTGCCATGGCGGGGCATGGTGGCTCGCTCCTGTAATCCCAGAAATTTTGGAGGAACGAGGCAGAAGGGTCACCTAAGGCCAGAAGTTCAAGACCAGCCTGGCTAATATGGTGAAACGCCGCTTCTACTAAAATTACAAAAATTACCAGAGCATGTTGGCAGGCACTTGTAACTCCAGTTACTTGGGAGGCTGAGGCATGAAAATCAAAGCTGAGGCTTGAACCTGGGAGATGGAGGTTGCAGTGAGCTGAGATGGCACCACTGCACCCCCAGCCGGGGCAATAAAATGAGACTCTGTCGAGAGAGAGAGAGAGGCACAGAGACAGAGAGAGAGAGAGAGAAAGACTTTGCCAAACCTTGAAAATTCTATTACTTTCTGTGTCCCTGTGTGGTGTGGACAGCAGAATGTTCTGAAATTACTGTCCTATGAGTGTTTCCAATTTAAGCCTCAACCAGAAAAATTAAGTTCCAATTCTGATCTGGATATCCTGCACCTCTCCATATTACAAGCCATCCTGAAATCACCATTTGTTGTTGCTAATTAGTTACTTTAGTAAGGCCTCATAGCAGTGACTCTGCTGCTATATATGAACAGTTATTCCTTCTGCCCTTAAGAATATATCAGGCTATTATAGACAGATAGCCTCAGAAATATGTATTTATAAATCCTTCTTTCCAAAATCTGCACTCTCTAAAGTACTTCTGTCAAAATGAACTTCCCATTCTTTTTTTTTTTTTTTTTTTTTTTTTTTTTTCTATGAATTTGACTACTTTTTTTCTATTTTTTGTATTTTTTTTGAGACACAGTCTTACTCTATTGTCCAAGCTGGAGGGCAGTGGCAGGAGCATAGCTCACTGCAGCCTCCAGCTCCTGGGCTCAAGCAGTCCTCCTGCCTCAGCCTCTGGAGTAGATGGGGCTACAGGTGCGCACCCCACACCTGGCTAATTTCTAAATTTTTTGTAGAGATGGAGTCTTGCTATGTTGCCCAGGCTGGTCTCAAATTCATGGCCTCAAATGATCCTCCCTCCTTGGCCTCCCAAAGAGTTGAGATTATAGTCATGAGCCACTGAGCCTGGCCTGGCTTCTCATTAATTCTGTCTGCAGGGTGAGAATGTGTCAGGTGTTCAATCTTAAGTATTCTGGCTTATGTGACAACTCACTGTCATGTGTCTATTAATATTTGATTATATATGTTAAAAAGATAGGCAATCTCAAATTTGCTGGCAAAGAAACTTCTCGTGCTCCATTTTCCTATGCCTGACGTCAAATAGGGTCATTCATCTTTCTAGATAAGTTTCTTTTTTATACTTTTTTAACTTAAAAAATAAAAGGAACATGTGAAGTCATATTTGGGTGGGGTGAGGTGGGGTGGGGTAAGCCACCCAAAAGCCTAACGCCCTTGCTTATCTACTCCTATATTTCTGTTTTCACCTCTTAATCCCTGTCCACGTGCATGACAATTAGGATACATATTATTTTTATTGTTTTATTTTAATTTTTTGAGACAGAGTCTCACTCTTTCACCCAGACTGGAATACAGTGGCACAGTCTTGGCTCACTGTAACCTCCACCTCCCGGGTTCAAGCAATTCTCATGCCTCAGCCTCCCAAGTAGCTAGAACTACAGGTGTGTGCCACCATGCCCAGCTAATTTTATTTGTATTTTTAGTAGAGACAGGGTTTTTTCCATGCTTCCCAGGTTGGTCTTGAACTCCTGAGCTCAGGCAATCTGCCTGCCTCGGCCTCACAAAGTCCTAGGATTACAGGTGTGAGCCACTGCACCCAGCCTAGGAAACATGTCAGTGCTAGTCTGTTGTGTTCACTGAAGCTAGTATCATAAATGTGTTTCCATATTTCTGCACAGTCTGCATGTCAGAGTCTACCTTAACAGCAAAGTTGGATAAATTGGGGCAGACACTTCACTTTCAAAATAGCACTTTTCCATATTTCCTTTAGAATCACAGGGCACTTGGCAGGCCGCTGCTTGGGCTAGAATTGTATCATAGCAAGGCAATTGATAATTGGAATGGGCACCAGCTGACATCTATGAGAAGTCTTGTTCTCAAAAGAATTTCCTTTGAGGGTGATGCTAGGGCTCCACTAGTGCCTGAACAGCTGGAAATTAAAAAAAAAAAAAAAGGAAAGCAGTATTATTTCACTGTTGTTAGTATTGAAAAGAAAATTTCAGTGTGTCTGGCAAGCCAGACAAAGCTACAGATGTCAATTCTTTCTGTGTACATACCCAGAATGGTGAAGCTTTTCTGAACTGATGGTAAGAACAGGATACTCTAATCTTACTTGAGTATGGAACAACAGACAGGTGCTCCCTTTTGAGAAATAGACCACAGCAGTGCCGTCAAAAGAAAGCTGTACCTTCAAAAACATGATGATTCGAAGGTGAGTCTGTTTAAACACTTCTCTGTGCTGACTGTTAGCAGAGACATTTTGCTTTCTAAAGGGAGGCACTAAAATATGGAGTAGGCTTGTAAATTTCCCGGGAATTTGTTAAGGAGAAGAAAGAAATTGGAAGACTTAGAGTGCATACTAACATCATGATGCATAGTAACTTCCTTAAATTGCTAAGTAGATAAGGTGGGATTATTTCATGTAATGAGAATTTATTTTTTCAGATGAAAATGAGAACCTCAGGGAAGACAAGTGTGAGTGTGAACTTTGTGAGCTTGGAAATATTTCGAGAAAATGATACATTTCATCTTCTTTATTACTGTGATTGAAACTTTGATTCAATTATGTCTTTCAGATACCAGTTTGTTTTCACAAAATTAATTAGACTGTGAATAAGTAACTCAAGAGCATGTTTATACCCTTAACCTTTTATGATTAAAACAGAGCTCAAAACTCTTTTAAAATGCAGAAAACAAACAGCATTTCTTTCTTAAAACTCTCTCCTATTCTCGATTGAGACTTTTCTCAAATTTATGATTAAAGTTTTAAAAGAATTTCAGCAAAAGTTCCTGAATGTGATAACCATTTTCCTTCTTAAAACTTTTACTCCATTAACCTTAGGTTCTTTCTAATGAGAACTGAATCAGTGTAGCTTGAACGTTTTATCTAAAGTACCTGTGCAATTGCTATTATCTGCCCTGTTGAAACTTGAAATTAACACTTCTAGTGTGCTTTTTTGATGAAGGAATCATTTATACATGTTGGTATAGCAGCAGCTATGTCAGTCTAATTTAAAATTGTAGTGGCTTTCATTGAACTTAGGGAATGATTGAAAGGAAGCTGATGGAATTTTTAAAAATTAAGTCAATCAGTGAGGATGCTTACTCTGTGCAAGACTCATGGATTCTACATAGGACTTGAGCTCGTTTTCCCACTAAGGCAATTAACACCTGCAGTTAAGAGTTCAACGGGTGAATAAGGACTTTGCGTAGACCCATCCAATGTCCACAGCTGCCTGCTTCGACTTGTATGCGCGGAATGGCAAGTCTTTGGATTGAAGTTTTTCCTCGGTTTCTAATCTGTTCATTGGAAGGTTTATGAGTATGTGAAACTTTTCTCGGTTCTTCTCAGAGCTGGGGGCTGCTGAGTCAGTGTTATAGCTCAGAATCAAGAGACATCGAGATTAGCCCCATGTAAGCAGGACGTGCTGTGCTGATTTAGACCCCAAAACAAGGGAACTCTGACTTGATGGAAATACGGGATGACTTCTTCTGAGGAACGAATAAGATAATTTTCTCATAGAATTTCATGACAGCTTTGGATATGTTGGTGATTAGTGAATAATCCCTGTTGAACCAAAGAGAAGAGACTTTTTTGTTATTTATTTAATTTTGCCCTGCCTGCAAATACATTGGGGGTCAAGGCTTCACCCTATGCGTTTTAGGGAAACACACTCCACTCCATAACTCCTGGTCTTAGGAGCTCAGGGTCGAGGAGAGGGTGGTGAAGATGCATGCCGCTGGCCACTGGGTGGGACTGAGCCGTGAGTGCAGTAGCGCCCTCAGCTCACCACTGTGCCACCTGCTTCCATTTGCAGAGACGCTCATTCTTGTCAGGGGAGCAGCTCTGGCCCTAACAGGCCTTGAGAAATGTCAGGGGGATTTTTAGCCTGGAGAGTTGGTGTATCCTGTGACTCATGAGAGAAACGAGACTACTCTGTAGTCCCAGCTACTCAGGAGGCTGAGGCGGGAGGATCGTTTGATCCTGGGAAGTAGAGGTTGCAGAGAGTTGAGATTGTGTCACTGTACCCCAGCCTGAACAGCAGAGCAAGACTCTGTCTCAAAAAAAAAAAAAATTAAAATAACAGCTCCCTGAGAGCCAGGCACTGTGCTACATGTGTAAAGGCAAGATTGTATTTCATCCGAGACTGTCTTTTTATCTTTCCTGGTGGAAGAGCTTATGAGAAGGACCCTCGTGGCCGAACAACGAGACAAAGCCAGGATCTTCTATGGGCATCCTTTTTTTTAAATCTTCTTAAAGTGACCGGTTAGCTGGGGAAAAGAACTTGTATTTAGTGGGAGCTATAGAGTCCTATAAAATAGGCATTGAATTCTCTAAAGGTATTTATCTAAAGAAATACAAGGAAGGGGCCAGACGCAGTGGCTCACTCCTGTAATCTCAGCACTTTGGGAGGACAAGGCGGGCAGATCACGAGGTCAGGAGATCAAGACCAGCCTGGCCAACATGGTGAAACTCCGTCTGTACTAAAAATACAGAAATTACCCGGGTGTGGCAGCACATACCTGTAGTCCTAGGTACTTGGGAGGTTGAGGCAGGAGAATAGCTTGAACCCAGGAGGCAGAGTTGCAGTGAGCCGAGATCGTGCCACTGCACTCCAGCCTGGTGACAGAGCAAGACTCCATCAAAAAAAAAAAAAAAAAAAAAAAAGAGAAAAAGAAATACAAGGAAGAAAACGTATGTGTCATTTGGTCCAGACAATGGTGTTGGAGCTAGTTCATACTAGCCTGTGAGAGCCCATTGCTATATTTTCAGGAATGCAGGGTGCCAATTGTAAAGCGTAGCCATTGTTAAAATTAACTGATATACACATGCTTAAACACATGGTGTGAAAAAACAAAGATAATAAGCATCTATCCCTTCCTAATGATTTTTATGGCACTTAACTGTTTTCTATGAGCTGAGGTTACTTTTGTCTGCTGTATCTGTGTGTTGGGATTACTAGCAGTGTTGCCATGACAGTAACTTGAAATCACACACAGTGAAGGTATTTAGAGTGCAGCTAGACAATTTATGGTTAGAACAGGCACCAGTTGACATCCATGAGAAGCCTTGTTCTTCAAAGGATTTCCTGTGAGGGTGTTGCCAGGCTCCAGCAAATGCTACAAATCAGGCTTTTTCCTTCTAGAAAGCCAGTTGTTAAACATTCACCAGCACCCCACTGGGCCCGGCCCATTCATTTTTGTATATGAGACGGGCAGGCAGACGAATGGTGACTTGTCTAGAGTCCTGCAGCCCCTTGTAACCAGCAGCACCAAGACTAGACTTGGGTCTCCCAGTCTTTCTGTTACACCACTCAGAGATTTTAGTCCTGAAAGGCACAAGTGGGAAAGGTTGGGTTTGCCTGTGGGCTCGTCTCCAATGCTTTTCTATTGTTGGTGACAGCACTGTAGGGAATCAGGGCATACCCAAGAAGGGGGCTGATTAACTAACACAGAAATCAAATTCATTGCCAGGTGGGTGGTCATCTGCTTTCTGGTTACCAGCAAGTGGGATAAATGAAGAGAAGGCAGAGATTGGATCCTGAGCTCTGACCCTAGTGCATGTGGATATAATTATTGAATGGAAGATAAGAATGAACAGCACTTACCACCCCTGAGAATATGTTATATATGTATTTGTTAATTTATTTTATATCCTTCATTAGAATACAAGCTCCATGAGGATGGGGACTTTGTCTTATGTGCCACTGTACACCCAGCTCCCAAAAAAGTGCCTGGCATATAGAAAGTGCTCAGGCTGGGCACAGGTGGCTTACGCCTGTAATCCCAGCACTTTGGGAGGCAGAGGCAGGTGGATCATGAGGTCAGGAGATCAAGACCATCCTGGCCAACGTGATTAAACCCCGTCTCTACTAAAAATACAAAAATTAGCCAGGCGTGGCACCACACACACCTGTAAAGGTACATGGGAGGCAGAGGCAGGAGAATCGCTTGAACCCAGGAGGCGGAAGCTGCAGTGTTCCGAGACTGCACCACTGCACTCCAGCCTGGGTGACAGAGCGAGACTCTGTCTCAAAAGGAAAGAAAGTGCTCAGTAGATATTTTCGAATGAATGAATGAACTGATCCTTCCAATTCCTGGCATTATACAGTGCTGACTCCCAGAGGAAGTTTTGCCCAGAGGAATATGCCTGGCAGAGCCCAGCATCAGCAACTCTCTAACCCTTTGGCTGCTAGATTCTCAGTGACTACCATTTCTCTTCCCTCTTAGATGACGGAGGGCCGCCGATGTCAAGTACATCTTCTTGATGACAGGAAGCTGGAACTCCTAGTACAGGTAAATCACTTTTGGTCAGCTTTCTAAGTTTCTTTGGAGACTGATGTGGTTTCAGACTTTGATTTGGCTGGGAATGAAGGGGGAGATGGTAAACTGTTTTTAAATCTCTGTCTGTTAAAATCTGTGAAAGAATGACTAGGACACAACAGGGTGTTTTGTGTGTGTGCTATTTTGGTTGTGTCTGTACACCAGCCTAAGGCATTCAAGGCCAGATATATATCTACCCTATTGTTGCAAATTTCTAGAAAAGGAAATTGCACAATGACATTAGCTATTATTTCTGCCTGGAAGGAGTTAACTACAATGTAACCTAAATAACTCTTGCTGTAACTAAAATTGATTTAGTCTTCCTTGCCCAGAAGGGAGAGAAAAAGCTTTGTTCTTTTCCAGTTGAGAATAAAGAGGCACAGTCTCTGTGCTCTGTCCTCTTTCTAAGGGCTAAGCGAACCCCTTCTTACCCATCCCATGGGTCGACACTGGCATCACTTGTGAGCATCTGGAGAAACTGAGATGCATGAAATCAATCAATTAATCCCAACTGAGAACACATCCGTGTCGGCAAAGTTGGAGAGGTAATTGGAATCATAGACCCTCCTCCTTTTCAACTTGCTTTGAAACAGACTGTTGTTTCACCCAAAGCTCTCAAGAATGGTGTCTCCAATTCTGACTTCCAGAGTTCACCATTCCAGATCTGCTGTTCAATGCCAATTTTTATTACATTTCCTTGCTATTTATAGTTAGATGTCTATCTCCAGGTCCCGGTGCATTGTGTCTCGTTCTCTATCACATTTTGCAGTGAAGAAGTTGCAGTTCATCGGTGGGTTGAGAGGATGCCCACCTGCTCAGTCATGGGGGAAATGATGCCACTTCAAAGGGGAAATTCACATGCACACGCTTTTGTCTCGGGTTGCCTTGTACATGCTGCTTGGAATTGAAAATGCTCAAACTGCTGACGTTGAGTTAATACTTTTAATGGGACTCAAATTATAAAGGCTTTAGAAATGCAATGGAGGAAACAATAGGAAAAGGCTCATAATCACATGACACTAATTCAGGTGCTGTTCTCTTTTGGGTGGATTTCTTTCTAGCATTTTTTAGATTTATATTTCTTGCATGGCTGTAATCATATGTGTAATTCCACTTATCTTATTTTTCTACTTAATATTGTCTTTCACTAACATTTTCTAAGTTACTATAATTTATCATTTTTGTGAACAGCTATATAAATTCTAGAAATTGATATACCATTATTATCTAATCATCCCCCCATATATTTAAGGGATTTTTAAAAGACAGTTTTCCTAGCTGGGTGCGGTGGCTCACACCTGTAATCCCAGCATTTTGGGAGGCTGAGGTGGGTAGATCACAAGGTCAGGAGTTCGAGACCAGCCTGGCCAAGATGGTAAAACTC
>NW_016107376.1:6177176-6190737 GCF_001604975.1 Cebus imitator
CTTGAACCCTTGAGGCGGAGGTTGTGGTGAGCCATTGATCACACCATTGCACTCCAGCCTGGGTGACAGAGCAAAACTCCGTCTTGGAAGAAAACAAAACAAAAAACAGTTTTCCACTATTACAGGTAAATGCCATGAGTAACATATCCCTGTATACAGGGTTCTCCTGCATTTTCGATTATGGCCTTTTTAGGCTGCATTCCATGGCCTAAAGTCACTAAAAGTCAAGCCTCTGGTTTGAATTTGGAGGAATGAGGCAATGAAGGGAAATCGTCAAGTTGAGTGAGAGCTCTTTAATTAGCAGAATCATGAACTGAGAAACCTTTGAGGCTTCAAAATGCCAAGAGTCAGTGTGAAGAGTTCATAGGTGAGTGGTGTGGTATATTTTACATGCTTTTCCTGAATCAAAGCTTGGAGGTTTAGAAAGAAGCCACCTTCTGGAATAGGAAATGAGATCTCAAATGGGAGTTCAAAAACTATCTCTTGGCCAGCCTGCTTTGAGGAAAAAAATAGCTTTAATTACTGATGTGCACAGCTGTTTTGGAGCAGTTATCCTCAACCCTATAAAACTAAGAAAATGTTGAATTAGGCGAATGAGAGAAGTTCACGTTTTTCCCACCGCTTTATAGAACAGGCTTTCTGTGTTATTCCCTCTTCCTGGAACACGCTTCTTCCCACACTCCCATGCCTGGACCTGGCTGGTCTCCATTAGGTCTTTACTTCACAACTTGGAAAACACCCCATACCAGTGCTTTCCCTGACCTCTCCCGCCTAGTCTGGGTCTTAGCTGCCTCTGTCCAGAGTTTCTTTCTTATGACACAGCCATACCTCACTGTCATTGCTTGTGTACTTGTTATCACTTCCTGGAGCCCCAACAGTTTGAGGGCTAGATCTGTGTCTCCAACATGGTATGTCCCCAGTACGTAGCCCAGGGTCAAGCACGTAATGTCACTAAATACAGACTCGCTGAATGAAAGAATGGATGAACCATAAGATGTCTTGGCATTACTTCTCCCAAAGACTTCTTGCCATAGTACCAGTTGCTTGGCAGGGGATTTAGCTTAATACACACACACACATACACACACACACACAACCTATCTATAGATACACATACTATCTATATATGGATATACACACAATCTATCTGTACATTGATATACACACTCTCTATGCATAGAGACACACACTATTTGTCTATCTATACATTAATAGTGTATCTACCTATATATAGATAGATAGATGGTGTGTGTATTAAGCTAAATACATATATATATGTGTATATATATTTTTTATTTATATATATGGAAAGATTCTAAATTTAATTGCAGAGTGAGCTTCAGCAAAACGTGAAGAAACAAAAATTAAAACTACTGAATAAAAGACAGATTACATATATCACTCTTTTTTTCTCCTCTGCAAAATTCTGTTGCCCAGGATTCTATCTGTCAGGCAGTGTCCTTTCTAAAGGGAATCTGGATTCTCTACCTCATCTGGACCCACCTCTAGGTTTTTAGTAAAACATTTTGACCTATACTATTCTTTTTCATATTTTTTTTTTTTTGACGGAGTTTCACTCATGTTACCCAGGCTGGAGTGCAATGGCGCGATCTCGGCTCACCGCAACCTCCGCCTCCTGGGTTCAGGCAATTCTCCTGCCTCAGCCTCCTGAGTAGCTGGGATTACAGGCACGTGCCACCATGCCCAGCTAATTTTTTGTATTTTTAGTAGAGACGGGGTTTCACCATGTTGACCAGGATGGTCTCGATCTCTTGACCTCGTGATACACCCGCCTCGGCCTCCCAAAGTGCTGGGATTACAGGCTTGAGCCACCGCGCCCGGCCCTCTTTTTCATATTTTATATTCATAGAGTGATAGCCCTCAGGTTCATTTATACTTTAGTCATCAAATATATTAAACATTGAGACTGATGTTGTTGTTAAAAATAACTTCAGAATATTTGTAATAAGCCTTAGATGAGGCCGGCCGCGGTGGCTCACGCTGTAATCCCAGCACTCTCAGAGGCTGAGGCAGGCGAATCATGAGGCCCAGAGATAGAGACCATCCTGGACCACATGGTGAAACCCTGTCTCTACTAAAAATACAAAAAGGAGGTGGATGTGGAGGCATGCACCTATAGTCCAAGCTCCTCGGGAGGCTGAGGCAGGAGAATTACTTGAACCCAGGAGGCGGAGGTTGCAGTGAGCTGAGATTGCACCACTGCACTCCAGCCTGGGCGAAAAAGTGAGACTTTGTCTGAAAAAAATAAAATAAAAAATAAGTTTTAGATGAAGCAATGGCTTTCCTGATCTTTTGACCTGGAGCTGTAGAGAGGGGGATGGGTGGAAAAGACACCTCCATTGACCCGACAGGGTTTGTAACATGGAGAGTCAGGCTCAGAGTAAATGTTTCTGTCCCCCAGAGAAATAAATGGGTTTGCATGAGGGTGACTGACTGAAAGACATTAATAAGATGGGGCAGACCGCAGAGATTAGTTTTTAGGCACCGTTAGGACAGGAGACTCATCAAAGGCTGCACCTCAGACCTTCAGAAGCAGGGGAGCTTTTGCGGCATCCGTGTCGGGCAAAAAAGCTGATGACATTAAAATCGACTCCCCAGTTGCCTCTTGCCAGGAGGATGCGCTAAGCAGACAACCATGCAGTGCTGTAAACTTGCCACTATGAGCGCAACATTTTCCTTCTCTGGGTTGCAGAGAAAAAACGGCTGTCATCCTAATGTTTCATGCTTATTCCATATAGCACTTTGAGATAACCAGGTGGAATCTGTGCTTCCAAATCCTCTGTTGCTCCGAGTAGATCACACGCTACTCACACTAGAGGAGGGCAGACAGTCAAGAGTGACATACTAGGAATTAATGTTCGAGAGGCTCATCCCTAGATCCACAGGCAATTTCCTGACACCACATCTTTACCAGGGAGCTCCTTAAGTCCTGAAATTCTACTTAAGAGCAGCTGGAAGATGGCGTGAGCCTTCAGCCACAGAGCATGCCTGCAGCTTTGGTCGTGAACACGGGCAGATTGCGTAGCTGGCTCGCCCTCCAGTTCAGCCTGCAGACAGCATCTTCTTCTCTGTCTTCCAAAGCTGCTTCCGCCAGTAGGGAATGTACTAAAAAAAAGGCATTCATCAGGCCGCGCGTGGTGGCTCACGCCTGTGATCCCAACACTTTGGGAGGCCAAGGCAGGTGGATCACTTGAGGTCAGGAGTTCAAGACCTCCTGAAATGATGAGAGACCATTGTGAAACCCCATCTCTACTAAAAATACAAAAAAAAAAAAAGACATGGTGGTGTGCACCTGTAATCCCAGCTACTCTAGAGGATGAGGCGGGAGAATCACTTGAACTTGGGAGGCAGAGGTTGCAGTGATCCGAGATCACGTCACTGTCCCCCAGCCTGGGTGACAGAGCGAGACTTCGTCTCAAAAAAATAGAAGAAAAAAAAAGCCTTCGTCAAAGTGAGAGGGGTCACCCTCATCTCAGTCTTGGAACTGCCTCTTCTGGAGGATGCTGTAGCCAGATGTGAGGACCGAGCATGTCATGGTCAGCCCAGCTCCCCTGGTCTTGTCCTATCCTTGCTCCTTGAAAATTATTTTCTTCATTTTTTTTTTCTGACCTCCATGTATATTTTGGGGAACATTTTGAGCTCAGAGAAAGGGAAGTGTACTTTAGCCGTAGTGAGAATAATTTAAGAATTTCCAGTGAGAGTCGCTAGATCGGGTACAGGAAGCCGTTAGCAGGGAAAATTCTGGATGCTTTCTTTTGACCTTTGTAAAAATAGAGCGGATTTTCACTAGAATGGAATGGCTGAGGTGTGGCCCTTCCTTATTTGGTTCTCTTGAGGCTTGTGAGACTAGATATCCTGTCTCACAGGCAGCCAGCCCAGAGCCAGAAAAACCGACGTGACCTTCCACTGTGAGGCAGGCTTTGCTCCAGCGCTTCTCCCCATCACTTTAGAGGAGTAGGTATTCTTCATTGGCCGAATTTCTTCCCCACCCCCACTTTTTTCTTTTTTTTTTTTTTTTGAGTTGGAGTCTTTCTCTGTCACACAGGCTAGAGTGCAGTGATGCAACCTCGGCCTCATTCCAACCTCTGCTTCCTAGGTTCAAACGATTCTCCTGTCTCAGCCTCCCGAGGTGCTGGGACTACAGTCCTGCGCCACCATGCCCAACTAATTTTCTATTTTTAGTAGAAATGGGGCTTCGCCACGTTGGCCAGCCTGTCTCGGCCTACTGCAATTTGGAACTCCTGACCTCAGCTGAGGCTCATACCTGGATCCACAGGCAATTTCCTGACACCACATCTTCACCAGGGAGCTCCTTAAGTCCTGATACTCTACTTAAGAGCACGCTGGAAGATGGCTCGGCTCCATCCAAAGTGCTGGGATTACAGTTGTAAGCCTCTGCACCTGGCCCCCACATTTTTTTGAGGCAGGTTCTCGCTCTGTTACCCAGGCTGTAGTGCAGGGGTGGGTGGGACACTTGACCTTCTGGGTTCAAGCGTTCCTCCCGACTCAGCCTCCCCGTAGCTGGGACTGACAGATGTGCGCTACCACGCCCAGATAATTTTGCAAATTTTTAGAGAGACAGGGCCTCCGTATGCTGCCCACGCTGGCCTCCAACTCTGGAGCTCAAGTGATCCTCCTGCCTTGGCCCCTCTCAAAGTGTTAAGATTGCAGGCATAAGCCACTGCCACCATGCCCGGCCCTCCTTCCCTTCAGTGATAGAGCTTTACACATAGGAGTCTGCTCCATCCCCTCCGTTCCGCCACAATGAACCTCACACCTTGCTTTCTGCAGGGAGTTGTCCCATGATGTGAGGCCCCCTTCCAAGTTCCAAGCTGCCTTAGGATTCCTGTGTCTCTCCCCTCTGACCCAGTCCCTTAGTGGCCATTGGCAAGACATTTACAGCTGTTTACTGTGTGCAAATAGAGGAACAAAGTGTCCCTATGATTCTGAGAAGTGGAGCAAACTGTGACTGGTCAGTGTTTTCTAAGGGAAATAAAGATAGCAATTAGATTATTGCCGTGTATTACACAGGGCTCGTAATCTTGAGAAAGCACCCAAGTCAGAGCATTTGTAAAGACCTAAGCTGCACCTCGTGGCACAGTAGCCACCAGCCACACGTGGCCATTGGTGAAAATGTGGCCAGTGCAAACTGAGATGTGTGCAAGCATAAATCACATGGCAGATTTTGAAGACTTTCTATGAAACTTAAGTAAAATGTCTTGAAAATGATTTTTACCTTGGTGAATCCATTTTAAAATGATAATATTTTAGATATTTTAAGATAAAACAAATATATAATCAAATGAATTTCACCTTTTAGCTTTTTTAATATGGCTACTAAAAAAAATTAAAATCTTGGCTGGGCATGGTGGCTCATGTCTGTAATCTCAGCACTTTTGGTGGGCAGATCACAAGATCAGAAAATAAAGACCATCCTGGCCAACATAGTGAAATCCCATCTCTACAAAAATACAAAGAATTAGCTGGGCGTGGTGGCAGGTACCTGTAATCTCAGCTACTCAGGAGGCTGAGGCAAGGGAATCACTTGAACCTGGGAGGCGGAGGTTGCAGTGAGCTGAGATTGCACCACTACATTCCAGCCTGGCGACAGAGCAAGATTCCATCTCAAAAAATAATCAAATAAAATAAAATCTTATATTGGGCTCACTTTTGTGGCCCACATTAAATTTCTTTTGGATAGCTATCTCTAGAGCAGCAGGCCCAAACCTTTTTGACAACAGGGACTGGTTTCACTAAAGAATTTTTCCACAGAGGGGCGTGGGGGGCTGGTTTCAGGATGATCCAAGTGTATTACATGTATTGTGCACTTTATTTCTGTTATTACTACATTGTAATATATAATGAAATAATTCTGCAGGTCACCATTAAGTCAAATCAGTGGGAGCCCTGAGCTTGTTTTCCTGCAACTAGATGGCCCACCTGTGAGTGATGGGCGGCAGTGATGGCTCATCAGGCATTAGATTCTCATAGGGAGTACCCAACTTAGATCCCTGGCATGCGCAGTTCACCATAGGGTTTGCGCTCCTGCGAGAGTCTAATGCTGCTGCTGATCTGACAGGAGGCGGGGCTCAGGCAGTAATGTGAGAGATGGGGAGCGGCTGTAAATACAGACGAAGTGTCTCTCACTGTTCGCCTCCTGCTGCATGGCCCCATTCCTAACAGGGCATAGACTGGTACCAATCCACAGCCCAGAGGCTGGGGGTTCCTGCTGTAGAAGATAGAGGGAAAACAATTTAAGCTAGAGAAAAAATTATGCATGCAATAAAATTATTTAGGTTTACGCAGATGTAACACTGGATATTTGGCACAATAATGACTACATTTTACAATTCTTTCTCTTTTTCTTTTCCTTTTTCTTCTGATCCATAGTCAGACGCATTATCCATTGTGCCACTGGCCCTTCGACTCCTTTTTCTTTTCTTTTTTTTTTTGAGTCAGAGTCTCACTCTATTGCCCAGGCTGGAGTGCAATGGCATGATCTTGGCTCACTGCAACCTCCACCTCCTGGGTTAAAGCGATTCTGCCATCTCAGCCTCCCTAGTAGCTGGGATTACAGGCACCTGCCATCATGCCCAGCTAATTTTTGTATTTTTGTAGAGACGGGGTTTCACCATGTTGGCCAGGCTGATCTTGAGCTCCTGACCTCAGGTGATCCACCTGCCTCAGCCTCTCAAAGTGCTGGGATTACAGGCATGAGCCATCACACCCGGCCTACAATTCGTTATAGAATTTATATGGAGTGTATCTTGTTTAATCCTCACAGTAACTGTGTAAACTAGGTAGCAAGCAAACAGAAATTCAGAAAGATTAAATAACTTGCTCAAGGTCACATAACTAGCTAAGTACATACAGCTTGAGCACAGGTCCTCTGATAGTATAGCCCATTCTCTTTTCACTGCACCAAAACCAGTATATGTAATAAAAACCCGAGACATGATCTAGTAAGAGTTCGCCTGGAACATGGCTGCTCCGCCAGCCCCTGAGACCAGCGCCCTAAACGATGGCAGTTAACGACTTTAAACCTTATCTCAGGTCTGTAACTGAAGACAGGCTTACCCAGGTCTTTCCTTCCTCTCGACTCAGCTCCTAATCTATCTGGGAAAGCCTTAAAGAGATGACACATCATCATGGAGGACTTCCGTGTCATGCCTAAGCCTTGGGCTAGCAGGTGTGGAAGAAACTTCCACAGCCGTGGATGAAATAATAGCTGCCTTCCTGTCACTTTCCTCTGTCTGACAGCGATGCTGGTGCTATTCTGTCCTAAAGGTCAAGTACATTCATGTGAGCTGTCAGTAAAGTAGCGTTGAGGGCAAGTAAATAGTCTGGCCTATTATGGGCTACAAAAGTGTATGACTTTCAAAAAATCTAGAACTGTAACAGCGGTACCTAAAATAGGTGAATGAACTTGGGATCTCTCTTTTTTGTGTTTTTTGAGATGGAGTCTCTCTCTGTTTCCAGGCTGGAGTACAGTGGCACGATCTCTGCTCACTGCAACCTCTGCCTCCTGGGTTCAAGCGATTCTCCTGCCTCCTGAATAGCTGGGATTACAGGCATGCACACCACACCCAACTAATTTTTGTATTTTTGTTAGAGGCAGGGTTTTACCATGTTGGCCAGGCTGGTCTTGAACTCCTAACCTTAGGTGGTCCGTTCACCTTGGCCTCCCAAAGTACTGGGATCATAGGCATGAGCCACTGCACCTAACCTAAACTTCGATTCTCTGTGCACAGGTGCACAGCCATATTCATATTCACCCTCATAGCCCCGCCTTAGTGACTTCTGTGGTCAGTGATACTCTTCTGCAAAAATGCAGGAGATTATTTTCCACCAAGTAAAGCAGGAATCCCCCAAAGTGTATGTTGCCAAGCGGAGAAGACAGCGTTGCTTCTATCTTCCCAACCACGCAGTGTGGGCAGGTGTGCCCCTTGTGGTCTGCCTGCTGGGCCATCTACTGAAGCGTGCTCCAGGTCTGCCATCTGCTCCTGTCTGGTCTAGATCCGCCAGGAGTTGCTGTCACAGCCAAGGGCTGGGAAGGCGTATACAGAAGCTGGGAGCAGACGGAGGTACTCAGTGTTATGAACCTTCTGTCCGGGACCTCCCAGGCCACCGGGCCACCTCCTAAAACGAGCCAAAGGGATTCAGGCAGCCCCACTTTGGGCTGACCTCACACCTCCCTGCGATCCCATCATCATTTATTAGGCTCCTCTCTGTGAAGCTGGGCACTCCACCAAATGAGCAAAACAGATGTCTTCGCAGCCCCTGGGGGTGGCTGATAATATTTAACATTTGAAAAGCACATGGTGAAGAAAGACGTGTTAAGATATAGAGCACAGACAGATAACGCAATAGTAAATCTATTTGTAATCAAAAATGCATTGCGTGATGTAGAGGAAGAAGAAAAGTCCGTAAAATATACGCGTGGGGAGCACAAGCAGCTGAGTCGTTTCCCCCTTGGTGAGGAGGGAGGAGACACAGTCCATCTTCCTTCTGCAGCCGAGGCCTTTGTGGAAAAGTTGGGGCGCTCTCTTTCTGCCCTGGTTAGAACAAAGAGGAATTTTAGTCTCGCCGAGAGGCTGTGAGAGACGGCTGAGCTTCAGGGCACAGCAGATTGATGCGATCATCTAGGGACATGCCCCCCGCCCCGCCCACACACACACACACACACACACACACACACACACGCTCACACACACACACACAGCGCCAGGTGCAGGTTGAGGAGAGNCACACACACACACACACACACACACACACACACACATGCGCGCTCACACACACAGCGCCAGGTGCAGGTTGAGGAGAGAAGAAGCCATCCTCATCTCCGCAGTCTAATGGGTCCACGCTGCTGGTCGCCTGGCAACACCCCCTCTTTGCGCCCCTGCCCCCCCTTCTTCCTGGACCACCTCCATGTCTGTGCCCCCTTGTCCCCTTGATGCCAATTTCAACCTGTTGTAAAACTTATTCATTGGAACCATTTGAAATTGCCAATATTCGACAGACTTTGTCCCACTGAGAGGACAATTTCATGTGGCTCAAACCAAATGAGAAGGGAGAGAGAGAGAAAAAGGGAGAGAGACATACCCCTCCGGAAGGCTGGGAAGGGGGTTGTTTGTTTGTTTTACTACTGAGCTATTTTTTTCTATGATATCTTTACAAAATCCTTTCCATGTCTTCCCTAGGTTAGCCCCATAGGAGACTGTGCAGACGGGATCCTCAGGATAGGACATTAAACTGCATGCTCCTAGTTTCTGTCTCTGCTAAGCGAGGGCAAGAAGGGAGCAGGGAGATTAAAATAAACTCAGCTCACGATGCAGTTCAGCAAAATGCAAACAATTGTATTTATAGGGGAAAGGCACACGCGTGTGCACACACCTCTATGTACAGTATGGAAATGGTGGGGGAAACAGGCCCTCTCAAAAAGGATGGGTAACAGGGACCTGAAGGGTAACAAATCTGTGGCTGTCATTGTTTTTTATAATCCATAACTCACAGTTTGATTTTGGGGCACATTGCTTAATTCAAGTACTTCCTTGTTGAGTAAATCTTTATTATTTGTCCAGCACTGTGCTACACAGATCTGACCATCCCTTTATTTGGGTTATAAGTTCCTGTCTAGAGGTGATCAATGATTACTTTGGTTGCAGAACTTTTTACAAGTCCAGGAGTGGCTGGATATTCCGTTTCCTAAAATGGGCCGACCATTCCACCTCAGCTCTGCTGTGCCTCGTATGGCCTCCCTTCTCCACACATTCCACCCACTGGACCCTGTCCTTTCCCGTAAGGGGATCCAGGAGGACATCAGGAGGCAGATTTACTCATCTGGAAGCCTCATGGCAACTTGTCCCATCCAGCTGAAGGAAGGAAAGAAAGGAAGGGAGGGAGGGATGGAGGAAGGAAAGAAGGAAGGAAGGGAGGGAGGGAGGGAAGGGAGGAATGAAGAAAGGAAGGAAGGAAGGAAAGAGGGAGGGAGAGAGGGAGGAAAAGAAGGAAGGAAGGAAGGAAGGAAGGAAGGAAGGAAGGAAGGAAGGAAGGAAGAAGAAAGGGTAAGGAAGGGAAAGGAAGGAAGGAAAAGGAAGAAAGGGAAGGAAGTGAGGAAGGGAGGGAGGGAGGGAGAGAGGGAGGCAGGGAAGAAGGGAAGGAGGCAGGAAAGAAGGAAGGAAGCCCCTCCCCTAGAGAGAAGTTCAGCCTGGCCAGGTATCCTAGCTAGTGGAGGGAGGAAGCTTAGGTCTGGGGAAATCTCAGCTGCTCCATATTCTCTGAGTCTTCTACCTTGGCGGACCTTCCCTATAGCCCTTGAATCTGTGTTTCTGGCCTCCTGGCTTGCCCAGCACAGAGCTGACAGTTCAGCTGTCAAAGCCATGTGGAAGATTTCCATATCTTGCCAGAGCCCCTGTCCCGCCCCTGCGGCCGCCTGCTCAGTCTTTGTGACTGAACACCTCGGCGGCAGCCCCAGCACCTCATGGCAACCCAAGCCCCTCATTCCTACTCCTCCTCCCATCTGGGTCATCTTGCTCGTGCACCTGCTTTGAAAGCAAGCCCACCATTCTCCAAATCCACCAGGCTTTAGGAGCCAGGCGGTGTTTTTTCTGTGGCCCTCAATGAGATCCTTAAGTTGCCTGTTTTTTCCCTGGTAAGGGAACAACTTTCCTTCTCCACTCCAATACATTCCCCAGTGTAGACATTTGCCACCCTGGACTCAGCGTCCTCTGCTTGCCTATTGTCACTGGAACAGCTCCTTGCCGCCTTACCGAGTTCTATGTTCCTGACTGTTGAAAATAGATGCTTGGTGCTGCGAAGAAAAATCAGCACTGAGACAAAGGATCTTTCAGCAATGCAATTTTTACTTCCTGGACTTCAGGAAGGGTACCCTCAGTAGCCATCGTGCCACGAGAGGACAATGAACAAAGGAAAACACTCAAATTTATCCCTTACGCATTTGGGGTCGTCCCTACTGCTGTGTCTGGTTTCCATTAGCTGGAGCCAGACCTCACAAGCTAAACTAAAAGCCAGTTGGCTAATAACTTAAAACTTTTCTAAACAGGTAAAAGCAGTGGTGGGCTGGGACATGCCTGTGAGCACGTCCAGCACAGTTATCTTGGTTAAAGTACAAGGACATAGAATGTGCTATGTGCCTGTAAGCGTGGCATGTCTAACAGCTACATAGGATAAGGCTTAACAATGAGCTATTAGCACACTTACGATTTATTCTTTAACAAGAAAGGAAACTTGAAAGAAGAACTTTTCTACTTCCCACACTGGCCATTCCCATTTGTCTTATATGAGACAACCACATCACCCATCCTTCCAGACTACGTCATGACTACCCCTGCTCGGGGGCCCTCAGCAGCCCACCCCATTGAATTGCTCTGTTTGACTCTCAAGTCCCTCCATGATGTGACTGTGAGCTGTTTATGAGAGACAGTGTATCAGAGAGGTCAGGAGTACAGTTTTGTACAGTTTGTAGTACAAGCTACCTACTCTCCGGGCAGGGCCTGTGCCATTGTAGTCACAATACTCTGCCCACCAGAGCTGGGGCTTTAAACTTTACAATTGCAGGGAACTGGGTCCATAGTAATGGGCAGAAACCACGATGTGACCCTGCTGTATAGTCTTGTGGACCAGCAGTTCTCAAACTTCTTTTTGCTGCAGAATTCTTTGTCCAATATCAGAACATGGAGAGGGTCTGAACCCCACCACCTTGTGCCCCAAGCCCACAGACAGGGAGACCCTGGAGGGGTCTCAGCAGACTCTTTTGGGTTTGCAAGTCTCTGCTTTAGGTAGAAAACAGATGATAGAAAATGTAAGCATCCTTTTCTTTTCTTTTCTTTTCTCTTTTCTTTTGAGATGGAGTCTCACTCTGTCACCCAGGCTGGAGTGCAGTGGCACGATAGTGGCTCACTGCAATCTTCACCTCCCTGGTTCAAGCAATTCCCCTGCCTCAGCCTCCTGAATAGCTGGGATGACAGGTGCATGCCACCACACCTGGCTAATTTTTTTGTGTATTTTTAGTAGAGATGGGGTTTTACCATGTTGGCCAGACTGGTCTTGAACTCCTGACCTTAGCAAATCCACCCGCCTTGGCCTCCCAAAGTGCTGGGATTATAGGCAGGAGCTACTGCACCCGGCCACATCCGTTTCTTTATACTAATAAGCAAACACATTCCTGAAAAGTTCAATGTATTAGTTGGTGCAAAAGTAATTGCATTAAAAGTAATGGCAAAACCGCAGTTACTTTGGCACCAACCTAATAGAGTGAGCTTTAATTTTATATACCACATTTCCTCCATCCCTCCCTCTTTCCTTCCTAATAGAGCGAGCCTTAATTTTATATACCACATTTCCTCCATCCCTCCCTCCTTTCCTTCCTAATAGAGCGAGCCTTAATTTTATGTACCACATTTCAAACGCTTTGGGAATTGTATGTGATTAATCATCATGTTAGCTGATCGATCTCTTATTTTTGTACCAGACTCTGTTCTAAGCTGGTACAGAGTGGGCTGAGTCATCTCTTCAGCCCCACAACTCTATGAGGTAGGTAACTGTTACTATTCCCATTTTTCAGATGAGGAAATTGGGGCACAGAGAAGTTAAGTAACCTACTCAGAGTTGCACAGCTGGTAAATGGGAGAGAACTGATTCAGAACGAAGCCACCTGTCTGCAGAGAACCAGCAGGTTCCAGCAGGCTGAGAGCCCAGGCTATGGAGCCAAATGGGCTGGCTTCAAAACCTGACTCTGATGCTTTGCAGCTTCCTGACCTTGGCCAGTTGCACAGCCTCCTTAACCTTCAGTTTCTTCATCTGCAAACAGGGAACACTGACTGTCTCCCGTCTTCCTGCTGTAATTTTCTCTGTACATTGAAAGTAGTACCTTCCTCAAAGACTTGTGTTTAGGATTAAATTGACTAGAACATCTGAAGTGCTCTGAAGACTGTCTGGCACAGCACGGGCATCTCTTAGGCTGGGATCAGAGGCCTTGGCTGGACCACTTAGTAGCCATGGTAACCCAGGCGAGTCACTGGCCTTTGCTACCTCGTGTGTAAAATGGGAATGCTAACTACTTTAGCTTTTGAGGAAGGCATTTAGGAGACTATGAAGTGCTACATAATTGATGGTGCTATTATTCCTAATAATTTGGTCTTCCATATGATTCTGTGCAAGGCTTCACGGAGTATTTATAGAGTTCAGTGGAAGTTCAGTTGACAAGTGATGGGTTAACAGTCCATCAGAAAATGTCTTCACTGCCCGACCTCCCAGATTTCCAACACATCATCCCCCGATCTTTCCATGAATGCTGGTTATTGCTGCTCATCCCTCCAATGCCATATATAACTCACGTGTCAAGGTCATAGGATGACAGGCAGAATATATATGCACATGTATTCATGCTGAGTTCAGATTGCCATCTAAATAAGTGGACTGGGTTTTATGCTCCAATTATGTCAAATCAGTCGACATTCTTGCAGATAAAATAGAAAACATGATTTCAATGGTTGTGTCCCAGTATCTTATAAATGACCCC
>NW_016107376.1:6190765-6191839 GCF_001604975.1 Cebus imitator
TTTTTTGAGACAGAGTCTTGCTCTGTCGCCCAGGCTGGAGTGCAGTGATGCAATCTCAGCTCACTGCAGCCTCTGCCCCCAGGTTTCCAGCGATTCTCCTGCCTTAGTCTCCTGGGTAGCTGGGATTACAGGCGCACACCACCATGCCCGGCTAGTTTTATATTTTCAGTAGAGACGGAGTTTCATCATGTTGGTCAGGCTGGTCTCGAACTCTTGACCTCAGGTGATCCATCCCACTCAGACTCCCAAAGTGCTGGGATTACAGGCCTGAGCCACCATGCCTGGCCAAAAGACCCCATCCTTAATACTTTACATTAAAATGATACTGAAGCACAGTTTTATCCAGATGGATCATATTGGCTTTGACCTGTGGGAAGGCAACTACTGAAGGCATACACTATCCCTTATTAACAAGATAGTGATTGGACCTTTACTCACAAATGAAGTTGCCACAAGTTCACGTATTAACTGTTGCTTCCCAATAGGAGCTGTATACTTCCTAGAGATTGCAGCACGTGATTTTGTAGTGCACAGTGTTTAGGGGCATTCAAGCATATTCTGGTCAACTGTGCAAGGCTCAGAAGAGCTCATGACCAGCAGAGTCTGCTGGAATTCCAGCAATCTTTGACCATTCCCTGGAGAACCACATTCTCTAGGAAATGCCTAAGTGTCACTTCAAACTGATCAAGAATTTCTTTCTTTTAGGGAAGAGGATTTTTAAATATCACATGGAGGCCTTTTAGGGTAGCAATAGATCAGTAAGTGCAATGATTCTTACATTTTAAATTGCTGATAGATCTTATGTTACTACAAGAAAGTGGGCCATATGTTGGTGTTACCAAAATTCTTTATCGGCATTCCTTTACTTTGGCCCCTCTTATTCTTAAAATAATGTCGATCTTTTGTAAAGATAATCCCAGCACTTTGGGAGGTCGAGGCGGGTGGCTTACCGGAGGTCAGGAGTTCGAGACCAGCCTGGCCAACATGGTGAAACCCCATCTCTACTAAACATACAAAATTTAGCCAGGCATGGTGGTGGGTGCCTGTAATCCCAACTACTCAGGAGGTTGAGGC
>NW_016107376.1:6196639-6219378 GCF_001604975.1 Cebus imitator
CCTGCCTTGGCCTCCCAAAGTGCTGGGATTAGAGGAGCGAGCCACCACACCCAGCCTTAGAACACTTTTTAACTGACACCATTTTAGTCAGTTCCTGCTGCCAGAACAAAATACTATAGACTGGGTGGCTTAAACACCAACATTTATTTCTCCCAGTTCTTGAGGCTAGAAGTCCAGGATCAGAGTCTCCGCAGGTTTGGTGTCTGCTGAGGCCTCTCTCCTTGGCCTGCAGATAGCTGCCTTCTCCCTGTGCCCTCACTTGGCCTTTTCTATATGCTGGAGCATTCCTGGTTCTCTTCCTCTTCCTATAAGGACCCAGCCCCACCCATTTGACCTCATGTAACCTGAATTATCTCTTTAAAGGCCCTAACGCCAAATGCAGCACATTCTGAGTGTGCTGGGGGTTAAGACTTCAGGAATGAATTTTAGGAAGGCACACAGTTCCGTCCCTAACAGTGAGCTTGAGCAAATGACCTCTTTAAGCCTTAGAACCTACCTCTGTTTTCTTTAAAAAAAAAAAAAAAAGGAAAGAAAAGAAGATAATGATGCACATTTTGGAAGGCAATTGCGAGGTATGAAAGCAGCAATGTGTGCAGAGCTGCTCACCACGCAGCAGCCTGAGGCAGCCCCAGGCCTCACTCCATCACTTTTACAGGAACACACTGTGCTGCCTGGGATGAGCCTCTGCTTTCTGCACCTGGCAAGTCTATGCTTCACAGGAGTGGCCTGCTCTGCTCTGGCTCTGAAGACAGCAGGAGCTTTCAGACTCAGCATTTCTCCAGGGGAAGCCAGGCCTCCGGCTGGGAAGCGCACGCAGGCTCAGACCTGAGTCATCACTCTGGCGTTCGGAGTCCACTCCTCCCCGTCTCAAGCACTGTGGGACATGGCTGGTGGCTCGAGGCCCCCTTCCTTTCCTGAACCAGGAGGCTATACGCCGTGAGCTGTGATGTGGGCCTGGCTTGCTGAGCCTGGAGCCGGCTTCCGTTGTATGACCATGTGGCGATCTGGAAAAGTCCACGCGTCTTAAGCTCTCCGTATTCCACAAGCTTAAAGGAGAAAGAAAAAAAAGGAGGATGCCAGTGGTACTCAAAGCCAACTTAACTGGGGAGTCACCGAAAACCTTAGGACTTTACAGCTACATCTACAGATGCCCTCTGCATTATTCTCGTGCACATTTTATGGCACAAATCCTGTTGGTCAAGATGACCGTGGCGGAGGGTCACTCAGAAAGCATTTTCTCAAAAAAATATAATTTCCTTAGTCTCCTATTCAGGTGGATGACTACATAAACAATGATTTTCCCAAAATGCCTCTAGAAATAGTGATTCTTGCTGGACGTGGTGGCTCACACCTGTCATTCTAGCATTTTGGGAGGCCAAGATGGGAGGTGGGAGGACTGCTGAAGGCCAAGAGTTCAAGAGTAGCCTGGGCAGCACAGCAAAACCCCATCTCTAAAAAACAAAAACATTTTTTAAATTAGCCAGATGTGGTGGCATGCGCCTGTAGTCCCAGCTACTCGGGAGACTGAGGAAGGAGGATCACTTGAGCCCAGGAGTTCAAGGCTGCAGTAAGCCAAGATCTACCACTGTACTCCAGCCTGTGACAGAACAAGACCCTATCTCTAAAAAAAAGGGAATGGTGATTCTTCTAGCCAAGCCCTAAAGTTATATTAATCATTGCATTTATCTTAATCATCATTGGATGGTTTTTATTCAATGTCCTGGTTGAGGTCAGTATTTTAGACTGTATAATAAAGAAAACAGGCAATGCTCCCATCTCCCAGGAACTTGCAGTCTAAGGACTATAACCTCCATATTATAAGGTATATTGAAAACAGAACAGAGGTGGGGATGGTGGTTCATGCCTATGATCCTAGCACTTTAGGAGGCCGAGGTGGGCGGATCACTTGAGGTCAGGAATTCGAGACCAGCCTGACCAACATGGTGAAACCCCATCTCTACTAAACATACAAAATTTAGCCAGGCATGGTGGTGGGTGCCTGTAATCCCAACTACTCAGGAGGTTGAGGCAGGAGAATTGCTTGAACCTGGGAGGCGGAGGTTGCAATGAACCAAGATCAAGCCACTGTACTCCAGCCTGGGCGACAGAGCAAGACTCTGTTTCCAAAACAAAAACAAAAGCAGAAAAGGGAATTTTTCCCCATTGTGACTCTTTTTATCATAGAGGAAATCGCTCCCCAGATGTCCCTCCCCACTCCTCAATTCCAGACTCCACCCCAGACCACAGCTGGTCTATGTTCTTCCCATCTCTGAAGCAGTTACCCACACGGGGAGCAGAATCAAGGTGACTGATTGAAATCAGCAGTTCTCAAAGTGTGGTCCTAGACAAACAGCCTCAGCATCACTTGAGACATGGAAATGCAAATTCCCATTCAGCGCCCCCAATATACTGAGGCAGAGGCTGGGAGTGGGTCCCAGCGATGGGGCCAGAGCCGGATGCAGCACAGACTGTCTGGAGCCTGTATGCTTGGTACTGCACAGTGGATTAGGGCTGGAGCAGTTGAATGCAGGGAAGAGTACAGATTGTACACCTTTCTGGAGCTTCCCTCGGAAGCTCCTAGGTAGAGGCAGTGTGATGCAGCGGTTCCTAGACTTTTGATTTAAGGGACCGGGAAATGTACAGATAAAAGGCAGGTGGGGCTGTAGTTGTTTTCTGCATTTGCTGAGTCAGTATATGAAAAAATATTATCACCTACTTTAGTTTTCATTTACATAATAAAAAGAAAAACCACACCAAAAAGGATGTGAAATCAGAATAAAGGACCGTCTGTTATTTTTTATTTATTTTTAATTTTTTCTGTAGAGATAGGGTCTTGCTGTGCCATCCAGGCTAGAGTGCAGTGGCACAATCACAGCTCACTGCAGCCTTGAATAAGGACAGTCTTTTCAATAAGACACATTTAGCTTTATGTAAAGCTTACATAACATTAATCCTATTTTTTGCATTTTGCCAATGACTAACAGAAAATGTACTGGCACTTAAGAGCCACCGATGAGGGAAAAGCTTGCACTCTAGACAAAGTCAGATCCGGTTCAAATTCTCTCTGTCTCTTCTCATACAAATGGTCTATGGCCTTGGGAAATGTTTTTACCTTTATGAACCTCAGATTTCTCATTACTAAAATGGGAATTATAATAACTACTTTGCAGGATTTTGGTAAGAATTAGAGAAAAGAAAGCCAAACACCCTATCTCTGGAAGATGGGTGTGCAATTAGTGGTGGTTGGGACCATCGGAAGGCTGGCTCAGTGTTATTGACTGGGCCAGTGAATGAATGAATGGCTAGCAGAGGCAAAAGGGCGTGATCTGTTTTCTTATTTATTTGTGACAAAAGGAACAGCTGAACTATTTTTAAGTAAACCCAAGTGTACAGACTAGATGACACTCAGAAGACAGGAAGGAGAGCATAGAAATGGGTCACAGGGTCACCAAATTGTTCTTGGGATAATTGTTTGGATTCCTAAAGTTCAACCAGCCTTGGGGGTTTGTGGACCCCAAACACCTCTGCCTTCAAGTGTTTGGAATCATTCAAAAATGATTTCAGCTACGTAATACCCTACCTGTGACTGACAGAGCCCTGTTGTGACAGGCACATGGTACTGCAGTGTTATGTGCTGAGTGTGTGGGCAAGAGGAAGGAAAATTGTAATCTTGCAGTGGAATTCTGGCATTAACCACCTGGAGTTAATGCAGACTTCACAAGTTTAGGAGCACAAGACACCTCTCACTTCAGATGCCAGCTGCAAGGTTGGGGATCCCCAGACTACCTTTATTTTGACAAACTGGCTGCAAATGTGAGGGTTCCTATGACCTCCTTCAGCCCAATAATTTGTTAGAATGACTCACCAGAACTCAGCAAAGTGCCATAATCACGATGAAGGTTTTATTATAAAGGAGCCAAGCCAGGACTCACCAAACGAGGAGACACGGGGGGCCAGGCCTTATCCTACATGCAAAACATGTGCTGTTTCCTCCCAGGGTTACCATGCAACACTCTCCTGGCACGCTGATTCTTTTCACCAACTGGAAGGCTCTACTGAGCCTCAGCATCTTGAGTTTTTATTGGAGTTTCATTATGTAGGCATGATTGACTGAATCATTGGCCATGTGATTGGACCCAATCTTTAGACTCCTTCTCCTCCCTGGAGGTTAGGAGGTCAGGTGGTCACACATGGCTCAAAGCTCAGGGTCTAATCACATGGTTGTTCTTTCTGATGATCAATCCCCATCCTAAGTCATTCTCATTAGCATAAACTCAGGGGTGATCCAAAGGGCTGGTGAATAACAAAGATAATCCTATTACTCAGGAAATTCCAAGGATTTCCTGTCTCCCTCCCAGGAATCAGGGACAAAAGCCAATCAAATTCTATTATAAAATAGTAGCTAATGATGCAGGCATCAAGAGTCTTAAACCTTGACCCAAGATTGTTGAAACAAGATGAAAGTTAATGTATGAAGTCTCTACTGCTCCCAAGCATGAACTGTAATGTTAGACCACTCTTTAATTTCATTGATTTATTTACTTATTTAGATGGGGGGGTCTCACTCTGTCACCCAGGTTGGAGTGCAGTGGCATGATCATGGCTCACTGCAGTCCCAACCTCCTGGGTTCAAGCCATCCTCCCTCCTCAGCCTCCCTAGTAGCTTGGACTGCAGACATGCACCTGGCTAACTGTTTTATTTTCTGCAGAGACGAGGTCTCACTGTGTTACTCAGGCTGGTCTCAAACTCCTCGCTCAGATGACCCTCCCACCTTGGCCTCCCAAAGTGCTGGGATTATAGGCATGAGCCATCACATCTGGTCCTAAACCACTTTTTTTTTTTTTNGCACACCTTGCAGAAGAGGAGTGGAATTGGGGTTGGATGGAGGAAAGCTGGGCATCATGATCATAACCATATTCACGTCTTCTGGTTGAATGCAGGGCTGCACTGTCAGCGTACCTGTGAACATACTGGTGCCCACAGAGATGAGCTGGACCTCAAGTAAGGACGTTGCCTTAGTGGATAGGAAATTAGAAGCTGCCTCATCTGGCCAACTGTTAGAAAGGAAAAGCACAGCAGCTTCAAGTGTGACCCTGTGATCTTTTGTAACTGCTGTAGGCGCCTCACTGCCAGCTTTCTGATCTGCGGAAAGCGCTAAACAGTTTCATTAAGCAAGGTCAGGAATCTTGGCTGGAATTCTTGGCTTCTCAGGGCTTGTCATGGGAAAGGCCAGGACTCGAGGCCCAATCAGGACTCCAGAATCCAAGTGCCAGGGGCCCTGGACCTTCCCGGGCTCAGCCCAGTGTGCTTTGTGAGAAGTTTCTTTCCAGCTCCATGACCATATTAAGGGAGGGAGAAAGGCGGCAGTTAGGGTGGTTTAAACTGGTATTTGTAATTCTGGATGGTTCTCTCAAAGAGCCACCCTCTTGAGGAAAGCATTTCCTGAGCCAGTATTTCCAAAAATGTGGTGGGGAGGGGTCTGTGTCAAGTAAGTTTGAGAAACACCCCACCATGTGTTCCCATGTGTGATCTGGGCACATTTGCTTAAGAACCAGTGAGAAGCCCTGGAGTGAAGGCCCGCAGTTAGCCAGTCTTTCCAGGCCCCTCTTACCATGCAAAACCCTCCCTTCTAGACCATAAATTCATTTTGGGGTATATGACTTCTTCAGGTCAGGTGGAACCAGGGCACTGTGTAATTCACAGTCTGGGAAGTGCTGTCACAGACTCAGTCGAGACCCTGTGAAACAGACCTATTCCAGCTCTACTAGGGGTAACAGGTGGCTCTGAACAAGCCACTTCGCATTTCTCTTTCTCTGTTTTCCCCAAACAAATTGAAAATTTCTATACCACATCTTTTTCCTTCCGAAGAAAGCTACCAAGATCAAGGAAATTACACAAAAATGCTTTGCACTATGGTGTGACCAAAATATCAGATGAGTGCTATAAGAGTTTCTTTCAAGGCAGACTGATGCCCATTCCTTAAAGAAAAACTAAAATCTTGGCCCCGTGCATTGGCTCACACCTCTAATCCCGGCACTTTCGGAGGCCAAGGCAGGCAGATCACCTGAGGTCAGGAGTTCAAGACCAGCCTGGCCAACATGGCAAAACTTTGTCTCTACTAAAAATACAGAAATTAGCCAGGCATGATGGCTCACACCTATAGTCCCAGCTACTCGGAAGGCTGAGACAGGAGAATTGCTTGAATACGAGAGGCAGAGGCTGTAGTGAGCTGAGATCGTGCCACTGCACTCCAGCCTGTGCAGCAAAGCAAAACTCCGTCTCAAAACGAAAACAAAACAAAGAAAATCTTGAATTCTCTGCCGAGCTGTGTAGGGCCAGGCTCATAGTAGGCACTCTAGATACTTAATGAATTAATGAATAAAATAGGACGGGCATGGTGGCTCACACCTGTAATCCCAGCACTTTGGGAGGCCAAGGCAGGCAGATCACAAGTTCTGGAGTTCAAGACCAGCCTGGCCAACATGGTGAAACCTCATCTCTGCTAAAAATACAAAAATTAGCTGGGCATGGTGGTGCATGCCTGTAATCCCAGCTACTCAGGACGCTGAGGCAGAATTGCTTGAATCGGGACCCAGGTGGGGCAGAGGTTTCAGTGAGCCGAGATCACACAACTGCGTTCCAGCCTGGGCTACCGAGCAAGACTCTGTCTCTAAATAAATAAATAAATAAAATAAAAATACAGCAGTCCCCAAACTTTTTGGCACCAGCGACCAGTTTCATGGAAGACAATTTTTCCAGACTGGTGGAAGGGGGAGGGGGTGGCTTGGGGATGATTCAAGCATATTACATTTATTGTGTATTTTATTTCTATTATTACTAATAAAATAATTGTACAGCTCGCCATCATGTCAAGTCAGTGGGAGCCCTGAGCTTATTTTCTCACAAGTAGACCATCCCATCTGGGGGTGATGGGAGACAGGGACAGAGCAGCGGGCACTAGATGCCTGATGGAGCATGCATCCTACATCCCTCTGTGCACAGTTCACAATTGGGTTCACGCTTCTGTGAGAACCTGATGCCACCACTGACGTCAAGGGAGGCAGAGCTCAGGCAATAATGCGAGCGATGGGGGAGCGGCTGTAAATACAGAAGAAGCTTCACTCACTCTCGGCCACTCACCTCCTGCTGTGCGGCCCCGTTCCTGTACTGGTCCATGGCCCCGGGGTTGCAGACTCCAGGAATAATATATAAGGACTACAGAACTATATGTAAAAGTATATAACCGCATATAAAATGATGACTGATAACATACCAGGCGTACTCCCATTACCCTCGTATGTTTTCACTAATTCTTCAGGACAACAGGAGGATAAACTGTTGTTATCTCCATTCCACTGTCAAGGAAACTGAGGCACAAAGAGTTAAGTAGGCTGCTGAGGTTCACACAGCCCAGGAGTGAAGGAACTAGGCTCAGAGCCAGATTCGGCGGCTATCAAAGCCCTGCTCTTAACCATTACCCTTGCCGCCGCGCTGAATGAACGCGTTTTGAAAAGGATAAGAAAGCATATTTCCTTCTATGCATCCTAATGATCTCCATCTCCGGCCGCCCTCTGGCAGCCTGACTCTTGTGTCTTAGATAGATGATATCATCATGACATGTTTTCTGTGCACGCTGCTATCACAGAGAATTATCTGATTGTCTGGAAGTCCATTTGCTAAAGTGGGACAAAGGAGAAAACGGGGCAGAGAAGAATTTCGAAGGTTAGAATGAGATCTTGTGTCGTCAAGAGGGGTAATGTTAACCCTGTCAGCTTAAAAAGCCATTTGCCTCTGTCTCTCGCTCCTTTAAATCACCCACTATTAACAGCCTTCTTGGAGGTGTGTCCATGGCAACCCAGGCTGGTCCCAGTTCCCTGTTCACCTCCTGTGGACTCCTGTGCCTTGTTCTCTCTTTGTAATGCTGAAGATGACTCTCTGGACCAGAAACTTCAGACACATCAATTTCGTCTTCCCTCTGCCGCAAGGGATGAAGTCAGTTCTTCAAAAGTTTTCTTTCTAACAACAGTCTTTCAAATTCTGGTACCCTTTGACTATTCAGAAATTAATACTTGGAGGAACTCGAAGAAGCCTCTGGGGAAAAGGGGTTGATGCCTCCCCATTTTTCTTCCTCCTGGAGAAGAGCACAAAGGACTGAGCTCGTGTCTGCAGACCGGGTTATATTTTAGGGATGACGGGACTAATTTGTGTCCAGAGACTGTATTCTTAAGAGAACTGCTTCGGCTGCCTGGATGCTTGGTATTTTTCAAATCAGCTTATACATTCTGAGGGAGGAGGACTTTTCTCCTTCTGTGCCTGCTTTGGACTTGACTTTTGAGTACCCAGAGCCTGCCTCCAGGCCCAGCTCCACCATGTTATAGCCAGGTGACCTTTAATTGTGGGAATAATCGTAATCATAACGTCTGCCTCATGGGGTTGCTGAGATGGCTAACTGGGATCGCGTACATATTCCTGGGCTCTTGTAAAGACTTACGCAATCCTAGGCATTGTTCTAAGGGCTTTCTCTGTGAGGAGGCTTTTGATCCTCAAAACACTCCGATGAGACAGGTACTGATATTGTATTGACAGGTTCGTTTAACCTGCCTGAAGCCACATAGCCAGTAAGGCGCTCCCAAATCTGGGCTCTTAACCACCGGGCACAGGGCAGGTGCCCCATGAATGTCAGGAGCTGTGTGGCCACTCTGTGAGTCCCTGCAGGCTGGTGATACGGTTTGTGTTCCCACCCAGATCTTACTTGAATTGTAATCATCCCCACGTGTCAAGGGCAGGGCCAGTGGATATAACTGAATCATGGGGCGGTTCCCCCATACTGTTCTCATGGTTGCGAGTAAATCTCATGAGGTCTGATGTTTTTATAAAGGGGAGTTCCCCTGCACAAGCTCTCTCTTGCCTGCCACCTGTAAGATGTCCCTTGCTCTTCTGCCACGATTGTGAGGCCTCCCCAGCCATATGGAACCATGAGTCCATTAAACCTCTTTTTCTTTATAAATTACTGAGTCTTGGGTATGTCTATATTGGCAGTGTGAGAACAGTCTAACACAGTCAGGGCCCATGGCTTCCTTTATGGATCCCTGGCACCCAGCACCCTACCCAGTACATAGTGGGTGCTCGATAAATACTGTTCTGAATCCGGGGAGACATACGTGTGAAGGTGGACTGTACACAGAAAGGCATCAGAGTTCTGATTACATCACAAACATGCGTTTTCCCACAACATAGCGATTCTTTGTTTCCAGATGCTCAGTTCTGGTTGCACTCATTAGAATCAACAGATCCCCACTTTGGGAGGCCAAGGTGGGAGGATCGCTTAAGGCCGGGAGTTTTGGACACCAGCCTGGGCAACATAGCAAGACCCTGTCTCTATAAAACATTCAAAAATTAGCCAGGTGTGGTGGCATGCACCTCTAGTCTCAGCTACTTGAGAGGCTGAGGTGGGAGGATCACTCCCACCTATCCCTTGGCCTGCAGGCTTCATCCTCTAGTCCCCTAGGGTTGTGCTTGGAGATCTAGGCCCTTCCCGGCTTCCTGGCAGGAGCCCAGGAGTTCAAGCTTGCTGTGAGCCATGATTGCACCACTGTGCTCCGGCCTGAGCGACAGAGTGAGACCGTTTCTCTGAATAAAGAAAAAGGAAAAAGAATCCACAGATTCCTTGACCCACCCAAGACCAATCAAGTCAGAATCATGAGGGTGGCTGAGGCATCTATGGCTTTTTAAACTGTCCCACTGATTCTGATGTGCTCCCAAGGCTGAAATCACTAATTTAGAACGTCCAGGTGGCATTTCTGCACAGACCTCCTGCTTCCTGTTCTGAAACCTCTCACTCTGGATGAAGCATGAGGGTCCGTTTGGAGGAGGAATCCTAAGAGGGCAGTGGACAATCCTTGATGCTGGTGTTGCTGTGGACTCACTGGCAGGGCACTTCAATCAAGCAGCTAGCAAGTTCAGCATGGGCTGCAACTTGGAAGAGCTGCTGAGAGGGAGCAGCCGAAAGCAGGCAGGAAAAGCAGTGTCTGGGTTGACCCCCAGTGAGCCGGGCCGGGAACTCAGTTCTCCTGGTGTAATTCATTGGTTCTATTAGTGTCATGACCATCAGAGCCCACCTCACTCATACGCATTAGAATCGAAGTCCAGGCCAGAGTTTTATTTTTGCTTTTGTTCTGTTTTATTTTTCCCTTCACTCTAACAGAGGAAGTGAAAGTCTTGACAATTATATGACAACAGGAGATTGTTGTTGTTTAGCTAAAAAAGCCCTGAGCTCTTGGACTGGATATATTCTGATAGAGGAGGGAGTTCACCCTGTACAGTCTCCCCCGGTGAATGCCGGAGTGTTTCCAGACAGTAGCAGCTGGGAGATCCCCTACCCAAAGAAGGAAGCAGGATACGGATGCAAGGAGGATGTTGTTAAGAGGCTGGCATGGGGAAGGGAAATGCACAGGAGATGGGTGGAAGGAATTAACAAGCAATAAGTCATAATTATGTGTCAAGAACTGACTTACATGTCCCACATACCGTCTGATTTAATCTCCACGGTGTCCAGAAGGTTGGAGATATTATGTCCACTTTATAGAAAAGAAACCGAAGTGCTGGGAAGTAAAGCTACCAGTTCCTGATCCCACAACAGTTCAGGATGCTATGATGCCAGTCCAAGTTTGTGACCTCAGAGCCTTCTTGTTTCCTAACAACGATCTTGGGTTCTTATTTTATTTGTTCTAGAGACAGGGTCTTGCTCTGTCACCTAGGCTGGAGTCCAGTGGGGCAATCATAGCTCACTGCAGGCCTCAAACGCCTAGGCTCGAGCAGTCCTCCTGCCTCAGCCTCCCGAAGTGCTAGGACCACAGGCATGTGTCACCATACCTGGCCGATCCTGGGTTCTTCAGGCTGAGATTTGATGCCCAGGTCCCCAGATGGTGACCACTAAGTTTGATGTCATCTAAAGAAGGTCAGAGACTTTGCGTTTGGTCTAAAGCCCAGCAGGGACTGTGGAAGTGAGCATCCTACCTCTCTCTCTGTGTGTATGCATCTTTGTCTAGCTACGAAGTGTCAGGTCTAGAGTGACTTCTAAAAAGCAAAACTGGCCAGGTGCAGTGGCTGACACCTATAATCCTAGCATTATGGGATGCCAAGGCAGGCAGATCACTTGAGGTCAGGAGCTCGAGACCAGCCTGGCCAATGTGGTGAAACCCTGTCTCTACTAAAAATACAAAAATTAGGGCATGGTTAGTAGGCGCCTGTAATCTCAGCTACTTGGGAGGCTGAGGCATGAGAATCACTTGAATCCAGGAGGCAGAGGTTGCAGTGAGCTGAGAATGTGCCATTGCACTCCAGCCTGGGCAACAGAGAAAGACTCTCTCTCTAATAATAATGATAAGCAAAACTTACGATATCAAGTACTCCTGTGCACACGTACATACACACAGGGATGCTGTGTGACCTTGAACATGAACATGCATGGTCAGACTTCCCGTTTCTCTACACCTGCTGCTTTGCTTTCTCTGGTAAGTAGAGCAAGGCCTCCCATAGAGCCTTAGATGGCGGTGCTGGGGTCACTTTAATGTGTTATCTCGTGCTGGGTCTGCAGGGGGCAGCCTGGTTAAAGGGGAACAGTGGGAGGGGGCTATGGATCTCACCTTCTCTCTTGTAACTATAGAATTCTGTGGCCCATAGAGTCAGGACAAGAACCTTGACTCCTCATCTTGGCTCAGGGCTCATTCAGCGTCTATAATGTGGCTTTGGAGATGCTCTGGGAGGAAGAGGCACACTTGCTATTTTTTCACCTTCTTGTTCTAACATTGTCACCCTGGTGATTCCTTGACTTCTTCCAGAGTCTGTCTGAAAGGCTGGAAGGGCAGCAGCCCAGACCACAAAATCTCTTTTGTGCCTGTGATCTGGGCAGTGGTGACCCCTCCTCCTGTAAATGGAGGGAAGGAGGGGCGAGGAGTGACAGCTCCCTGTCTGATGGACGCTCCGCCTGGCAGCCAGTGACACTTGCTGCCGTGGGGTCATGGCTTTAGATGATTTATCTCTCTACAGAGTGACACACTATTATGGATGTAAAGTGTATGAGCACCTCCAGAGAGAACATGTAAGGCCTCATGATAGAGAGAGCGTGTGTGTGTGAGTGTGAGAGTGTGTGCCAGGGCACGTGGGGAAGCACACAGTCAAATCCCCAGATGAGGTCGCTGCTAGGAGCCAATCACGTACCACCAACAGGAAGGGGTCAGAGGTCTTCTGCACTGCATGCAAATCATCTCCTGGAAAGTCTTCAAGGTAAGCATATCGGATGGCCCAACCAGGCCCCCAATTTATTTTGATGAAACACTTTTGGCAAGAAGAGGCAGGCAGTTGACAGAAGTAAAGACGGGCATGTGTGCCTTTTGCCTGGCTCTCCTGAATTCCCACGGATGAGTCTTCCTCCACATATGCTCAGCTCCACTTACTAAGGGTGCTTGAGGCTAAAGGTGATGGACCTAGGCTGTGCCCATATCTACAAGTAGAGGTCTCCAGTGGCGAAAGACACCCCTGAAACCTGCTGAGAGAGGAGGCATTGAATGGAGTGGGAGTTAGAACCAGGAGGACATATGAAGTCACTGCAGGCTCCTATGAAGATTAAGAAGGGCTTGGACATGGGAACAGAACTCAGGGGAACATTGGTTTTTGCTCTTTGCATTTTTTTTTGAGATGGGATCTTGTTCTTTTGCCCAGGCTAGAGTGCAGTGGCACAATCATGGCTCACAGCAGCCTCCAACTCCTGTGGGGGGACCTCAGGAACACAGCACTATACGCAGCTAATTTTTTTAACTTTTTGTGGAGATGGGGGTCTCACTTTGTTGCCCATGCTGATCTCAAACTCCCGGCCTCAAGTAGTCCTCCTGCCTTGGCCTCCCAAAGTGCTGGAATTACAGGTACGAGCCACCGTGCCGTGCCGGAGCATCGTTTTGTATCAATGTGAAAGATTCTCCTGCTAAAATCCTTTTCCACCTCACCATTCACCTCATTCATTGATGCATCCAAACCATCGTTTAACATTGACCATCTGGGTCAGGCTTGGGTGTGGAAAAAGGGGAATGCTTCTACACTGTTGGTGGGAATGCAAATTCATGCAACGTCTATGGAAAACGGTATGGAGATTTCTCAAAGAACTAAAACTCAAAGACCCGTTCAACCCAGCAGTCCCACTACTGGGTATCTACTCAAAGGAAGAGAAATCATTGTATCCAAAAGGTACCTGCACTTGTATGTTTATGACAGCACTATTCCCAACAGCAAAGATACGGAATCCACTTACGTCACCATCCACAGACACTTGGATAAAGAAAATGTGGTATGTGTATACAATGGAATAGTAGTCAGCCATCAAAAAGAATGAAATCATGTCTTTTGCAGCAACATGGGTGGAACCGGAGGTCTTTATCTTAAGTGAAATAGCTCAGAAACAAAAAGTCAAATATGCATGTTCTCGTTTCAAGTGCACACATGGACGTGGAGTATGGAATAATGGCCACTGGAGAAATGGAAGTGTGTGGGGGGGTGAGGGATGAGGAATTACCTAATGGGTACAGTCTACGCTATCTGGATGATGGATACACTAAAGCCCAGACTGCCGCTGCACGGTCTATCCATGTAACAAAACTGCACTTCTACCCCCTAAATGTATAGAAATAAGAAAAAAAGAGATGCGTAGAATACCGTCCCTGCTCTCAAGATGCCGTCCTCCTTGAAAAGGCATGGATTTAGGAACAAAGCTGGAAATGTGGTAGGACCGTGCCTCAGCCGAGGCCTGCCATGAGCTGCTGAACAAGGCAGCTGTCTCTGCAGAGGACCTACAGAGCCGAGTCTTGCCTAAATGGTATTTGGGTGGCAGAGACGGGAGAGGGGCTTCGAGGCTAAGGGCCTCAGATCAGCCATGCTGCAGTTGAGCCCAGCATTAAAGAGCAGGTCTCTCCAAAGCAGGAAGGAGCAGACAGGCCCCTTCCTCCTCCTCCTCTCCCGCCCCTCCTGGTGTGCAGGCCTCACCCTCCAATCTCCTAAGGGTGTTCTTGGAGATCTAGGCCATTCCTCGCTTCCTGGCAGACTTACAGACTGTGCCGGAACCTCCAAACCCCTCTCTCAGATCCCAGGGCCCTGGGCTCAGCTCATCTGCTTTCGCTTTCTTGACCGTGATTTTCTGAACATTCCTACCTCTCTGCTTATCAGTCTGCAGGAGGCTGTTTCGCTTTGCCTGAACTGAGACTGACTTCATATTTATTATGTGGTTTGGCTTCAGAATCAAGACAAAATATCAGTGCCAAGCTGCCTAATGGCCGACATTAGCATGTGTTAAAAACCTAATAAAATGTCGCCTCCAAAATTTCAGGCCAAATTCCCTTATGTCAATATCTAACATCAGGTCTCACCCAGAATATCCTGTCGGGTTTCGGGAGATGGGCTTGAAATCTGCTGCAGGCTGTGGGAATGGCACAGATCATGCTGTGTGCTGGGCTTTGCTGGGGGCTGGACCATGAGACAGTTCATACCAGCCTCATTTCTGGTTTTCTCAGAAACTGTGTTGAAACCATGATTCCTAGCATCCCTCATGTGTATTTCTTGGAAAAGCCTAGCCTGTTTCTTTTGTCTGCTAACGAAGCTTAGGAAACCTCGCAAGATCTCCCTGTAGAGTCCAGTTCTGTACCCGGCAGTAGAAATTCATTTGTCTTATAAATGCTCCACTCTCTTCAATGGACTTTGTCTTACTTATGTTCTTAATCCCCCTATTTTGTACTATTTCGAATTCCATAAAACTCCTCTAAATCTTTGCAAGTATGTAGATTATAGAATAAATTAATATTTTATTTTATTAATAAAATAAATATTTATTTTATTTATATTTAAGGAGGGTGTTAAAAATATAATATTTTTATTATATTTAAGGAGGGTGTTACAGACTGAAGTTTTCTTTAGACTGAAAGACACATGATCTGTTCTCGTCCACCAATTACATACATTAATTTCATCCATTAATTACATTAATTACAAGGGAGGGTGCTGTGTGGCTTTTACATCCTTGCTTGCCTGACTTTCATGAAAATGCTGTTTAGGCGATGAGTTTGTGTCCTTTGTAGGGACATGGATGAACCTGGAAACCATCATTCTCAGCAAAGTGACAGAAGAGCAGAAGATCAAACACCGCATGTTCTCACTCATAGGCGGGTGTTGAACAATGAGAACACATGGACACAGGGAGGGGAGCACTACACACTGGGGTCTGTTGGGGGGAAATAGGGGAGGGACGGTGGGGGATGGGGAGTAGGGGGGAGATAGCAAGGGGAGAGATGCCAGATGTAGGTGATGGGGAGGAAGGCAGCAAATCACACTGCCACGTGTGTACCTATGCAACAATCTTGCATGTTCTTCACACGTACCCCAAAACCTAAAATGCAATAAAATAAATAAATGGAAAAAAAAAAGAAAATGCTTTTTAGGAATAAATATTTTTCAGCCCAGAGTGGACCTTCCCTCTTTAGCCTCCCAGGAAAGCAGTATCTGTACTGTACTTTTCATTACTCTCCTAGCCCAATGAGCGTGTCTTTTTCATTGTATCGAAAATGACATCATCAGCTGAGCAAAATGTAGCTCTCCAGCATGTACCTGCTAGTCATCCACAAGAGCCGTGGGGAGGTAATGCTTTAGGGAGAGGGTTCACAGGAGAGAACACTTAGGGAACTCCCAAATTAAATGAAAAGCCAGTACTGTGTCTCCGGGCATATCACTGGGGCTAGAGAGGGACTTCTTTTTCTTCCAGCCAATAAATGTGATTTTAACCCCAAAGAACCAATAGGCAGGAACAGATACAAGGAGAAGAAATCCTTTAGTGAATGCAGCTGGTATTTCCAAGCAGACACTTGGAGTGAGAAAGTGTGTGTAGGGTAAGGCTGCTCACATCAGTTTAATTCCAAGGGAAGTGGCCTGTGTTCTGCTCCCCTCACTGTGTAGTAATGATGTATTCATGGTTCCCAGTTCATCCCGAAGAGTAATTAGATTCTGATCAGAGGTGGCCTTTGTCAAAGTGATGGGGGGATAATTTTAATAGGGATTCGGTTACTAATTAAGGAGAAAGGGGGCACCCTCTTTTACGCAGCCCCTCTCACGCACCAGGTCCCTCGAGAATGATCATATATTGAATCCTCAGAACAGCTTTGGGAGGTAGAGTTTATTGTTGCAATGTTCAAAGTGAGGCAGATGCTGATCAATGTATGCATCGGGTAGAACTGGCTTCCAGAGCCCTGTAGGCTGACCACAAATTCACCACCCAGATTCCACCAAAGAGGCACTTACGTCTCAGGACTGCACGTCACAGCACAGTCACCCCTTGGCATCCACAGGGCATTGGTTCCAGGACCCGCCTAAGATACCAAAATCACCGGATGCTCCAGCCCTTACATGCAGTCGTTCTTTCCATGTTTTAGTTATCCCGTCTGAAAAGATTTAATAAAGATTCTAGAGATAAACCATCTGTAGGTTTTAAACTAGGTGGTAGCATTCTGAGTAGCATGAGTGCTCATGCTGTCCTGCTCCACCCTGCCCAGGACACAATGCATCCCTTGGTCTAGCATTGCTGTCCTGCTCCACCCTGCCCAGGACACGATGCATCCCTTTGTCTAGCATTGCCACACTGTACAGACCAGCGGTCCTCAAGCTTTTGGGTACCAGGGATCGGTTAGTCGAAGACAATTTTTCCATGGACCGGTGCGGGGAGGGGAAGGATAGTTTCAGGATGAAACCATTCCACCTCACATCATCAGGCACTACTTAGATTCTCGTAAGGAGAGCGCACCCTAGATCCCTCACATGCGCAGTTCAGGATAGGATCCAGGCTCCTGCGGGAATCTGATGCCACTGCTTACCTCACGGGAGGTGGACCTCAGGTGCTTCTGTTCACTCACCCGCTGCCATTCGGCCCAGTTCCTATACTGGTCTGCGGCCCCAGTACTGGGGACCCCTGGTATAGATGCTCCCCATCTGTAGTCACCTAGTAGCCATCACAGTGATCTGATCAACTTCAGGATCCCAGCGCTTGTGTTCAAGTCAACCTTATCTGATTTCCTCATGGCCTCAAAGTGCAAGTGCAGTGATGCTGGCATTTTTTAGAATTGTTATATTTTGTTACTAGTTATGGTTTTAGTTTTTGTTTGTTTGTTTTTTGGTTTTCGGTTTTTTTTGAGACAGAGTCTCACTCTGTCACCCAGGCTGGAGTGCAGTGGTGTGATCTTGACTCACTGCAACCTCCGCCTCCCAGGTTCAAGCGATTCTCTTGCCTCAGCCTCCCGAGTAGCTGGGACTACAGGCACATGCCACCACACCTGGATAATTTTTGTATTTTTAGTAGAGATAGGGTTTCACCATGTTAGCCAGGATGGTCTCGATCTCCTGACCTCATGATCCACCCGCCCCGGCCTCCCAAAGTGCTGGAATTACAGGCGTGAGCCACTGCACCCAGCCAGGTATGGTTGTTAATCTCTTACTCTGCCTGATTTAAAAATTATACTTTATCATAGAATAACCCAGTATCTATCGGGTTTGGTATCACCCATGGTCTCAGGTGTCTATGGGGAGTCCTGGAATGTTTTTCCTGGGAATAAGGGGAAATAACTGCAAAGTGTTATGTTATTTGCATATAATCTAGACACATCCTCCTATGTACTTGAAATCATCTCTTGATTCTCTTGATTATTCTTAATACTTAGTATGATATAAATGCTATGTAGTTATTATACTATATATTTGTGTTATTTTTGGTGTATTTTTTTTAATTTTTTTTAGTATTTTTGATCCATGGTTGGTTGAATCTGCAGGTGCAGACCCTGTGGATACGAAGGGTTGACCATACTGTATTATTTTTCTGTAACTTAATCTTGGAAGTGATATATTATTATTTTTTAACCCCCTCTGAACTCTTGACTCTCACCACCATCCTACTAAAAGGCAAGCTTTCCCTTTCCAATATGGTGGCAATGGAGATACAGTCTTCGAGTGCCAGCGACGGCCAAGGCAAAGGACAGCAGGTGTCACATGAGCCACCCTTCCATCCATTACACTGGAAGAGTAGCAAATGGTGCTCCCTGTATGCTTGGTTGACAGACACTCTTCTCTGCTCTTCCTTGAGCATCGAGCAAATGGAATCATTCAGTGTGCAGCATCATCAAGACATCTACTTTGAATTGGTCCCGGTGCCATTTGGCCCCATGAAAAGGTACCGGTCTGCCAGTGTGTCGTTTGATCTTATAGAACTTACCTCCCAGTGAAAACATGGGCAGTTTTTATCTGAAATAGTAATTTATTACTCACTGCAGGACAAGATAGGGTCATAACAGAGTTTGCAGGGCAGGCTTTTTTTAATGACAACAACAAAAAGAAAATGGAAGTGGCAGACCAGATGGGCATGGGAGATGGGGCTTGGAATCCCAAGATGTTGCCTCGTTTATCGTCCCCATATTTGCTATAAATATCTCAGAACTTGGGCTGCAGACTTGGCAGTCCTATCTGGCAGAGACACGTCGAGCACTGCCTGTCTTTTTGTGTTTTCTCCTCAGCGAAACAGTTACCATTTCATTAATGCAGTGAGGCTTGCCAAGGGGAGCCACCCTGGACTCACAGTCCTGGTGACATTGCCCTGAGCAGGCTGGAGTCTGGGGGTTGCCCTAATCATCAGGAGGCCTCCCTAATGAAAAACTGCCCGCCTCCCAGAGTCCCCGGGGAATCCTGAATAGAGCAGGCTCCCCAGGGCTGGCTGGCTTGCGAGCACTTTGCATTTCTAGAGGAGCAATCATTATGTACGCCTGTCAAAGCCTTCCCATTGGGCATCATTCAAATGCATGGATGAGAAAGCCTCCCTCCCACACGGGTATCAGTCTCAGCTTTTCAGAGAACACTGGGACCCATATTGTATCTTAGGAAAATAGGGAAGAAACTATGTGGAAATAAGACGATATCCAGGGAATAAAAGTCTAAAGGGGAAGGCGGGGTGGGGGTGGTGGCAAATGGCGAAACTAAAAGCATTGCTCCCAGGGAGTGCACACTCCTGGGTTACATGGCAGAGTCACTTGGAAGGAGAGAGAGAAGGAGGGGAGAAAAGAGGAGCTTTTAAAGGGAGCCCTGGCTTCATTGGTTTGGGGAGCAATTGGTTGAGGAAAAGGGGGGTGCAGGTATAGGGTTTGGGAACAGGGAGATGACATATCCCTTCCTGGGCATTCAAGTGTCTGTCACAAGCCCCTCCATGGCTGCCTGGAGGGGTGTGATCTGATTGAAACCCAGTGACTCTCTGGCATCAGTGAGCATGCAACCCCTGGTCCCATCTGGCTCTGTGCAGCACCGCAGTCTCTGCCTAGCAGTTCTCTCCTTCCTACCAGCTGAAGAGGGTATCCAGGTTCCATCCTGTCTTGCGGTAGAACAACTGCATACGTCACCCTTTATTCTATCCCGTTCCACCAATAGGAAACCTTCATTAGGCACCTACTGTATGTCAGGCGCTGTGTTGGGGTGTAGGTCCACAAATACCAATCAAATGTGATCCCTCCCTTCCAGAAACATACTGTCTGGCAAAATACTGTTGCATTTAGAAAAGGTGGCTTGGCTTTGGACTTCAGGAGAGGCTGTTACTTGCTAGATCTCAACCCCAGCATTTAAAAGCAAGCAAGGCTTTGTGGAGGAAATCTATGGTACATTGTGGTGATGGTAGCTAATAATAATGTCTTAAATGCTTGAAAATTGCTAAGAGAGTAGTTTTTAAATGTTCTCATTACAAAAATTATGATAGGCAATGGATATGTTATTAGTTTGATTGGTCAGCCCACATGTACATATACATGAAAACATCACGGTGTACACCACAAATACATACATATATATGTGTTTGTATATATATATATACATTTTTTTTGAGACAGAGTCTTGCTCAGAGTCAGGCTGAAGTGCAGTGGTGCGATCTCAGCTCACTGCGACCTCTGCCTCTCGGGTTCAAGCAATTCTCCTGCCTCAGCCTCCCAGGTAGCTGGGACTACAGGTGCGCACCACCACACCTGTTTTTTTTTTTTTTTTTTTTGTATGTTTTAGTAGACACAGGGTTTCAGCATGTTGGTGAGGCTAGTCTTGAACTTCTGACCTCAAACGATCACTGCCTCGGCCTCCCAAAGTGCTGGGATTACAGGCGTGAGTCACCATGCCCAGCCACATACTTATGTATATTTTTGGTGTTGATTTCTGGTGTCGATTTTTTAACACTTTAAGAATAAAAATAAATTGATACGCGGATTTAATTTTGTTGAATAAAAAGCAAGACTTTGGAGTCAGCCATGGACAGAAGCCCTCGTAGGCTCCAAACCCATTGTGGCTTAGAATCTCAGACGCACGAAGTAATGTTTCAGAGCCTCCGTGTCCCATCTGCAGACTGTTGCAGGGTTGCTTCGAAGACTAAATGAGATCTGCAAAGCTTACAGTGCAGGCGCCACCCAGAAGATGCTGGCGCTGGGAGAGGGACCCTGCAAGTCTAGACCTGAGCATCATTTCCATCAGTGACCACTTTTCCCCTTTCCTTTTGTACTTTTGTGCCTTTCCTTCCTGCTTCTGAGCTTTGAGACCTGCTCTGTCCCCTAAGTGTGACATTAGCGGGGGTGAAGGACAGAGGTGTGGCGGGCACTTGGGAGCCACCTCTCCTATGCTGGTTACCAAGGTGTCTCCCTCGTCCTGGACAAGTTTCTGGCCTCTCTAGGCTTGCTTTCTGCTGCTGTAATGAAATGGACTGGGCAGATGGTCTCTCTGGCTCTTTCTGTAATCCCAGGTGACCCACGCCCACCTCTGTCTGCAGTTCAGTTCTCGCAGTGATTCGCTGTGTGAATTTGGCAAGTTGCTTCTCTGGCTGTGTCTCACTTCCCTCCTCTATTACACGGGGTAATCCTGGTGTCTGCTCCAGACGTCTCTGGTTTCTAGGGGTGCCTGCAGGAATTCACGTGAAGTAGCCGCTGCAGGCAGGCACAGGTGGTCCCTGTTGTGGGGACCCCACAGGTGGGCTGCTGGGTTTGCAGGCAGCTTTGCTGTTCTGCTGCAGCGATGTGATGCCACTCTCACTCCTACACTAGAGGGAAAGGATTTGTCTCATGTGCACACATGGGTCTCAGTTCAGGCTGGGCAGGGACCTTTGGGTCAGAGAGATGCACCCTCTGGCAGGGGTTCTCTAGTCTTGGCTTTGGGACCTCCTCTACCTTTTCTGGGTGCCTGGGAGCCAAGACAGTGCAGGTTCCATTCTTCCTCACACCAGTCTGCCTACGGGAAGTAGCCTCCCTGTGTCCCCTGCGATAGAACCCATGGCTATCCTGGAGAGGCAGAAAGGAAGCAGCCTTCTCAGCTAATCAGCAGGGCGACAGGGAGGGGAGTCACCACCCAGACCTGCTGGCCACAAAGTGGACAAAGCTGCACAGAGTGACCTCATGCTCCCCCCACCAACAGCTCCCCCTCCTCGGGAATAATGAGCAGCGGCTGCGCCCTTGCTGGGCTCAGAGCCCCCAGAGGGGGACACAGTGACAGGCCAGGCTTCAGACTGGCAGCTAGCTCAGGCTCATTTATTCAAAGCTGCCCTCCCTTCACCTCACCTGTCTCTCCCTCTGGGTTTTCAGAAAAGCTAACCCCAGCTGCTCCTGTCCAGGGAAAAGGGGCGGACAAGCCACATTTTACACTCACTCCCAGACCACCCCCATCTGCCATCCCACAGCTGCAGCCACTCCTAAAGGGCAGGGAGGCACCCGTCCAGAGGGTCCCGGGGTCCCAGGCAGAGCAGGTGGGCGGGCAGTGCTGGGCACAGAACAGCGGCTGTGGCTGTGCCATCCAGCCATGTGTGCCTAAACGCTGGCAGCCCAGCGGTCACTGGGGGCTCTGCGGTGACACAGGAATTGTCAGAAACACCCTTGGCAAGGAGCATGAGCTTCAGAGGAGAGCATGATTCCTTCCAAAGCACAGATGGGAGTGGCTTGATTGGTTGATGTTCACTCTTTGATTTTATTTTTTGATGCAATTAACTCAGAAGTGACAATTCCTTTGACTTAGAATCTGTGAGGTGCCCCAAGGGAGTGGTATAACAAGAAGAAGCCTGAGGGGCCGGCTTCACCATGGAGTGACCCAGGGTTGGCTCTGAGACCCAGGCCCTCGTGCCTTCCCTGCCCAGAGTGCCAGAGACCGTGGGGAGAGAACACCAATATCAACGCAGGCTTCGCACTGAGATTACTCATGTCACAATCGACCAGTGCTGCGTTTCCTTCAATTAGGAACTGCACGTGGGGCACCATGCAGGTGTTCAGGGTTTCCATCTGGGGGTGTATGAGTTTCCTGTGTTTGCTGTAACAAATAACCACAAACTTGGAGGCTGGAAAATAACAGAAACTGATTCTTCCGTGGTTCTGGAGGCAGCTTGGGGGGAGAATCGCTTCCCCACCTCTTCCAGCTTCTAGTACTGGGGTTCCTCACCTGTGTCTTCATCACTCGTCATGCAGGCCTCTGCCTCAGTCTTCTCTCCTGTGTGTCTGTTTCAGAAAATCCCTCTGTATCTCTCTTACAAGGAGACAATATAGCCCAGTACTTAGGGAGGCCGAGGTGGGTGGATCCCTTGAGTTCAGGAGTTCGAGACCCACCTGGCCAACATGGAGAAATGTCATCTCTCCTAAAAATACAAAAAAAAAAAAAAAATAGCTGGGTGTGGTGG
>NW_016107376.1:6219518-6224613 GCF_001604975.1 Cebus imitator
AAAAAAAAAAAAAAAAAAAAAAAAAAAAGGAGACAATATAATGGGACTTAGGGCCCACCAAGATAATTTAGGATTAATTCTTCCTCCCAAGAACCACGTCTTTTGCAATGTAAGGTAATACTCACAGGTATCAGGGATTGGGAGGGGTACATACATTTTTGGGGATCACCATTCAGCCTGCTATAGAGTGTAACAAATCATGTCACACAAAATTTACCACAACACAAGCGCACATGTGACTGAGTGTGACCGAGGTGCCTGTGTTGAGTGCTGTGAAAATCTGGAGGAGGGAGAGAGCATTTGTAGGCACGATGGTCAGGGAGGGCTTCACGGAGGAAGCGGGCTTTGAGCAGAATAAAATTTAAATGGGAAGGGAGAGGAGGAAAAGTGGCATGCACAAAGATTTGGAAATAAAAATGAGATCGGTGTTTTCTTTAGTTTAATCAGATAGAACAGAAATGGATATTTTTATAGGGAACTAGGCAAAAGTGTGGTTGGATAGGTAAACTGGGGCTGAGGTCAAAGGATGGTCTTAAATACCAGGCCAGCATTTAGAACGATATGGAGTTGTTACAATATGGAGTGGGGATTTTTTTGTTTCGTTTGAGACAGAGTCTCTCTCTGTTGCCGAGGCTGGAGTGCAGTGGTACAGTCTCAGCTCACTGCAACCTCCATCTCCCAGGTTCTAGCAATTCTTATGCCTCAGCCTCCTAGTAGCTAGGATCACAGGCATGTGCCACCACGCCCAGCTAATTTTCTTTGTATGTTTTGTAGAAACAGGGTTTCACCATGTTGGCCACACAAGTCTCGAACTCCTGACCTCAGGTGATCTTCCCACCTCGGCCTCCCAAAATGCTGAGATTACAGACGTGAGCCACCGCGCCTGGCCATATATGGAATTTTAAAAATAATTCATGATGAGGATCTGAAATGATGAACACATGTAGCATTCCATGCCAGGCACATTCTAGGCACTTCATATAGATCAGACTAATTTATTTAATTCTCATAACAGTCCCGTGACCTGAGTATAGTCATTATCCTCATTTTACAGCTGAGAAGAAACTGAGGCACAGGGAGGTTTAGTAAAAACTTACCTGAGACTATATAAGACAGGATATATTAACTGACTAGGTTTAAGAGATCAGGAAGGGTGCAGATGGTTTTTGATTTTTTTTGAACGGGTGAATAAGACTCTTGGTAAGGCAGAATAGTTTGTAGTTAAGGAAGAAGCTAAATTGAATAATAACATAAAGAAAGGCTGGGTGCAGTGGCTCACCCTTGTCATCCCAGCAGTTTGGGAAGCCCAAGAAAAAGGGTTACTTGAGGCCAGGAGTTCAAGACCAGCCTAGGCAACATAGCAAGAATCCATCTTTACAAGAAAAAAAATTTTTTTAATTAGCCAGGCAGGATGGTACATGCCTATAGTACCCCAACTCAGGAAGCTGACGCTGGAGGATCACTGGTGCACAGGAGTTGAGTTGGAGGCTGCAATGAGCTATGATGGTGCCACTGCACTCCAGCCTGAGCAACAGAGTGAGTCCCTGTCTCTAAAAATAATAATAACATAAATAATGTCTTAGGATAGGAATGCATTTTATGTCTCTAGTTCATCATTGTACAGAGGAGAAAACTGAGGCCCGGAGAGCTTGTATAATTTGTCTAAGATCATCTATCTGGATGTACACATGTCAAGTTTAAATCGGTGGTGTAATATATAAGTGATGGTAAATACTGGGCTAGTATTTAGAACCTGATACTATGTGGGGTATAGTATACTGTAATATAGTATACTGTGGAGTATAGTATTCTGTGAGGAATTGGTGAGGTGCCTGGGCACTGCCTGATGAATTCCTTTCCACAATATTTACCTGAAGGGCTTGTGGAAGTCACCTGAAAGGACGTTGTCACATGGGTGTGAGTATTAGTCTGTTCTCGCACTGCTATTGAAGACGTACCTGAGACTGGGTAATTCATAAAGGAAAGAGGTTCAGTGGACTCTCAGTTCCACATGGCTGGGGAGGCCTCACAATCATGGCAGAAGGCAAAGGAGAAGCAAAGGCACATCTTACATGGTGGCAAGCAAGAGAGCTTGTGCAGGCAAACTCCCATTTATAAAACCATCAGCACTCGTGAGACTTATTCATTACCATGAAAACACTTGGGGGAACCACCCCCATGATTCAGTTATATCCACCTGGCTCCACCCTTGACATGTGGGGATTATTAAAATTCAAAGTGAGATTTGGGTGGGGACACAAGCAAACCATACCAGTGTGCCTAGAGCACCTTACAGCCCTGCAACACGTCAGGTGCAGTTTTGATTATTCTAGTCAGTCGCGCCCACCTGGAAGAAGGCAGGCCAGGAAGTAGCCAGGACCTGATCTGAAACCCTGTAATATGCTGGGAATGTGCACAGTTCCCACTGGAATCGTCCAGAGCTGTCAAGAACTCAAATCTGGGTGCTGGAGTCACAAAGCACTGACTGAGAGCTTCTCTCCTTTCCTCCGCTAAGTGCTTAGAACCAGTGCTTTCCTCACTAAAGCAGATGGCGGAAGCCCAGGTTTCCAAGCCCAGTTGGTGTTTGAAAGACTGTCCTATTAGCTGTGTGAGTGGCGCCACTGAGAAGTATATGTTGAGGAGGAATGTTTGCAAGGAGATTTTATTTGTCAGGTATCAGGAGAAATAAAAGCTGAGGGACAATGGAAAAAGAGCCTAAGATACAAAAAGAAAAAGAGAAGAAAGAAACTATCTGAGTAAACAAAGTTAATTATGGGCTAAGAGGAAGTCAGTCTTAGATGCAGTGACCTCTTAGAACCAGGATGGCCAATGGCCCACAAGAGGCTAATTCTGAGAAGCCCAGGAAGCATGCGGCTGCCTTGCTCACGTGGCCTTTGGGCTCCTGCCCAGGTTGTCCAATAGAACGTGATTGGGCTACAAGCTGCCTTTCTGGCCTTGTTCCCAGTCTGATCCCTGCAAAGCTCCACAAATGTTTATAGCAACAGTAATTGGCAAATTATACTCAGCGGGATTCTGTAAACATCCCTTCAAAACACATAAGAGCAGATCGCTTTCTGCTTGCCCAGCAACTTTCTCTAAAGGAGCTGAAGAAACTTTCAGAACAATGTAGTATATTAATCAGTGTCACATGAAGGGGGGATATTGTCTCCGTTTGCAAGATCGGAAAATCAAGGGACTGATGCCACAAATTGTTTTAAATCAACTGTACAGAAAATCAAAGACTCAGTGCCTGAATCAATCAGGATAGGCTAGGTTATGCTGCAATGACAAACAACCCCCATAGTCTCCGTGACTTAAAGAAACAGTGAGGTGTATTTCTCACCCCCACCACATGCCCATCCATCAGTTTTCACTCTCATTGACAGAGCAGCCACCTTCTGGGCTGTTCCCAGTCACCATGACAGCAGAAAAAAAGCGTGTAGGTTTAAAAGCAGCTAAGATTCAAGAGTTGTAACCTCAACACCTTCTGGAATCTGTTTTCTCCCTCTTCACAGCCTTTATTTCTCCATTGGTAAATTGCAGGTAGTAAATGTAGGCTTTTCTTCCTGGAAATTAATACATATGGTCTATAATAACCGTTGTGTAAAGTAAGGCGACTGACCTTTTAAATTTTTTAACAAAAGATATACAACTAAATAGGTATAACTGTTGAAAAGTTTATTTGAAAGATGAAGTTTATTCCAGCCAGGCAGCTACTGCTCAGAGCCTTTTCCTTGATTTCAGTTTATGAGTCACCACAAAACTCGTTGCCTTATTGTAGCATGACAGGCTAAATCAGAGCGACATATCACCATAGTAAGGCAAAAACTCAGTCTCCCATGGTGGTATCCATTACTCTGGTGAATTCTTCGGTGTGTTAAGGCTTCACTTTATTCTGCAGGCTCAGACACCTGATTTTTCATTTTCAGGGAAAGACTCACATTAACCAAGTTCAAAGTACTGATGTATAAATCCATAATGTCAGTGCACTGGTTTCAAGTGAGTGAAACAGCCCTCACCCAGCCAGGGCCCTTGAGACACATGATCCTTAGCCTCTCACCCAGGAAGCAGGGTCAACACAGGTAGGGTGGCAGAGGGCTTATACGTGTGGGCTTTGAAACCATGAGACCTCTTTTTCCCCCTTTTTATGTAACATAAAACTTACCATTTTAACCATTTTTGTATGTGCAATTCGGTGGCACCAAATGCATTCACAATTTCATATAACAATCACTGCTATTTCCAAAACTTTTTCAGCATCCAGTACAGAAATGCTGTAACTACTAGGCAATAACTCCCCATCTGCCCACCACCTCAGCCCGTGGTAACTCTATTCTATTGTCTCTATGAATTTGCCTGTTTAATGACCTCATCTAAGTGCAATCATACAATATTTGTCCTTTTGCGTCTGGCTTCTTTCACTTAGTGTAATGTCTTCAGGTTCCATCCACTTCAGAATTTCATTCCTTTTTAGGGCTGGATAATATTCCATGCTGTGTATCAGAACCTTGTGTTGAATCCTGGCTTGGCTATGAGACCCAGGACAGCCTGCCAGGCATCTCTCAGTCTCAGAATCTTCTTTGGCAAAAGAATAATAATCTCTATTCTACATGATAATGAGATCATGTATAAGGGATGTAGTTGTTCCTTGGGAGCCATGGAATTAGCAGAGTTTAATGTAACATGATCAGCTAAAGTAACCTCAGCCCTCCATTTCTACTACATAAAAGACCTTACCACCCAGTATGGGACCCAAATACTCCACACCTATTGGCTAAGATCACATGTGCTTCCTGGGTTCATCTCCCTTCCCCAACTGCCCCTCCCACCCTGTCTCCAGTCTCCCCCTTCCATTCAGGCCCAGTCATCCTATGGAGTGATGAATATATGTTCTACATAAACTATGCCAGCCCTGGGAATCACTCTTTCTCTTTCTGGGCTAATTTATATATCTCTGATCAAATCTATTGAGATGTTGCCTTTAAAGTTTAACTCTCTTTTCTTTCTTCTTTCCCTTGCTCTTTCTTTCTTTCTTCTTTCTCTTTCTTTCTTTCTCTCTCTCTCTCTCTTTTTTATTTTTATTTTTTTATTTTTT
>NW_016107376.1:6225065-6236008 GCF_001604975.1 Cebus imitator
TAATCCGGGTCTCACTCTATTGCCCAGGCTCAGGCTGGAGTGCAATGACATGATCATAGCTCACTGCAGTCTCAAGTTCCTGGACTCAAGCAATCCTCCTGTCCAAGCCTCCTGAATAGCTAAGTCTAATCCCAAGTGCATGCCATTATACCTGACTAATTTTTAAAAATTTTTGGTAGAGATGGGGTGTCGCTATATTGTCCAGGCTGGTATTGAACCCCTGGGCTTAAGGAATCCTCCTGCCTCAGCCTCAAAACGCTGGGATTACAGGCAAGAGTCCCTGTGCCCAGCCTTAAAGTTAAAATCTCAGAATGAAATCTTATTTTTATCGTTTTCCAGTTTGGACCAAACTTCTCACCATAATCCCCAAAAACCCACAATAATTACTCTGTAGCCACACTTCATTTTATGAAATTGGGTTGACCAGTCATAATCACCCGTTCCTCCTCTACTGTCTCTGTTCACTAGACTTGACTTTAAGTAACTTTTGGCATTTGAAAAACAAAAAAATCAAATCTATTCTCGAACACAAGAAGATTTATCACCAGTGAAAATGCGTTGACAAATCTGACACAGGCTTCAAAGGCAAACCCAAAAGATTATCAAAAATGTTTTAAGAAATGGCAGGCATCAGAGAGATATGGTGAGTACTTTGAAAGGGTGGCAATCATTTGGACAGGTAAATGATACCACAGGCGGCCCCTCATCTGCGTTGGTCTGACTTACCATTTTTCAGCTTTACAATGGTGCAAAAGCAATGCTCTTTGAGTAGCAACTGTACTCCAGATGAATGCTGACCTTTTCCCAGGCTGGCAGTACGCAGGACAGCACTCTCTTGCACGACTGCTCAGCCACACAGTCACCAGAGTAAGCAACTGACAGTCTACAGCGTACAGTATTCAACAAAGTACGCGAGATATTCCACAGTCTGTGACAAAACAGGCTTGACATTAGACGATTTTGCCCAACTGTAGGCTAATGGCCGTGTTTAGAGCACCTTTAAGGGAGGCTAGGCTAAGCTGTGATATTTGGTGGGTCTGGTGTATTAAGCGTATTTTTTATTTACAATATTTTCAACTTCCAGTGATTTTACCAGGATGTAGCCCCACCATGTGAGTCAAGGAGCATCTGTACATGGCTATTATTTATTTATTTATTTGTTTGTTTGTTTGTTTTTGAGACAGTCTCACTCTGTTGCCGAGGCTGGAGTACAGTGGCACCATCTCCACTCACTGAAACCTCCGCCTCCCAGGTTCAAGAGATTCTTCTGCCTCAGCCTCCCGAGTAGCTGGGATTACAGGCACACACCACCACGCCTGGCTAATTTTCTAATTTTCAGTAGAGGCAGGATTTTGCCGAGTTGACCATTCTGGTCTCAAACTCCTGACCTCAGGCAATCCACCCGCCTCAGCCTCCCACAGTGCTGGGATTACAGGCATGAGCCATGGCGTCCGGCCAGTACATGGCAATTTAAAATGCAGCCACGCTCCCTCATAGTCACAAGTGATCCATCAAACCCTTTGTTATTGGGCAGTAAATACCTTCTGGGGGTGCAGCTAATACTGGCCACAGCCCATGGCCAATGCAGCATTTACTGGAAGCTTCAAGAGCCCCCATCTTGCATTCTGCTTCATAATTCATCAGTGACGTTCTGAGATGTGCCATGCTTACCCCACTGCGTTCTCCCAGAGGAGACGTTCCAGTAGGAGTGAAGGAGAGTCTGATATATCACCTTGAATTCCCTGTTGGTTGCAGAGATTGCTCTTTCACTTTTTCTAAATTCAGTTTGAATGGAAATGTAGACTATGAGGTGGTGTTGATTTATCACACTGGATTCTCCTGTCGATTCCTGTCTGCTGGGGAGGAAGCTTCAAATCTACTGTTTCAGTTTAAGTGGTTTTCATTGGTGAATATATGGTCATCTAGGCCCTGAGGCTGGCACCCAGGGCCCCGGGAGTGAGGCAGAAAAGGGTGAAGCATCTTCTTCGGCTTTTCAAACTGAGCACTAGCTCCTACTCTGTGTCCCTAATAAAACTCGAAGGTTCTAATGAGCCTGTGCTGTGTCTTGCTTATTTTTCTGTTTCCTGTAGCATGTGGGCAGTGCCCTGCACATAGTAGGCACTCAATAAATAAATGTCTGTTGTATTAAACAGTCATTTTGAGATCAGAGTGCCAGCATGGTTAGATCCTAGTGAGGGCCACCTTCTCACTGTGGCCCTACATGGCAGAGAGAGGAAGCAGGCTCTCTGGTGCCTCTTCTTATAAGGGCACGAATCCCATCCTGAGGGCCCCACCCTCATAACCTCATTTAAACCTAATTGTCTCCCCAAAGTCCCATTTCCAAATACCACTGGATGTCAGGGCTTCAACACATGCATTTTGGGGAGATATAATTCAGTCCGTAGCAGTACCCAAGAAGTGAAATAAGAAACCTACTGTGGTGGAACTTTTGATATACATCTTACCCATTCTCCTAACAGAGAAATGCCTAGCCACCAGGATAGAAAATAAACTCAGGAAGACCAAAAATAATATGCATAAATGCACACATGCACACACACATGCACACACACATACACAATCATTTTCTTTCTGGAATCTGAGCTTTTGCTCTGAACTTGTAAATATCTGGTGAGTGTGCTTGGAATGGAGTGATTTTAAAGGGAATGTATTTTCAAACGTATGACCTGGAAGCTAGTTTAGGAATAACTCTTCTTTTCTCGCCCTGTATCCTCAGCAGACAGCCTTTCCTTCCCCCAGTTCAATGCCTGGTGTTCTGTGGTCATTTCAATAGGGACAGACCAAGCTGAATAACATGTTAACAACACTAACATCTGTTGTGACTTTATGGCTAAGGCTCTGAGGGTCTGGTGTGCTGCTTTAGATTGACAGATATCTTTGCCTCCCGGGTTCAAGCACTTCTCCTTCTTCAGCCTCCCAAGTAGCTGGGATTATAAAAATATAAAAATTAAAAACAAACAAAAAATACAAAAATTAGCCAGGCGTGGTGGCGCACACCTATAATCACAGCACTTTGGGAGGCTGAGGCAGGTGGATCACTTAAGGCCAGGAGTTCGAGACCAGCCTGGCCAAGGTGGTAAAACCCCATCTTTCCTAAAGTACAAAAAGGAAAGAAATTAGCTATGTGTGGTGGCCCATGCCTGTAATCCCAGAGGCTGAGGCATGAGAATCGCTTGAACCTGAGAGACAGAGGTGGCACTAAGCCAATATCATGTCACTATACTCCAGCCTGGATGACCGAGTGAGACTCCACCTCAATTTAGAAAAAAATAAAGACCTTCTAGGAAACAAAACAGAAGGTCTCTGTCTGTTGCAGACCCTTCACGTGGCTGTGTGCTCATCAGTGTCATTGTTTGTTTGGGTTTATAAAAATCATTTGCTTTAAAATACTTGAGCTTAGCAACATTTCATTGAAAAAATGATGGAAACCTGAGATTGCATATTTTAGGAAAAGCAGTCTCTCATCACTCACCATTCTTCCATTGTATTGTCCTTGCAGCCCAAGCTGTTGGCCAAGGAGCTTCTTGACCTCGTGGCTTCTCACTTTAATCTGAAGGAAAAGGAGTACTTTGGAATAGCGTTCACGGATGAAACGTAAGTACTGCCGGCAGCCCTCATAGCTCAGAGGGGAGCTCAGTGCAGAACGGAAAACTGCTCCGCTCCAGCTGTCAGCAGCAAAATCAGCTGCAGGCCACTTGGGTCCCATGGTCTGGGGTCAGTCCAAGTTCATCATCTGAATTTCAAAGGCCTTGCGGTCATGCCTGGTGCCACCAAAGGGTATAATTAGGGTGATGTTAATATTATAAAATTATTAGGTGAACTGGTTCTTCTAATCAAGCAGGTTTATGTTCAGACTGAAATGTTTATTATTTTTTTAAAGTGGATCTATGTGGGTTTGTTTTCTGTTTAAGTTAAATGAAAACTTCTGGAAATGAATCGTTTCTCTCTACTGTTGGCTTAACAATAACAGGAAGCAAATTTGATGATAAATTGAAAAAGAAAATAACCGGTACTCACTATCTGACCTGAAATAGAGTAACTATGAACATACAAAATTCAGATCACTGATCTCATGAGAAGAATATTTGCTTTCAAAGGTCTTTTCATTTTGGCGCCATAAAGTGGTGTTTTGTAATACAAGTAAGGAAAATCTTTACTAAAATTTCAATTTCCTTTTTAATGTTCTGTTATCAAAAGAGTTTGGTGAATACCTGCATAGATTTCTAGATAAAAATGAGCTATTTTAAGAAAATAGTTCATAATTCTCTTTCCTGTGTGTGCACACGCATACACACAAGCACGCACGCACACACACACACACTCTTCCGGATCTTTAGAATTACACAGATGATTTCCTAAATTACTAATAGGTCAGCGTTAGGTTAGTGGCTGGGCAGGACAGTACAGGGGAGGCCAGGCCCTGGGAATCAGGCGGTGCCACTGACGCAAGAACAGGCAGCGTCCACGTGGGCCAGTGGGAGATGCGACCAGATGTACCTGTACGTGGCCACAGTTGGCCTTGGCGAGCTGCAAGTGGACAGGGTGGCCCTATGACTTATTATCCAGATTGGGACACTGGACGAAAGAGAATGTCATTGGGACTGTCTTGGGCAAACTGGACCATATGATCACTCTATAAATCAGGGATATTTCAAGCTGTGCTGTGTTCAGAGAGCAGGCAGCTGGAGCAAAGCCACATCTCCCTTAAGAAAGCTGGGAGGAGCAAGGTCGGCCACTCACCCTGGAGCCTGCAGGGAGCTGGACTGCAGGTGGGGGTGGCCATCTGTGGGCAGGAGGAGTCACAGGTAGGGCCAAGTAAGCCCGTGGGCGAAGTTCAGGGCGCTCACGGGAAGGACCTAGCACTGCAATTTTTAAAAATATGCACATCTAGAATACTTACTTTTAGAAATTTAGATTATTTTCTCCCTTTTCTCCTGAGAATCACTGTAAACCACTTAAATTGCCGTTAGGCCTGTTTTCACTAATCAGAAGGAAACCCTAAGTTTCAATTCATCATATTCCCATTGTTCACATTTCCCCCGTAAACGAAAGATCCTGGGAGTGAACTCTAGAGGAGCCCCAATTAGGCTTCCCTTTTGAATAAACAAGAATTGAGAAATGGTCATGTGATCCTAGGCTGAAGGGGAAGGTGATGTGCATCTGCAGAACGTTTCAGATCTCTGCCCTAACAGCACTGGCTGGCAGGAATCAGATCTAGGTAGAAAGTCACTCTTCTCCCAGGAGGGACGAGAGCACCAAAGCCACACATCGCAGCAGGGGCTGCATACAGCCAAGTCCATCTTCCCCATCCAGCTAAGCTGGTATGCTCCAGGTCTGAGCTCTCCTGGCTCTCTGTGCTGACCAGTAAAGCATGTGTGTGTCTGTCTGTGTGTGTAGAAGCCAGGCTGGATAAGAGGCGTGTGTACATGCGTGCGTGCGTGTGTGTGTGTGTGTGTGTGTGTGTGTGTGTGTGTGTGTGTAGAAGCCATGCTGGATAAAATGTTGGGAGAGGGGGCCAGGCTGGATAAGAGTGTCTTGCCCCCTCTGCTAGTGGTGGAGTTGGCTGCGTGGAGGCTCTGTCGGGGGCAGTGATGAAGAGAAGTGAGCCATCCTCATCCTTCCGGCATGATCAGAGAAAGTGCAGCGACTTCCATCACCACCCTAGAGTCTGGGTGGGAGGGTCTCTCCAGCCACAGAAGAAGTGGCAGCCAGCCAGCAGAAGGTCAGCCAACCACTGGAGCTGGCAAAAGTTTTCCAAAAAAGAACTGGCAGATGTGCCTGGTACACCAGGGGAAAGGGCAGGTGTCAGGAGCCCAGAGGAGGTGAAGAGCTGACACCTTCAAGGTTGGACAGTGGGGAGACCATGACCCAGGGGCTGTCAGTCCTGGTGGGACAACACCAGGGCCAGCAGACATTGTGAGTGACTCATTGAACTTTTCTCCTTTTCCTGGTAGGAAAAAAGAACAAGAGCTGCCCTTGCTTAATAGTGCCCCTGGGTGTCACCTGCTCTGGCTTGGTGATTCCTAGGTAGAAAGTGCTGGCCTTACAGTACTATGTTCCCCAGCCTAGCTCTGTATCACAGGTCACTACAGCAAGATTGTTTTATAACCATGTTTTCCAATTCTACTTGTGTGAGTGTGTGTGTGTGTGTGTGTGTGTGTGTGCTTTATACAGGTGCTATACTGTTTTATAATAAAATGCAATCATAGTTCAATTCTTTTGGATAGCCTATGGCATATCACATGTATTTGCCTGTTTCCTAATGCAAATAAAACAAGGCTAACACGTGGAAAGCAGTTATAAACTGTAAAGTGCTATGCAAGTGGAAGATACTCCTACCAGCAGCATGATCGTTCCTAAGAGTAGAATTTCTAATGGTAGATGGGGCACAGTGGATCACACCTGTAATCTCAGCACTTTGGGAGGCCAAGGTGGACGGATTACCTGAGGTCAGGAGTTCAAGACCAGCCTGGGCAACATGGCGAAACCCCATCTCTACTAAAAATACAAAAATTCGTTGCGGGTGATGGCACACGCCTGTAATCCCAGCTACTTGGGAGGCTGAGGCAGGAAAATCACTTGAACCCAGGAGGCAGAGGCTGAGATCGTGCCACTGCACTCCAGCCTGGGCAACAGAGTAAGACTCTGACTCCAAAAAAAAGAAAAAAAAACAGTCATATATTGTTAGAGACTCGTTCAGAATTAAGTGCTGTTGACATTTTGTGGGATCTAGATGAAACTGGAGAAAATATATATAAAGCAAAATGTAGACAGGAAATTGGAAAGTTCTCTAAGCTTCTCCCACCCCATAAGTTGTATTCATTAATAAAGCATCTGAGTCCACAGTGCAAGAACTTATGGCCAAGAATGTTTAATATTGTTAGCAATCAATGGTTTTGCAGCGTTAAAACCACACCTGCTTTCTCTTTTTTTAATCTTTTAACTTTAATTTTGAAATAGACTGAAAGAAGAATTGCAAACATACTGGGGAGTTCCTGTATACCCTGCACCCAACTTCAACAAATGTCAACATCTTGCAAACCATGTTACTTTAATCAAAACTAAGAAATTAACATCAGTATTATATTACTAACTAAACTACAGACTTGATTTGGATTTCCCCAGTTTTTCCACGAATGCTCTCTTCTGTACCAGGATTCATTTGCATTTGGCCTCCTTTTATTTTTACTAATTCTGCCCTCATAAAACTGTGGTCATCTATATAAATGATCTGAATCATGCTGCCATATGCAAACAATGACACTTTGGCAGCCTTTAAGACATATTGAAACTAACCAAAAGCCTGGTATAAATCCAATGTTAAAATAATTATTTATATTTTGCCAGAGTTACAGATCTCAACCCCAGCTGCACATTGGAATTACCTGGAACACTTTATAAAATACCAACACCTGGAACCCACCCCCAGAAATTCCAATTGAATCTGCCTCGGTGTGACCTAAGCATCATCTTTCAAAGCTTCTCAGTTGATTCTGGTGTGCAGGCAAATTTGAAAACGCCTTTTCTAGACAGAGGCAATGTTGCCATATTTCCTCTGCTCTCTCCCTCCAGAGCAAAGTAGAAAAGCTGATTCTACTTCAGCTTTGAATGTTGGAGGGTAGCAATGACTCATACCGGGGCCTCCAAAGCTACAGACCCCTTCTAGGTTCCATTCCTCACAGTATGAGAACCAGCTCAGACGTTCGGGTTCAATATTTCCAGTTGTACAAATAGAGTAACTGAGATTTTCATTTATCAAACACTGGCATCCATCCCTTAGATAAAATCATATTTACATTTTATTTTTGAAATATTTCTATCACTGTTTTAAGACCAAAATTTCAATTATTATTTTTTTAATCGTGGGCTGAGTGCAGTGGTTCATGCCTATAATTTCAGCAATTTAGGAGTCCAAGGTGGGAAGATGCCTTAAAGCCAGGAGGAGTTCAAGACTCGCCTGGGCAACAGCAAGACCCCATCTGTACCAAAAAAAACAAAAAAAAAAACAAAAATCGTGGCTCACCCCTGTAATCCCAGCATTTTGGGAAGCCAAGGCAGGCAGATCACTTGAGGTCAGAAGTTTGGGACCAGCCTGACCAACATAATGAAACTCCGTCTCTACTAAAAATACAAAAATAAGTGGGTGTGGTGGTACGTGCCTGTAATTCCAACTACTCAGGAGACTGAGACACAAGAATTGCTTGAACCCAGGAGGTGGAGGTTGCAGTGAGCTGAGATCATGGCATTGCACTCCAGCCTGGGTGAACAAGTGAAACTCTGTCTCCAAAAAAATAAAAATTGTACACACTTGTAGTCCCAGCTACTCAGGAGGCTGAGGTAGGAAGATCACTTGAGCCCAGGAGTTCAAGACTGCACTGAGCTAAGATTGCACCACCACACTCCAGCCCGGGTGACAGAGTGAGACCTCATCTCAACAACAACAAAGCTAAATTAAATTAAAAAGTGACTTGCAGACTAGGGAGTGGGGATGCAATGGAAGATCCCATCATCGAAAGCTATAGCCTAAACAACTTTTAAGCTATTCAGCAGCAATAGTCAAACACATCCAAGTTAAAGTAATGATTGTTATATTTAAATTTTAATTTGAATCTCCTGTCATAAATTTTAAGAAAATTTAAGAATTTTGAGAAAATGCTTGTTGAATGTTGTACCTAAGTATCCCTTGTTGGTTTTTTAAAAACCTTTAAAAGGTGTTTAGAAATTTGAGGAGGAAAGAGAAAAAAGTTGGCTAGCCATTACTGCAAATTTAAAAGACGAGTATAGTTAGAATTTATTTTCACACACCAATTAATAATTTGGGCTCAGCTTGAGACTCACACCTGTAATCCCAACACGTTGGGAGACTGAGGCAGGAGGGCTGATTAAGTCCAAGGGTTTGGGGCTGCAGCAAGCTGTGATTGCACCACTGCACTCCCACCTGGGCAACGGAGGGAGACCCCCACCCCACCCCGCCGTCTCTTAAAAAAAAAAAGAAGAAAATGAGTAGCTTTTAATCTCTTATTTTATCGCAGCCCCCTTTAAAATTTGAATTACACTCCCTCTCCTTCATAAAAGTTTACATACAAAATAAATTTTTGCATAAATTTTAGAGCATTCACAGACACCCTGAGATCAGGATGTTAGTTTAAGAACCTAGAAGGTAAACAGTGAAGGATCTTTTCTTTCAGCCGCCTGTGTCTTAATTAATTAAATCGCTTGATTGGCGCTGTCTGGGGAGTCTGATTTACCCAACTATTAAGGTTGATGGTAACTTCGACTGGCTCGTTGAAGATGCATCATTAGAACCAGTGCGGGGAACACGGGTGCGAGGGAGCCAGACCAGGTCTGTGCTCCCCTTGCGTGCTTGCGTTTCGGCCATGATTGGCACCTGCTGGGGCCTCTGAAAAGGGTTCAGTCATTCCGTATGCCTGGCCGCAAGCTTATCTACAATTTAAAAATAAACAAACTAGAAAAGCAATTTTCCAGTTGCAGAAGAAACCACCACAAGACGCAGCTCTGGGTAAGTCATTTTAGAAAGAGGCTTGGGATTTCCAGGTATTATCTGCTGGACGGTGGGAGAGGAGAAAGTCAGTGGCTGCGGCCTCCATGCCTGGCTTGTAATACCTGCACGCGGCCTTCAGCGTTCTTACCACCTCGCAGACGACCCATGCTGTGTTGTCGGAAACTGGCAAATACACAACAGTACCTTATATTTAGTGACCAGAGAAGGGCTTGAGCATAGCGTTTTTTTTTTGGAGACGGAATCTCCCTCTGTTGCCCAGGCTGGAGTGCAATGGTGCGATCTCAGTTCACTGCACCCTCCACCTGCCGGGTTCAAGCAATTCTTCTGCCTCAGCCTTCCAAGTAGCTGGGACCACAGGTGCACGCCACCATGCCCAGGTAATATTTTGTATTTTTAGTAGAGATGGTGTTTCACCATGCTGGCCAGGCTGGTCTTGAACTCCTGACCTCGTGATCCACTCACCTCGGCCTTCCAAAGTGCTGGAATTATAGGCTTGAGCCAACTCGCCTGATGAACATATCTCTTTCTGTGTGCAGCTAAGGTAAATTTAAAAAGGGTGCCCTCCAAGGAGAGCTTAGGGATGAGACGTTCTCCTCGCCTTTCCTTCCCAATGCAAATAACTTGAGGGAGATGGGAACCTGGCACAGGTGAGCCGAGTGAATTCTTAATATGGCAACTGTTTGCTTAGGATGGGAGCTGTGTCTGCACAGCGGTCCCTGAGGCTACAAGAATATGGATCTACAGGGCATATTGTGAAGGTGATGTATTCATTCTCTTGACAAATATTTATTTAGCATCTGCTGTTAACCACTGGAGATCCAGAACGAACTGGCCCTTGACTCCTTGTTGAGCTTGTGTTTATAAATTGGGAAGTGAATCACAAAATGTGGTGTAGAAGCTGCTAGAGGGGAAAAGCTGGGGCTGGGTATGCTGGCTCATGCTTGCAATCCTAGTGCTTTGGGAGGCTGAGGTGGGAAGATTGCTTGAGGCCAGAAGTTTGAGGCCAACCTGAGCATCATAGCAAAACCCCTACTTCACAAAAAAAAATTTTTTTAATTAGGCAGGAGTGGTGGCGTGCGCCTGTAGTCCCAGCTATGCAGGAGGCTGAGATGGAAAGATCACTTGAGCCCAGGAGTTCAAGGCTGCAGTGAGCCCTGACTGCACAACTGCACTCCAGCCTGGGCAACAGAACAAGACTGTCTCTAAAACATAAAATAAAATGAAACATTTTTAAAAAGAAAATTTGGAATAGACTTAAGAAAACATAGTGGAGCAAACAATTTCTCCTGGGCTGGATAGCCCATGATCGAGTAATCTGGTCTCCCCAGTACACACCCTACTTTAACTTTGCTGTATTATTAAGGGTTTATAGTTAGTATCACTGACCTGTCTTTTTTTT
>NW_016107376.1:6236057-6249096 GCF_001604975.1 Cebus imitator
TTGAGATGGAGTCTTGCTCTGTCTGGAGTGCAGTGGCACGATCTTGGCTCACTGCAACCTCTGCCTCCTGAGTTCAAGCAATTCTTGTGCCTCAGCTTCCCTGCTAGCTAGAATTACAGGTGTCTGCCACCACACCCAGCTAATTTTTGTATTTTTAGTAGAGAGGAGGTTTCACCGTGTTGGCCAGGCTGGTCTCAAACTCCCGGCCTCAAGTGATCTGCCTGCCTCAGCTTCCCACAGTGCCTGGTCTGTTCTTGATGAGCACACACTACAAGACAAGGACCCTAATATGTCAACATTCTTCCATTTGAAGAGCTCCTCTCCCCACTTCCATCCAGCAACATCTACAAGCATTTCATACACTTGGCCGGGTGTGGTGGCTAACACCTGTAATCCCAGCACTTTGGAAGGCTGAAGTGGGAGGATTGCTTGAAGCCAAGAGTTTGAGACCAGCCTGGACAACATAGCAAGGCCCATGTCTCAAAAAAAATCAATAAAAAGTTCTTAAATTAGCTGGGCACAGTGGGATGTGCCTATAGTTCCAGCTACTCCAGAGGCTGAGGCAGGAGGATCGCTTGAGCCCAGGAGTTCAAGGCTGCAGTGAGCTGTGATTACGCCACTGCACTCCAGCCTGGGCGACAGAGTGAGATCCTGTCTCTAAATAGATCAACATATAAGAATTTCATCTCTCACTTTGGCTTTCTGTAGAAACTCATTCCATATGAAACTGCCTGTCTACAATAAAAACATGTAGAGGCCAGGCAGTATTATTCTCCCCCTGGGTCTGGAAAGTGACTTATCACACACCCCCACCCTCCAGTGACTATAAGCAAAGCTCTCCCTGAGGCCCGTCTCTACTGAAGGTACAAACACTTGAACCAAAAATCTATTTGTTTTATAGGTAGAAGCTAAAAGCAGTCTGTTAAATGAACGCATCCAATTTCTATTGCCTGGAAGCAATCGCATATTTATTACTGACCTGACAGTTGGACCTACCACAACCATAAACCAAATGAGCACTATCTTGCTCAGCTTTAAAGATAGTTATCAGTCACATAATAACAAAAACACTCTGAGTGGCTGCTGGGATGCTTTTTTTTTTGCCTTATGATTAGCAAAGGCAGTGATGTGTGTTCGCAAATGAAAAATCAATGAGAGTGGTGAAAACCAAGCTATCAGGCATCTCTCAGTTAAACTGTATAAAGGAAATGCTTCTTTACTGCTTTGCATCGAGTCCCATCCTAATGCAAAGGAAACATAAAAGATTTGAGGGAGGCAGTTGATGTCAGGACTGTGAAGGGTTAAATAGGAAAGCAAAAGCCCTTTGCAGTGTGGAATTCTTGACCCTGTGGAGTACAGGAAATGTGACTTTGGACTCAATGCGATGAGCGGAAAACAACATTTTATTTTATTTTATTTTATTTGAGGCGAAGTTGTGCTCTGTTGCCCAGGCCGGAGTGCAGTGGCATAATCTCAGCTCACTGCAACCTCCAACTCCCAGGTTCGAGCGATTCTCTTGCCTCAGCCTCCTGAGTAGCTGGAACTACAGGCAGCCACCACCACACCCAGCTAATTTTTTTTGTATTTTTAGTGGAGACGGGGTTTCTTGATGTTGGTCAGGCTAGTCTCAAACTCCTGACCTCAGGTGATCTGCCTGCCTCCGCCTCCCAGTGTGCTGGGATTACAGGTGTGGGCCACTGCTCCCAGCCGAAAACAATTTTTTTTTTTTTTTTGAGACGGAGTTTCACTCATGTTACCCAGGCTGGAGTGCAATGGCGCGATCTCGGCTCACCGCAACCTCCGCCTCCTGGGTTCGGGCAATTCTCCTGCCTCAGCCTCCTGAGTAGCTGGGATTACAGGCACGCGCCACCATGCCCAGCTAATTTTTTGTATTTTTAGTAGAGACGGGGTTTCACTATGTTGACCAGAATGGTCTCGATCTCTTGACCTTGTGATCCACCCACCTCGGCCTCCCAAAGTGCTGGGATTACAGGCGTGAGCCACCGCACCTGGCCCGAAAACAATATTTTAACAAGTCCTACTGCAGCCGAAAGTGGTAGCCCCAGAACTGTGGTTTCCAGTTTGCTTTTTAGCCCATCTTTTAGTTTTTGCCCAAACAGTGGACATTTATCATAAGGGACCTTGGATGAGTCACATGTCCCTTCAGTCTGTCTTTATAAGCCGCCTTCCATGAGAGACTTTTAGAAGCTCTTAAAATGGAGGCAGCTGACCTTCTTCCTCCTGCGGGTCCAAGGAAACCAGGTATGGGGAAGTCTGCCTCTCCACTGGCCACCGCGCCACTGTGCTGCAGCCTGGGTGACAGTGTGACATTCCATCTCAAAAAAAAAAAAATTAGGGAAAAATGAATGCATAGAGAGCAAGTTCTGTAGACTGGGAAGTACAGAAACGGGTGGGGCCCCAGTGTGGGTGCTGTATCGGAGGAGGAGCCCCTGTGCCACCTGCTGTGTGGTGTGGGAAGACTCTCTGGAGCAGAGAGATGAGAGCTGATTCCTGCAGGATGGGCCGGACCTCGCTGGGGAAGAAGGAAGGGAAAGGCGTACTGGGCCGAGGGAACAGCATGAGCAGAGGCACAGAGGTCTGAAACATCTGTGGTACCTGTCGGGCATTATCAGGCATGGGCAGAGATGACGTTGGCACCCAGGCCTTCTGTTTCCTGGTCTTGTGTTCTGGTCAGAATGGAATTTATCCCAGCTTTCTGGAAGAAGCTGGTCCCGTTATTTTACTTACAATATCGTCTTCCTTTATTTATTTATTTTTCTTATTTTTGGAACATATTAGCAATTCTCAAGACATCTTGCTGGAAGTATCTGGGGTGAAAACCAAACCATACACAGGGTCTTAGAATGTTCCATTTACAGCCAGGGGCAGTGGCTCACTCCTTTCAGCCCAGCACTTTGGAAGGCTGAGGCAAGAGATCTTCAGAGGTCAACCACGTTGCAGGCAGAAAGCCTAGCCTGTGCAAAGGCCCTGGGGTCGGGGAGGACCTTAGAATCTTAGTGTCCTGTGCATTGAATACCGAGCTGGAGTGCAGTGGTGTCATCTCGGCTCACTGCAACCTCCACCCCCCGGGTTCAAGCAGTTCTCCTGCCTCAGCCTCCAGAGCAGCTGGGATTACAGGCATGTGCTACTATGCCAGCTGATTTTTGTATTTTTAGTAGAGACGGGGTTTCACCATGTTGGCTAGGCTGATATCAAACTGCAGACCTCCAGTGATCCGCTCACCCTGGTCTCATAAGTGCTGGGATTCCAGGCGTGATACGCCGCACCCGGCTCTTTCATTTATTTTTTACTTTTCCTATATTCAGAGCAAGGTAACAAAAAAATAAAGTTAATGGAAATTTATTTTCCGGCTGGAGATTCTTGGAGGAAAAACAGGCCAAAGTTCCTCAGGTGGTCAGTATTCTAAGGCAGATTCACCGGGCTTCCCTATAGCCACAGGTGTGGGCTTTGTGGAAAGGGATTTTTGTTTTCCCTGTGTGCAAAAGGTGCAGTTTGAAGCCCCAGAAAGGGGATGGAAGCCACTTGTGTGTGTTCTCTCTTTCCTGTTCGGAGGTCTGAGCATGTGCTCAGAGGAGCAAGCATTCTTAGACCGTGATGTAGGCAGATTTTGTTTCTCATTATCCACAGCCTTTTGCACACATGTCACACAGCATCAGCCACCCGGGGAAATGTAGCGAGGTCACTCGAGTCTGTTCCACGTGAGTTTACACTGTAAAGTGATTACAGGACTGTCTGCTCCAGGAGGATGGGCAGACATTGGAAACGGAGAAGAAGGGAAAAGGAAGAGTAGATTCTTCAGCTCAGTTGTTCTGTGGCTTCACCCCACTCTTCCAAGACTAACATTCAAGACATGGCCTTCGGGGCTGTCCCTAGCCTCATGGCTTTGCACTCACAGGACACTAAGATGCCGGGTCCTCCCCGACCCCAGGGCCTTTGCACAGGCCAGTCTGCCTGGAAAGTGGTTGCCCTGTGAGGATCTCTTGCCTCAGCCTTCCAAAGTGCTGGGATTAAAGGCATGAGCCACTGCCCCTGGCCCTAAGTTTAACATTTTAAGACACTGTGTATGGTTCACTTTTCACCCCAGATACTTCCAGCAAGATGTTGTAAAGACTGCTAACATGTTCTAAAGTGTGCTTTGAGTCCTTCAGGAAAAAAGACAGGAGTGTGGTGAAAAGGCGATTCAGGACAAGAAGGAGGGTTAGGATGACATTTTCATTTCAGTGCACTCTGGGAAGCAGCAGGTCCCAATCCCTTCACTTTCCAGTTCCCATTTCCCCCTCACATCACACAGGATCCACTGCTGACTTGGTGTCCCCCACATAGCGCCTTTGGGTTCTTGAATACTGTAAAGCGAATAACAAGGTGAAGCTGACCGGGCACCATGGCTCACGCCTGTAATCCCAACCTTTGGAAGACTGAGGCGGGCAGATCGCCTGAGGTCAGGAGTTTGAGACAAGCCTGACCACCATGGTGAAACCCCATCTCTACTAAAAATACAAAATTTAGCCGGGTGTGATGTCTCACACCTGTAATCGCAGCTACTCAGGAGGCTGAGACTGGAGAATCACTTGAACCCAGGAGGTGGAGGTTACAGTGAGCCAAGATTGTGACACTGCACTCCAGCCTGGGTTACAGAGCAAGACTTTGTCTCAAAAAAATAAAAATTTTAAAAAAATGAAAAAAGTGAAAGTTCCAGTTTATCCCCAAACCAGTATGTTCTGCTCCATATATACCTTCCACCCAAAAAAACACCCTCTGCAAAATGCAAACCCCTAACCAATTTGTCTCTATTTTCCTCAGGGGACACTTAAACTGGCTTCAACTAGATCGAAGAGTATTGGAACATGACTTCCCTAAAAAGTCAGGACCCGTGGTTCTATACTTTTGTGTCAGGTATGTATACCTGGTATCCACACTTTTGCTTCTTTGTGTTCTCTATCAGAAAACTCTGGGAGGGCAGAGTGATTCCGAGGAATCTGGACACCCTCTGTCCAGAAAAGAACAGAGGAAAGGGCGCTCAAGTTTGTCTTGGATCTTCGCCGGTGAGAAAGGTTGTAGCAGAGCTGGCGTGCCTCACAGATGGGAACGCAAGGTGCGAGGGCGCAGGGTGTGTCTGTGAGTGTGCAAGGACGTATGTTGTGTATTTGCACTAGGATGCTTGGGTGTGGAATGACGAGAGAAAACTTTTTTCTGCATTTTTAGGGAGGCTTATGTATCTCCAACAATAAGTCTCTATAGCATAGGCCATGGGATTCTTTTTTGGTGGTAATTTGAAATGATGTAAAAAAAAGCCTTTGTATTCTTTCCTTTTTGAAGGGATGCCACTTGAATCTCTTGAAATGTGGGGAGTTTATCCCAAATAGGAGTAGTCAAAACCCAGCAGCAAACCAAAAGCCCATATGCATTTCCTGGCAAGGGAGGATACAGCTTAATAACATTGCAGAAACAATGGGCATTTTTCTATTCATCAATCTAGTCTAAGAAATTTTGTGCTTGCAAAGGGAACTATTTGCGGGATATAGTGATTTAAAGAGTTAATATTTGCAGCAGGTTTATGAAGACAGCAGGACTTGTAACTTCTGTTTGCAAAAGTTTGTGAAAAGCCAGAGGCTGGGAAAGTCGGGGGTTCAGGGGCAGTCTGATTTGGTAGCAAAGTCAGAATCTGAGCCCTCAATCCAGCAGCTCCTAAACACCCAGTCTATGAAGCCACCAGATTCTTTCTTTCTAGAACCTTGACTGCAACACAGTTGCAGAAGCATTGAGGTCCTGATGCCTTAGTCTCTACATGGACTCTAATACCTGTGCCCAACCCATACACCCTGTTCTTTTAAAATACGCTAACAGAAATTCAGGAGCGAGATACAAATGATAGGCAATTCTGTCATTCCTAAAGAGCTTGATCAGGAATGCAGTTCCAGACATAGCCATCCTTAAGCCACACAACGCATCAGAAGAGCTTAAAACAAGAGTTAAAGGGTCCACTTAACAGGCTCAAGTGTATGACTTTTCCTCAGCTGGCCAACTAAATTTCAACTTGATGTTAATTCGTTTTTGATTTGTTTAACAGCTGTGAACATATTCAGTCTCATCTTAGCTATTTCCATTACTAATGGGAATGATTTCAATGCCATATTCTCTTTAATGGTGTATACAGTTTCTCAGATTAATGGAAAAGCAACCATATAAAACAAAGAGTAACAATTCCGCTGGGAGGGGCAGGTGGTATCAGGTGGGACTTCTGTGGAAGCAGGTCATTAACCTGTCATCGCAGGTGGGTGAGTGCATTTACCATATATCAGGCAGTCTCTGCCTCCCTGGTGGTTTTCACCAACATGAGCCAAGAAGAGGAAATCCTGGGCTTGGCTGCATAGTGGGTGTTTTTTCCAAGTGTCTGAGTTATTTGTGGGGGTGCTTGCAGGAGAGCTTGGGGCACCTTGACACTGATGGTGGAAGTATCGGTCTCTGAGATCCACAGATCTTTCCAAATCACACCAAGCTTGTCTTGTCTGCATGAAAGCAGGTAGCCCAGCATTGCAGAGGTGAAATAGGTGCTAGCAATAGAATCAGGGAATGGGATGGCTGAAGACCCAGATACAGCATGCACTTCTGATCCATAGCCATCCTAGATGCTTCCACCATCACCACCCTTTTTCCTAGTTGGACAAAGCAGGAACATCACAGAACACTCATTAGAGAGAAAACTTCCAAATCTGCAGTTAGGGACAGCCATTCTCCACTATGTTGTTATACGTACCGTCTAGCAGAACGTTGCTCCTCCTCTAGCTCCTATGGAGGCAGATCTTTCTGGAAGGTGTCACGTTCCAGTTACTTCCTGCAGAGCCCTACTGGAGTACTTCAAACTCAGCAGGTCCAAAGCCAAATTCATTATCTCTGTCTCCTCCCTTAACCTTCCACAGTCCCATCAAATCTATGGTATCCTCATCCACTCAGTCACACAGGCTGCACATCTTCAAGTCTTCATTCCTCTTCCTTGAATTTTGTTTGTTTATTTGTTTGTTTGGTTTTTGAGATGGAGTCTCGCTCTGTTGCCCAGGCCGGAGTGCAGGGGTGCGATCTTGGCTCACTGCAATCTCCGCCTCCTGGGTTCAACTGATTCTCCTGCCTCAGTCTCCCAAGTAGCTAGGATTACAGGTGCCTACCACCACACCCAGCTACTTTTTGTATTTTCAGCAGAGATGGGGTTTCACCATGTTGGTCAGGCTGGTCTTAAACTGACCTCGGGTGATCCACCCACCTCGGCCTCCCAACCTAGATTTTGTTTTTGTTTTTGTTTTGTAGCCAGCAAAAGCCAACCTAGAATTTTTATGTGCATTAATTCTCTGCTGCTGCTTACAAAATCTCCCTCTGCACTGCCCTCTCCTCTTTGTTACCTGAACTCAGGCCCTCACCTGTCCGTCGACCTATTGCAGCAGCCTCCAAGGGTAGGGTGGAGGGTGTCACTGGGGTCCCAGCCACAGAGGGTCCTGGCACCCTCACTGTCCTGAGTTCTCACTTCTCAGCTAGTCGAGCAGTGTAGTAACAAAAAAAACAGTCATTCTGTTTTCTCCAAGAGAAGAGGCAGATTCTCTATATAAGTCAATTTCATCTTTTTACCTTGCTTTTCATCCTGGGAAGAATTCTCTGTTTATAACCCAACACCTGCCTAGGGATGCTCACAGGCAGTTTTCTCCAAAGGAGCGGTAAGAGAATCATCTTCGTCAAAAGCCCAGAACTTGGAATAGCTTCAGTCCATAAAAGAGCTTCTGTCCAGCTGGTACCTTTCCTGTATGTTTCTAAACAGCAGCATGGTTAGGCTCTGAGCAGCCTCCATGCTCCAGCCGTGACTCCTGTGGATCTTGATGCAGTCTGGCTCCCAGGTTCCTCAAATCCTTTCTCCTTTGGTATAAATGTCTGTATATTAGATCTACGTACCACATGTCCAGGTGGCAAAGCAGAATCGAACCACCTGATGAAAGAGAGCCATGGGAGACCAGGCATGGTGGCTCACACCTGTAATTCCAGCACTTTGGGAGGCCAAGGCAGGCGGATCGCCCGAAGTCAGGAGGTGAAGACCAGCCTGGCCATCATGGTCAAAACACTTCTCTACTAAAAATGCAAAGATTACCCGGGCATGGTGGCATGTGCCTGTAGTCTCAGGTACTTGGGAGGCTAAGGCAGGAGAATCACTTGAACCCGGGAGGTGGAAGGGAAGTTACAGTGAGCCGAGATCGTGACGCTGCACTCCAGACTGGGCAACAGAGTGAGACTCCATCTCAGTCATAATAATCATAATAATAATAATTACCCAAAAAGGATAAAGGTTGGAGAGACAGGCACTATCCAGTGCTCATCACCTGTCCATTGCTAAGGGTGATTGTTAATCTTTGCAGCAATCCTTGAAGCAGGTCTGATTATTCCTAATTAAAGAGAAGGAGATGGGATCCCGGGATGATCCATAAATTCTTCCCCAGCATGGCTAATAAGTTACGGAGGCAAGATGAGATCTCATCTGTTCGGTTATGTCTGCCCTCCCCACTGCACGGCATCCGTCTACACAGGGGAAAAGTGACACCCTCACTGTGGCCAGCGATCTCCACTGCTCCCTCTGCAGGCAGGCCAGGAGCAGCCAAGTCAAAGGCGGTGACCCCAGCCCTCCTTGTCACCCACACTTTGCAGAACCAGTGTCCACCTGCAGAGATGGTGTTCAGGACAGGCGCACACCAGCACCAGGGACAGAGCCTGCCTGGTTCCAGCACTACCCAACCCAGAGCTCCCCGGCAGGGCGCCCCTGCATGGGGACAACCACAGTCACAGGTCTTGGCAGGCCGCCACTCTGAAGGGATATGCTGGATCTCTTGGAAATGTCTCATAGAGGAGGAAGAGCCATCTCAAACAGTAAAGCAAGGATTTTCAGGAGCCGAAACATCTGCCATTGGCCCCACTTAAGAGGATCTTGCCATTTTCTGCATTTTCTGACACAGCGGACACCCACGGGAAGGTGTGCTTTGTTGAACTGCGCTCTTCCCTCTCCTAGAAAGAAAACTCCAGGGTCCACTTGCACCTTGTCATCACCCTGAGCTGTGTCACACTGACACTGACGAACCCAAGTTCACCATCATCCCAGCTGTGGAGTGCAGCAGCTTTCTCACCGCTCCTCCTGCGCCGTTTCTGCACCATCATCCACGCCCTCATTTATGGCCTCACAGATGTCCCTTGAGATGTCCCTTGGTAGAAGCACTGCTCTAGGAGCCAAGGACAGAGCAGTGAACAAAACTGATAAACCCTGTTCTCAGGCAATTTCACATCCATTTCCTCTAGCTTCTGAGATCCTATCAGCCCTACCTGTTTTTTTTTTTTTGTTTGTTTGTTTGCCAATTCAGTGCAAATCCATTGTGCACCCTTCCAGCCACTTCTTGGCCCTGGACCACAACTTCCTTTACTGCTCACACACACTCTCTTTCTCCCTTTCTCTCTCTCTCTTACACACACACCCTCCCAGGGTTGGACAGGTCCTGCCACACACACACCTTTTATTTCTACCTATGAGCTTCTGAGTGTGGTCAGGAAAAGGTTGACGCAACTTCAGGTTGGTTCATGGTCATTGTTGATGAATCCCACACAGATCATCAATGTTTCTATCCAGGTCTGCCCGGGTGCCCGCTCAGGATCTCTGTTCCCCACTCTGGTTTTACCTCTTGCTGCAGGCTCCAGATACTCAAGGCTTTTGCTCTAAGACAATGGTGCTGCTTATGTTTCTGCAGAGAAAACAACAGCCAGCAGCACGGAGCTCCTAGTCCTCCTTCTTTACCCACAGACTTAATTATATCTGTAATTGTGTTTTTGTGGGCTCCCAATCCACCCACTGCACACCCACAAATGCATGACCATCTCAGAGGAAGACCCTTAGCCCATCAGCCAGCACTCACCCATGCACGTGGGCCTCAATTCCAGCCCCTTCTGCCACCTCACTGAGCTTTTCCCTCCAGCCTTTCCTCTTTTTCTCTATCTTAAGCGTGTCCTTTTCCATGGATTCCTCCCCTTCATGATCACCTCCCAATCTAACCAAATAAAACACCCTCTGTGACGCACAGCCACCTCCAGCCAGTGCCCTCTGCTGCGTCTTCTGCTCTGCCCACAGCAGCGGCCGAGAAATGGGTCTGTGCTTACTGTCACCCGCTCCCCACAGGCCTCTCCTTCCTCGTTCCGTGGCCATCCAGCTCCTGGTACCATCATACCCCTGGTCACTGGAAGTCTCTTGCCCCTGGTTCCCTGGCTGTGCTTCTGCCCTGCTCCAAAGTGGCCTCTGTGGCTCTGGCCTCAATTGAACGTGCTCCCCTTCAGTTCCCCCTGGCTCTGTGGCACTGCACTCTCCTGGGCCTCCTCCTGTTTGTCCCCTCTGTCCCTGGCTCGGGGCAGGTTCCCCGCTCTGCTCTGCTGTCCCTTGAGCCCTGGTGTCCACGAGGTTGTGTCTTGCTTGTGTTCTCTCCCTGCATCTTCCCCAGGTGTGATTTCACCCCCACCCACGGCTGCCAGCGCAGTCTCTGCTGGAGACTCTCCATCCTCTGCCCCAGTCCTGACCTCTCTCCCGAGCTCCGACCGTCTCTGCTGATTGGCATTTCCACACAGATGCAGCCAGAATGTAATGACACCATCATCTTTTTGCCTCTAAATTTGCTCCCATTTTGGTGTCACCTCCTTGTCTTTGTGATGGGCACCACCACCCATGCAGCCTCCCAAGCCAGAGACTTGGGAGTCAACTTTGACCTCACCGCTCCCTCCCACCTGCCTCCTCCTGTTCTCTCAGTCACAACTCCCTTTTATTCCTGCATCTTAAACAGCTCCGTGTCCATCCCTTACTCTCCGTACTCAGCCTAACATGTAATTAGGGCTTCCATAAACTTCTGGACTCAGGATCTCCTTCTTCATCTGACCTTGATCCCTTCCAAACTCCCCCATATGAAGACACTGAGCATCTTTCTAGAATTCTCATCTGATCCTTGCCCATAATTTTTTTCCAGCTTCCCAATATCCCCCAAAAAGGATATTTTTAGTGTATCTTGTGTGATGCAACTTCTGCTTACCTGTCTAGCCTCACCTCTTCCCCCTCCCTCACCACACTCCTCCTCCCACATACACGTGTTATAAGCAGCCAGTGGTCAATACACGACCAAGACCACATTCAACTGCAAACCGTTGTTTAGTGCTGTAAGGCTTGGGAGCAATGTCTCTCTGATATCGTTCGCCGGGCAAGCTTTAGAAATAGGTCAAGAAAAAATAGAAGGAAAATATACACACCCAGGGAAGTCTGTGTCGTGCGTGTGTGTGTGTGTGTGTGTGTGTGTGTGTGTTGTGTGTGTGGTCTTTTTATAGGCACAACACTGTGCTCAGAATGAAGCCTTCATGCCTGGACTATTCTTTAATTGCTTGTTCTTCTACCAAGTGTCCCCGTAGCTCTGATCATCTAAACTCCTTATAAGAAAATAAACAGAGATTAGATATGCCTCTTCAAACTTTTGAGCTTCACAGACAATAAACTGAAACAAGCAGTAGAAAGATAAGAAAGGAGAAGCCTGATCGGGGAGGAAAGATTTTCAGCCAAGTCCATGGACAAGATTCTTGGTGTCTTCCCGGCTGGTGGAGACAGCAGCTGCTCCTTCCTGTCACTCTCAATAACAATGATGGCATGGATCTAAAATGAGGCTCCTGCTAACCAGAACTTGCTATATTTCAGCTGGGTGTCCCAGTTAAGATTTTAGAGCCATCGAGATTCTAGGCATCAGAGCCTTGGCTGCAGAAACTCACAGCTTATTGCTCTTATTATTGTGGCTCTTATTTGCCACCAAGGGTAGGCGTTTTAAATGTGACATTTGTGTTGATTACAAAATGAAATCACTGGTCCATTTAATTAACACTTGCTGTAAATATTCAGTGATTCCCAAGTGCCCAGGGTTGGATGGGAAAGGGAAAGGGAGAGCAGGAGGGGTTGGAGGAGGAGACCTGGCTGATGTCATCTGGCTGGGCCCTTGCCATCTGACCAGGCAGCGTTCAGTCTGTTGCAATCAGAGGCTTTTACATGTCAAAGAAGGGGACAGGACCCCCCGAGGCTTCAGAGGCTGTTTAATATTTAATAAGCTCAAACACAAACACAGAGCACCTACTTATTTCTCCTTCAGGCTCTCTGATAAAATATTCTCAGGTCCGGGTCATCTGAGCTCGCTTGGATGGAAGGTCGCTTGTGGAGTTCAGGAGCCCTCAGCGAGGTCTGCAGTCTGTCCAGTGTTCCTTTCAACTCAGATGGACGCCCTAAGATTCAGTCCTGCTAAATGTGCCCCAAAAAACAGTTTAAAGTGTGGTTCTGATTATGATTCAGCTGTGGTGAGGCCAGCAGATGAGGAGAGGACAGACGTTGAAAAGATTGTCACTCATTCCCAGGAGGAGGGGCAGCACCGCACCACGCGGGGCCACGTGGGAGGCACCGGGGTTAGTCAGGAGGCAGGGGAGCCAGGGAACAATTGGGCAAGAGCCTTTTTTGTGGTTTCTGTGGGGAGGAATGGGCAAGGCCGGGAGAACAGGCTTGGGATTGGCTAGTTTAAATAATTTCAGCCGGCTCTGCATGGGGGCTGCCCCTGGTTGTCTGGTACGTGTCCCCGGGGTGGTGAGGGTGGGGGAATAGTGGCCCTGGGTGTGAGAGCTGAGAGGTGGAAGAAGGGGGGGACCCTGGGTCCATGGTGACATGTGGAAGTCTTGCTTTCTGAAAATTGGCTAACCCCAGCCCCAGCAGTGCCTCCAGGCCCAGCAAGTCCACAGATGTTCAAGCATCATAAAGACATGGTCAATACATAGCCAGACTCGGAACTGTCTGTGCAGACCCTCTGAATCTGAGACACAGCCTTCATTTCCCTGGTTACCCAGAGACCTGGAATGTTCTTTGTGAACTCTGGAAGCACTCCCTGCCCGACGCTGGTAATTAAGGAAATGCAACATCGCCACCTACTGCTGAGGCTCTCCTGAAAAATCA
>NW_016107376.1:6249193-6251753 GCF_001604975.1 Cebus imitator
ATTCTCCTGCCTTAGCCTCCCAAGTAGCTGGGCTAATTTTTGTATTTTTAGTAGAGACAAGGTTTCACCATGTTGACCAGGCTGGTCTCGAACTCCTGACCTCAAGTTATCTGCCTGCCTCAGCCTCCCAAAGTGCTGGGATTACAGGCATGAGCCACTACGCCCAGCCAAAAACAGGATTTTAAAAAAAGAAGAAGAGGCTGGTCTGTAATCCCAGTACTTTAGGAGGTCAAGGTGGGAGGATTACTTGAGCTCAGGAGTTCAAGACCAGCCTAGGCAACATAGAGAGACCCCATCTCGACAGAAAATAAAAAAGTAGTCAGCAAGGTGGCTTATACCTGTAGTCCCAGCTATTTGGAAGGCTGAGGCAGAAGGATCACTTGAGCCCAGGAGGTCTAGGCTGCAGTGAGGTGTGATTGCACATTGCCCTCCAGCCTGAGTGACAGAGCAAGACCCCATGTCAAAAAAAAAAAAAGAAGAAAAGGTTGACTTTGAATCCAAACCATGAGCCCTCCCCATCTCCCCAAAAGGCTCTTGTCCTGGTGCCCCAGCGTGCACCATGCCTCTCTGGGCATGCGGGTGGAGATGTCTGAGCTCTTTCTCTGCAGGCATTTTTGACTCAGCAGCTCCCTGGCATGGAGGGAAAGTTCGGATGAGCTCAGCCCCCTCCCCTAACTGAACAATGATACGACGGGCCCAGGACTCACGGTTTTCCAGCCTGTCATCTTGGAGATCAAAGTTAACCGGAAACTGCTTTCCACTTCTGTCGAAAGGAGATGGTTTTTTTCTTCATCTCAGAATATGCCTGTTATTTCCTGTACCTTCTCTGCCCCTATATGGCCAGACAACATGGAGCTTGGTGGAAATTAATGCGGTCGCAGAGATGTAGGATTAGCCACTTTATTTCAGTTTTATATTATTTTAGAGTTGAAAAGGGGAGTGTTATATTTTGTTAATATTCTATTTCAGGTGGAAATTAGGGTGGAAGAGACAGGATGTCTTTACTCTTTAATTCTCTAGAACTAAAGCAAATGAGATTTTTTTTTTAAGAAACATATGGCATTACTTTGAAAATTAAGTTATTTCAGACCCTATATGAATTTAGACTCAGAATCGTTATTAGAGTTTGAAGGCAGCTGCCAACTTCAGGCCTCTGTTAGTATTCCGGCGTTAGGATTGCTTTCTCTCTTCTTTCCCTCCCCTTTCTCTCCCTTTTCTCCCTCTTCCTTACTTTTCTTCCTTTAGTTTCTTTTGTTATTCTGATGACCCTTTGCCAAAGGCATTTTGCAAAGGACGTAAATTTATTTATTTTTGAGATAGAGTTTTGCTCTTGTTGCCCAGGCTGGAGTGCAATGGCGCAATCTCGGCGGCTAGCGAGGCTGGTTTCGAACTCTTGATCTCAGGTGATCCCACTCCCTCAGTCTCACAAGGTGCTGGGATTCCCCACACCCGGCCAATGATGGATAAATCCTTTTATCTTTGACCGTACCTAAAGGGTAATGCTACCTTTGAGCTTTCCTTTCTGAAAAGACACATGAAGTCCCGCATCTACAGTGTAGAAACTCCCCTCCTCTTCCATTTCCCACTGGAAGCTAAAAGTATCATTTGAACTTGGAAATTCGACATTGTTGCCCGTTAGATGATTATATTGATTAGAAGAAGTCATTTTAATGAATTACTACTAATAGAACTTATGAAGCTAAAGGTATCCTTTGTTTGCCTTGTACGACGTTGGCTTCTTGTTTTTGCTGCTGTTGTTTAAATTGGAGTTCATTTCTAATATATAAAAACCAGTGGGGTTCTTAGATAGAGAACCACTTCTTTCACAGTCTGAAAAACAGAAGCCCAACAAGGTGATGTGACTTGCCCTAAGTCACACAGAGCTGGGGACTCCACCGCTGCTCTCTGACTCCCTCCAGAGGATTCCGGCCATCAGCTTTTAATGCTGTTCTAGAAAACTGTAGTACTTTTTTCTTCCCATTTCACTTCCCTCACCTTCTGCCTCTTCTGGTAAACCGAGTTTCCAAGAGCCCCAGGTACTCAGCACCCTCCTAATCCACTCAGCTCAGAACCTCCTTCTCTCCAAGATGCTGCATTTCAACCCTTCTCCCCTCTTCACCTCAATTCCTCATCCTTCAGTGCAGCTAGTCATCAGACAGTACAAGTGCACTGTCTCATTAAAGAATTTAATAAACTCCAAAGTCAATATTATAAAGGCACATTTAGTGTAAACTTATATAATGTCAGCATGTTTCATCTTGAAAAAAAAGCTCCAGATGAAATCCAGCTCTCATTTGGCTTCATATGCATTAATATCACTTAGCTTAGCATGGCTCTCCAAATGTACAGAAATCAAATCACAGCTCACCACCTTTGGGAGTAGCAGTAACCATTTCAAAGAAAGCTGTGATTAAGCAGAAGAAATTATCTTTTTTTTTTCTTTTTAAATTTATTTATTATACTTTAAGTTCTGGGGTAGATGTGCAGAATGTGCAGGTTTGTTACATAGGTATACACGTGCCATGGTGGTTTGCTTCATCCATCACCCCATCATCTACAT
>NW_016107376.1:6252098-6264516 GCF_001604975.1 Cebus imitator
AAAAAAAAAAAAAAAAAAAAAAAAAAAAAAAAAAAAAAAAAAAAGTAAAGAAAATCCAACTCAATGACAATTTAGAAAAGACAAGAAATGTGATAAAAAACAAATAACAAATTAATTATGTAAAATTAGAAAGCAAATAGGACAATGAAAGTAGAAGGTCTGTTTTAGAATCTGCTGTTACAGGTTGGTGGCAGGCCTGATTCTTTGGCTATGGTGAGGCCCATCAGGGCATGGCAGTCCTAACCCACTATCACAACTCAAAAAACACTGTCTTCCACAGGGGATCACAGGGAAACCACTGATGATGGTTTTCCCTTTGTTTCTTTAGGATGGGGAGGTTCAGCTTTCACTGCAAGTCATGGAGCTCGAGAGAGCTGCATGTTTTCTGCACCTGCTGTTTCTGTGGTTCATGCATCGTTTTTCTCTTTCAGGTTCTATATAGAAAGCATTTCGTACCTGAAGGACAATGCTACCATTGAGCTTTTCTTTCTGAACGCAAAGTCCTGCATCTACAAGGTAGGAACTCCCTCCTCCCTCAGTTTCCCACTGAAATCCAAAAGGATCATTTGAAGCTGACAATTCCAAAGTGTTGCCCCTTAGGCCATTTCATTGATTAGGAGAAGTCATTTATAAATCACTTACTATACATGAATGGAACGTTATGAAGCTAACCGGCACCATTTAATAATGAGATTCCTTTGATCCGTGGCTGTTTCTGGCTCTGTGGAGATGTTTCCTAACCTTATTTTAAAGGTCTCCTGATTTTAAAGGTTTCTTTGTCAACTGAGACAAAGGGGAAAAACTTAGACAAGTATGACAAGCATACTAGTCGACTTAGGTCTTGGAGTATGAGTGAGCTTCTTATAACCAAATATGTGTGTATTTGACCATTTTTCAATGGCCTAGCAGCATCTTTCAAAGGGATGCTCTTGTCACTTTCAGTGAGACAGTTTCTTTTTAAAAAAAATTGTAAAGTGCACCTAAATTTACGTTCTTAAACATTTTTACAGTTTTTTTATATTTCCATAGGTTTTGGGGGGACAGATGGTATTCAGTTACATGAGTAAGTTCTCTAGCGTGACTTGTGAGAATTGGGTGCTCCATTCACTTGGCATTATATACTGAACTCGATTTGTGGTCTCGGCCATTTTTAAGTATACAGATCAGTGGCATTCAGGACATTCACAATGTTGTACAACCATCACACCATCATTCACCTAGGAACCCTTTTCATCTGCAAAACTAAAGCTCTATACTCAATAAACAACTCCCCTTCCCCGCTGTCCTCAGGCCCTGGCAACCACTACTTTTGTCTCTATGAATTTAACCACTCTAGTACTTCACATAAGTGGAATCGTGCAGTATTTGTCCTTTTGTGTCTGGCTTACTTCACTCAGTATAATGGCCTCAAGGTTCATCCATATTGTCCGGGCACAGTGGCTCACACCAGTAATCCCAGCACTTTGGGAGGCCAAGGCCAGTGGATCACCAGAGATCAGGAGTTTGTGACCAGCCTGGCCAACTTGGTGAAACCTCATTTCTATTAAAAATACAAAAATTAGCCAGACATGGTGGTACGCGCCTGTAATCCCAGCTACTGGGGAGGCTGAGGCAGGAGAATCACTTGAAACCAGGAGATGGAGGTGCAGTGAGCTGAGATCATGCCATTGCACTCTAGCCTATGCCTAAAAAAAAAAAAAAAGATTCATCCGTATTATAGCACGTGTCACAATTTCCTTCGTGGATTTGTTTTGTTTTGTTTTGTTTTGTTTTTTAAATTTTTTAAGACAGGGTCTCTCTGTCATCCCGGCTAGAGTTCAGTGGGGCGATCTTGCTTTCTGCAACGTCCAACTCCCAGACTCAAGTGATCCTCCCACCTCAGCCTTCTAAGTAGCTGGGACTACAGGTGTGAGCCACCATATCCGTCTAATTTTATTTCTTTGTAGAGACAGGGTTTCGCCATGTTGCCAAGGCTGGTCTCAAACTCCTGGGCTCAGGTGATCTGCCTGCCTTAGCTTCCCAAAGTGCTGGGATTACAGATGTGAGCCACCATGCTTGGCTGCCTTCCTTTTTAAGGTTGTGTAATATTTCATTATATTAAAGCAGGAGCAGCGGGAAACAAACCTCTTGATCACTGAACTGAGGAAGGAAGTGGCTTTTTATTTGGCCAGGAGCTGCAGAAGACTACATCCTTATTCACTGAGCTCCCTGAGAAGGAGCGTCTTTCCCTTTTTAAGGGCTTACAACTCTAAAGGGGGATCAGAGGTGAAACTGTGTTATTGTCCATTGGCCGGGTAGCTGACCTCACAGTCTTTGGCTTTATTGATTTGCTAATTCATATGCAGTGCCTGAGGGAATAGGCTGGGGAGGGGGCTTACAGAGACAAGACAAAGGCAGTAAATCGTTAGTTGGCAGAGGTGTTTCCAGGAGGAGGTCTGGGTCATGTAAATGTGGAGGCTGTGACCCAGTGCCAGGCTCTGGCTGGTAGGAATAACGTTCTTTGCAACACGTCAAGGTTTGTAGATAGTATAGATGCTGGGAACTGAAAAGGGAGTTATCTTCCCAGTCCTTGGGCCTTATGATAGCGTGGTCAGTGGCGTTAGCAAGTGACACGGATTATTTCTACCTTTTGACTATCACGGATAGTGCTGTTATGAACATGGATGCCTAAATATCTCCTCGAGACCCTCTTCCCAGTTGTTCGGGGTATATACCTGTAAGTGGTATTGCCAGATCACAGGGTAGTTCTATTTTTCCTTTTCTGAGGCGCCATCCCTGCCGTTTTCCATAGCAGCTGTACCATTTTACATTTCTACCGGCAGTGCACAGCGGCTCCAGTTTCTCCACTTCCTCACCAACATTTGTTATTTTCTATTTTGTTTTATTAAATTAATAGCCATCCCAACGGCTGTGAGCTGTATCTCATTGTGGTTTTGATTTGCATTTCCCTGATGGCTAGTGATGTGGAGCATATTTCCACATGCTGATTGGCCATTTGTGTATCTTCTTTAGAAAAAAAGTCCATTCAAGAGATGATTCCTAATTGAGAGCGCCAGCCTCTTGCCCTGTATCCAATTGCTTCATAAGCTCGTAGTGTCTCCTTTTGTGGGATAACCCGAAATGCCTGCACCTTTTTCCAGCACACACTGCCTCCCTGGAAAGACAGACTTGTAGAATACCACCCAGATTAGGAACCGCGACTAAAAGAACTTTTTTTTTTGAGACACAGTCTCGCTCTGTTGCCCAGGCTGGAGTGCAGTGGCACAGACTTGGCTCACTGCAGCCTCTGCCTCCCAGGTTCAAGTGATTCTCCCACCTCAGCCCCCAAAGTAACTGGGATTACAGTTGTGCACCACCAGACCTGGCTAGTTTTTGTAATTTTAGTAGAGATGGGGTTTTGCCATGTTGTCCAGGCTGGTCTTGAATTCCTGATCTCAAGTAATCCACCCACCTTAGGCTCCCAAAGTGCTGGGATTACAGGTGTGAGCCACCACGCCCGGCCTTAAAAGAACATTTTAAAAAGGAAACACCCACTCCACTGGCTGCTCCCGGCCTGCCCGTCGTGTCTCATGAATGCAGCCTCCGTCACACCCTCTTAGGGCTGCTCATTTACAGTAACAGATGTGCAGGCTTGTCCCTGAGTGCTCTGTGTGAACTGTGTAACTGAATCTGCACACCACCTTTTGAGACAGACAGTGCTTTTTTTTGTTTGTTTTTGAGAGTGAATTTTGTGTAAGTTTATTGATAGTAATAATTTGGAGGCCAAAATGCATTTTACCTTCAAATAAATCAAATAATACTATACCTAGGATTCCCTCTTATTCTAAAAATTTAACAAGAAGCAGAAGAGTTTGAGGTATCTACCAGCTGATTAATGTAGGGCCACAGAAAGCAAATTAGCAGATTTTTTCTGAATTCACAGCTTAAGTTCCACCTCTTACCTGGGTAAAATGTCAGGGACTCGTCTGAAGTCCTGAAGTGTGAGGATTAGTTAGAATAAGAGTTCTATACAGAATTTAGGGGTAGCATATTCAGTCATGGAAAATTCCACATAGACAAAACAGAGAACTTTCAAATGAAGATTTGATGGGTTCAGCCATTCCTGTGATCTCAGTAAGGAATTTTCCCTTGGTTATCAGGATATTAATGGAAGATTAAATAATTACTTAAAAAAACAAATAAATGTAAAACCCAGAATGTCCTGCATTTTCTAAAAGGTGTTTTTTTATTATTGTTATACTTTAAGTCCTGGGATCCATGAGCAGAACGTGAAGGTTAGTTACATAGGTTAACATGTGCCATGGTGGTTTGCTGCACCCATCAACCCGAGAGATAGATGCTGCTTTTTATCCCTCTTTACCCAATGAGGAAGATGAAGCAAGGTCGCCTACCTGACGAATGGGCAGGCTATGGAGCGCAGTGGAGGGAGGTTCTCCTTGTACACCTGTCTGTGAGGTGTTCGATGGGTGGATTCAAAGGAGTCTAGGGAGATAGCGCTGCCTGGATTTTAAAATTTAATTAACTCAGGCTTTGGGGATTGCAAAAACCCATTAAACCTTAACACACACAAGAGTTGGAATGACTGCACAGCATAGTTCCACCAAGTAAAAATATTCAAAATAACGGAGGCCCTGGTAATGATCAAATTCAGTTCTGTGATAAGACCTCATTTTAGGACAGGTAGCTGCGCCAGGACTAAAACTGGGCTCAAACCCAGCACACTCTGGGACGGTATTTTGGGGTTTTGCCGAATGGAGGAAAAAGATACCAAATGCAGTTCCAGGTACTTGCAAATTCCTTCCTCTCTCTAAGATCCCGTTTTCTCATTATAAACTGGAAATAATAATACTGAGCTTGCATACAGATTGTAAGAGGATCTGGTGTTTTAAAAAATGAATGTGAAAGCGCTTTGAAACAAAGTTCGGAAATGCAAGATGAGCAGTCGCCACCAGGTGGCAGCCTTGGGCAGCGAAGTAAATGAATGGGAAGGCTGAACCCACGAAATCACTCTCCAGCAGGACATGTAAAAAATTGCCCCAAAGCCTCCTTGGGTAGACGCCTGGGAAAAGGGAGAGGAGTTGTTCAGTTCTGTCTTATCCCAGATGCTGAGCTGGCACTGAAGGCTTCTGAACATCCTGCACGCCGAGGACTTTGGGATTCAGGGAAAATTAAAAGAATGAATGTCAGAACTAAATACTACAGATTCAGTAAGTGGATGACACCTTTGTAGCCAGCCATATTTAGGACCAAGGTCCCGACAGCATCAGCCCACATGCTGAATGTCACCCCAGAACACAGCTCTCTCTTCTCAAAGTCTTTCTTTGGGCTTTGCGCACAAATGAGCGCAAATAACCAAGGGACAGCTTTTTGCTTTTCTTTTTTTTTGAGATGTAGTTTTGCTCTTGTTGCCCAGGCTGGAGTGCAATGGCCCGATCTCAGCTCACCGCATCCTCCTCCTCCTGGGTTCAAGTGGTTCTCCTGCCTCAGCCTCCTGAGTAGCTGGGATCACAGGCATGCACATGCCCAGCTAATTTTGTATTTTTGGTAGAGATGGGGTTTCTCCGTGTTGGTCAGGCTGGTCTTGAACTCCCAACCTCAGGTGATTCTCCCGCCTCTGCCTCCCAAAGTGCTGGGATTACAGGCATGAGCCACCATGCTCAGCCAACTTCTTTCAAGTTGATATAGGAGACCAAGTTGCATCCCAAGGCCCCCGTCTCCCTCCCATGATCAAGGATAATGTTTTCATTTGCACAAACTGGCACTTAAAGTTTATTTTTAAATTTATATATATATATAATTATGATATTTGAGCCTCAGCATCTCTGCATGAGATAGAGTAAGAATCACTAGCTTTCCAGAGGAGCAAGTAGGTAGAGAGAAGCTAAGTGACTCAGAGACAAATAACCAGGGGGTGGTTGATAGTCTGTGTGTCAGGATTGCCTGAACCCCGAAGGTGGAGGTTGCAGTGAGCCCAGGAGCCTGGATCTCATCACCGCACTCCAGCCTGGTGGACAGAGCAAGACCTTGTCTCAAAAAAAGATGGATGAAGATTAAGATGGATGTAGATTATAACCACCCACATTTTATTTCCTTTTCCATTTTCTCCACATGGTGATTGTACAATTCTGGCTTAAAGCGATAGTCATGTTACCTGTGTCAATGTAAAGATCATGAAAGGCACTGTTGAGTGATTGAGAGTTCAGCTTTTGCTGTCGGGCAGAGCTGGGTTCTTTTCCCAGCCCTGTCTAAATGTGGAAACCTCCCGTAAAATCTCCAAGCTTCCTTTTCCTCTCTGATTGAGCAAGGATGTTACAACGCTCTAACCACAACCTTCTCGGGAAGATTCGGTGAGATAAAGCATACAAAGTTCTTTGTCCCGTGCCAGGCATGTGATTAGCTAGTTGGATTTAGACCCGAGTTTTTTCTCTTGGCTGTGATTCTCTTTGTGCCACCCACGTGGCCCCCTGGTGCTTTGAGGGCCTTGGAGAGACCAGAGAGTGGTGTTAGACCCAGATAACCCATCCTGATGCTGCTACCCAGAGGCCTGGATTTACCCAGCGTGGGTGTAACATCAGCTCCCTCCCTGTCTCTTGGGGAATGGTTTCTACTGTATATTAAAATCTAAGTTGTCACTGGGTGCAGTGGCTCACACCTGTAATCCCAGCACTTTGGGAGGCCAAGGTGGGCTGATCACCTGAGGTCGGGAGTTCGAGACTAGCCTAACCAACATGGAGAAACTCCATCTCTACTAAAAATACAAAATTAACCGGGCATGGTGGTGCATACCTGTAATCCCAGCTACTCAGGAGGCTGAGGCAAGAGAATTGCTTGAACCTGGGAGGCGGAGGTTGCAGTGAGCCGAGATCAGACCATTACACTCCAGCCTGGGGAACAAGAGCAAAACCCCGTTTCAAAAAAAAAAAAAAAAAAAATCTAAGTTGTCCAGGTAGAATAAATCTTATTTCTGCTTTCTCAAAGTTCAACGTTGTTCACTTTTTAAAGTATGAATATTTGTTTCTATCAAAGTAATATATGACATCATTTAAAAGTCAAATGGTTCTACAAGGCTTATTATGACCAGCGGGCCTCCTCTCTGCAGCTCCTGCTCCTTGCAATAGTTTTAGCTGTTTCCTCTAGTATTTGCCTCATACAGCTAAATAATTGCACAGGGCATTATTCATTGATTTATTCATTTTTAGATTATTAAATTCCTGCTAAAATAGATGAAGATGGCCAGGCACAGTGGGTCACGCCTGTAATACCAGCACTTTGGGAGGCTGAGGCAAGAGGATCACTTGATCTTAGGAGTTCAAGAGCAGCCTGGGCAACATAGTGAGATCCCATCTCTACAAAAAACACAAAAATTAGCAGCTGTGGCAGTACATACCTGTAGTCTCAGCTTCTCTGGAGGCTGAGGTGGAAGGATTGCCTGAACCCCCAAGGTGGAGGTTGGAGTGAGCCCAGAAGCCCAGATCACACAATTGCACTCTAGCCTGGTGGACAGACTGAGACCTTGCCTCAAAATAAATAAATACATGAATAGAATATGGAAGAAGATTACGGTAGATGTAGATTACAACCACCCACATTTTATTTCCTTTTCTACTTTCTCAATATGATGATTGTACTATCCTGGCTTAGAGCCACAGTCATCAGCATGACATTATCTTGACTAATCAAGTAGTATCCTGTGGCCGCAGCTCCATTTTTAGACAAACCATTGCTTTACACAAGGGGAATACATGCCTTGCTTTCACTTTAGTTTCTACATACTCCTCAGTTTTTTCCAAAAAGTTCCTGCAAATTCCCAGATGGCTGCCAGTATTAATTTCCAGCTACACTGGGTAGTTCTCGTTCCTCTTTGGTTTGATTTTGGTTGCCGCAGCAGCTGCTGCTGCTGTTGTTTTTCCAGGACCTCCCTCTTAGACCCCTCCAGCCTCCTGTTCCAATCTGGACTTGATCTCAGGCACAGCCTCAACCCAGGATGTCCCATCCCCATCAGGGCCTGTCCTTCTCCCTTGCTCTGTATTGGGTCCTCTGTTTCCCAGATCTGGAGTCTTCCTGTTTTTGTTTTGCGCCATTGTTTCACTGGAGAACATCCTGCAGTCAATCCAGAGACAGTGCATATGGGAAGTAAAATGTTTGCATTCTGGCGCATCTGAAAAAGTCTTAATTCCATCTTCATATCTAATGAATAGTTTGGATATAGAAATATACAAAAAAGATTTCTCTCCGAATACCAAAGGCATTGCTCCGGAAAAGCTCACCATTCTATCCCTTGGATGTGACACCGCCTCGTGAGCCCCAACAATGGGGTCCTTTAGGAGCTCCTTTTTGCTCCTTTTGATCCAAAATTTCAGGATGGGTGCCCTGATATGAGTCTTTGTAAATCCACCATGCTCTGCGCTCAGTGATGGGCACTTTTAGTCTGGAGACGTGACGTGCGTTCTGTTTTAGTTGTGGGGCTCTTTTTGGATTGTTCGTTTGATATCTTCTCCTCTCTTGTCTGTGTCTTCTCTTTCTGGAATGCCTGTTTATCAAATGCTGGGCATGGCTGGCCGCTATGTTAACTGTCTCTCCAGCTGTCTCTGTCTTCTTTTTCTACTTTCTGGGAGGCTTTGTCAATATTTACTTTAATCTCTTCTCTGGACTTTCTAACCTTTACCATTATGTTTTTTTTTTTTAATTTCCAAGAGTTTCTTCATATTATCTGATTTTTTATATTATGCTATTATTATTTTAGGAACATATATCCTCTCTTATCACTCTGATAATATTAATTATCATGTTACTGTGTTTCCTTCCAGCTCTTTCTTTTCCGGTATATTTATGATGGTCTCTCTTTCCTGGAGGAGGCTTCCTCAGTTGTCTGCTGGCCCTGATCTGTCCTTTTATACTTAAGAGGGGAGCACTTAGACACTAAGCAGATGCTCCAGTTTAGGGTGGAATGGTCTCCCGTGGTTGTCCCTGTGACATGACTCCCATTGCAAACTGGTTCCTTCCATGGGTAACCCCGAATATCAGTGTCTCAGCATCTGGACGTCTTTCCTCTCTGGCTCTCCATTCTCTCCAGAGAAGACCCTTCGCTTCCGGCCTGGGACACGGCCTCCCACATCCAGGGATCAGGAGGGAACAGTCTCCACACTGGGTATAGAAGTTCATGTAATTCCTGTACTTCCAGTCCACTTCATCCCTGCTTCCTGTTCTTCTTCAGAGAACGAACCTCTCACCTCTTTAGTAGCAGAAAGGTGAGGAAAGGCGTTTGGCTTTGTTTTGCTATTTTCCCGAAATTATGAACACTGCCCTGCTACCTTCCTTTCTCTTTCCCAACAACGGGAGGCGTGGCCACAGCGGACCCTTCTCCCCCTTTCTCTTCCCTTCCATCCCCCTGTTTTCTACAATAGATCAGGAAAATGTAGTCAAATTTATCCAAGTTACAGAAAATTGAAATGTGGACATGAGACAGCAGGGTTGCCATTGTGTGCTTCAGGTGGAGCAGGAGGAAGTGTGGAATGGGATTCCCACATGGTCCAACACTGTTTCTCATGGGCTTGAACTCACTAACGGGACAGGTGGATGACGGAGAGCACGTTGGCTAAGGTGTGCATACAACTCATTTAGAAGTGTGTGTCCTGTCCCATGGGAAACTCCCGCAGGAAGTCTGCCTGGAACGTTGTGTGTTCCCTGGGAAGAGACCGATGAGACGGCACAGCTCTCCCACCATGCCTTCCCATCTGGTCCTCTCCCTCTTCCAGTACAGCTTCCAACACCCAACTGAAGGCACCCATCCATCAGCCCCTGCAGAAGGCAGCGGACTTGTCCCATGAGACAGGAACGAGTCAGGGGATGTGGACCCTCAGCGATTCTTGCACCTTGAGGCTGCAGGATTGAATCCTGCCTCTTCTGGGTTCTGCACTGACAGAAGAAAATTACCCACCATCAAAAATTAGTCATCATCGTGATGTCTGAAAGCTTTGCAAACATAGGTCATAAAAGAACAGGGTCTGTTTCGTTTTTTTCAAAGAAAGATTTCCACAAATTATACATCTTACAGTTAGAAGAGAAATCAGGAAATCTTATCACTAGCTCTCAATCTTATTCACACTCAAACCTTCAGAGAGAAAAGAAAATTGGCGCTCATATTGAAAGACCTCTTGGGAGAAGTACTTTGATAGTTCCCGGATGGAGGTTGGGTGGCATGAGTGGCTGTCAGAATGACTGGATGTGCCATCAGCATCATCCGAAAGCCACCAGGCTGGCTAACGAGGAGAAAGGAGGGCTTCGTTGGCAGTTTCAGTTTGCAAGCTGAGATGAAAAAGTCTCCAGGGTGGACTGAAGATGCTCCCTTTGAAGAGGGGAAGGGTAGGTCGGGTTTTACGTCTTTCGGTGTCCGTATTATATAATAGAGTCATATGCATTCAGCAGGTTTGGAGAAAAGATATCCATAGTTATGAAGGAGTGTCAAATGTGTGTGCAGTAGGTAGACATGTGACATATGTCCCATGTTCACTTTGGGTGGGGTTTTTGTTTTGGTTTTTTAAATTTTTCATTTTTGTGGGTACATAGTATGTGTATATATTTATGGGGTACATGAGATATTTTGATTCAGACATGCAATGTGTAATAAGCACATCAGGGCAGATGGAGTATCCACCCCCTCAAACATTTACCCTTTGTGTTACAAACAATCCAATTCTATTAGTTATATTAAAATATACATTTCAATCATTATTGACTACAGTCACCCCGTTGTGCTATCAAATACTAGGTCTTATTCATTCTTTCTATTTTTTTATTATACTTTAAGTTCTGGGACACATGTGCATTTTTGCAATCTACCCATCTGGCAAAGGGCTAATATCCAGAATCTACAAAGGACTTAAACAAATTTACAAGAAAAAAACAAACCCCATCAAAAAGTGGGGGAAGGATATGAACAGACACTCCTCAAAAGAAGACATTTATGCAGCCAACAAACATATGGAAAAAAAGCTCATCATCATTGGTCATTAGAGAAATGCAAATCAAAACCACATTGAGATACCATTTCATGCCAGTTAGAATGGCGATCATTGAAAAATCAGAAGGCAACAGATGCTGGAGAGGATGTGGAGAAATAGGAACACTTTTACACTGTTGGTGGGAGTGTAAATTAGTTCAACCATTGTGGAAGACAGTGTGGCGATTCCTCAAGGACCTAGAAATAGAAATTCCATTTGACCCAGCAATCCCATTACTGGGTATATACCCAAAGGACTATAAATCATTCTGTTATAAAGAAACATGTACACGTATGTTTATTGTGGCACTGTTCACAATAGCAAAGACTTGGAACCAACCCATTCTTTGTGTTTTTTTGTACCCACTAACCATCCCCAACTCCCCGATCCCCACTACCATTCCCAGCCTCTGGGAACCATCCTTCCACCCTCTGTCTCTATAAGTTCATTTGTTTACATTTTTAGCTCCCACAAATAAGTGAGAAAATGTGACTTTGGTCTTTCTGTGCCTGGCCTATGCCTATTTCACTTAATATTAGGACCTCCAGTTCCTTCCTGGGGTGGCTTTTAGCATTAAAAAGAGGTGGAATGTGAGGCTTTTTACCTTACAAGCTGAACTATAGGACACAAAGACAGTTTATGTGCAACCTCTGGGCATGGCCAACACGGGCCTCAAGTCTGCAGTAGGTCCTCAGAAGAGAATATTTGTAAGGCTGCCCTCTGTCAAGTCAGAGTTGTAAAGGTCTGTGTCGGAAACCAGCATTGACAGCTGCTACTGGCAGGGAGTTTAGCCACGGAAATTGAGAAATGCGGTAGGACAGCTGGCCCTGAACCCTTGACCTGTAGGTAACTAACCCTAGTGTCTGGTGTAGTTGATAAAGGGGCATCTATTTTGGTCTCTGAGATCACATCAGGAATTCAGTATTTCACCTGTATAACTTTGCCCTGGCCTGAAGGGATTGGCTATGCATTCTTTTTTTTTTTTTGAGATGGAGTCTCGCTCTGTCACCCAGGCTGGAATGCAGTGGCGCAATCTCAGCTCACTGCAACCTCTGCCTCCCAGATTCAAGCTATTCTCCTGCCTCAGCCTCCTGAGAAGCTGGGACTACAGGCACCCACCACCACACCTGGCTAATTTGGATTTTGTGTGTGTGTTTTGCTTTGTTTTGTATTGTTAGAGATAGGGTTTCACCATGTTGCCCAGGCTGGTCTCGAACTCCAGGGCTCCAGTGATCTTCCTTCCTTGGCTTCCTAAAGTGCTGAGATTACAGGTGTGAGCCACCACACTTAGCTGGCCTTGCACTCTTTAAGTACATTCATTGTATTTCAGTTACCCTTCCTGTAAGCACTAACCTTCCCCAGCAGTGATAACCAAAGAAACAGGACCGTGATTGCCATCTGGAGATGGACTGAAATAT
>NW_016107376.1:6264757-6312687 GCF_001604975.1 Cebus imitator
TGGTCTCGATCTCTTGACCTCGTGATCCACCCGCCTCAGCCTCCCAAAGTGCTGGGATTACAGGCTTGAGCCACCGCGCCCAGCTGAAATATGCTGCTTTAGCTGGAGGAGAAGTTGGTACCAGCGTTTTTCTGAGCGGATTTTTAAGCTCATCTTCCATGGCCTGTCACTGTACTTGGCACATAGCTGATGCTCAGAAAATTATTTTTTAGTTGGTTCCTTTCCAATCCCGGGGAGCAAGGATTTGCATATTTCTGGAGAAATCGCCAAGTTTTGTTGCCTGCGTTGCCCTGAGAACAAATCATGACATAAAGGAAAAGGCTTAAAATTTCTGCTTTATGGATGCTCTTGGGAGGGTGCAGGTCTGGTCCAGATTGGTCTGGGAGCCTCTGCCAGCCAAGCGTGGTGGCTCCTACCTTTTATCCCAGTGCTTTGAGAGGCCAAGGCCATTGACTTGAGGCCAGGAGTTTGAGACTAACCTGGGCAACATAGCAAGACCCGAACTCTAAAAAAAAAATTTTTTTTTAGATAGATTTTCGCTGTCTTGTTGCCCAGGCTAGAGCACAATAGCACAATCTCAGCTCACTGCAACCTTTACCTCCCAGGTTCAAGCGATTCTCCTGCCTCAGCCTCCCACGTAGCTGGGATTACAGGCATGCACCACCACACCTGGCTAATTTTGTATTTTCAGTAGGGACAGGCTTTCTCCATGTTGGTCAGGCTGGTCTCAAAGCCCCGACCTCAGGTGATCCTCCCACCTCAGCCTCCCAAAGTGCTGGGATCACAGGCATGAGCCACCACACCCAGCCTAAAAATTTTTTTTATTTAATTAGCCAGGCATGGTGGCACACACCTGTACTCCCAACCACTTAGGAAGCTGAGATGGGAGGAACACTTGAGCCCATGAGTTCGAGGTTACAGTGAGCTAGAATCACACTAGGGCGCACTCCAGCCTGGATGACAGAGACTTTGTCTCTTAAAAAAAAGAGTAGTTTAAGTAAACATCCTTGGGCCACATGCACAGTTTAGGTCTAAATGCTATCATTCTTGTTGATATTGAAATAAATGGTCTTTATTCAGTATCTTCAACATGCTTTGCTAATGATCAGATGACATCATCTCATCTCATCTGTAGGTGGGAGAACCAAGCCAAAAGCCAGAGTCACATTCTACAGGACCACATAAATATCAGGCTCACACTTCCAGAGCTCTTGTCCTTACCTCTTAATTTGATGGATGCAGGTTTAGCACGTGCCCTTGTAGGCCAGAGGGGGAGTGAGAAAAGAAAAGACAGACACCTTCTTTTTCAACTTTCAAGAATCAAACTGACATGGATCTGTCACCTTGGCTGTGCCCATGACCTCTAAAAGAATGATCCCAGGCCAGATGCAGTAGATCACACCTGTAATTCCAGTGCTTTGGGAGGCCAAGGCAGGAGGATTACTTGAGCCCAGGAGTTTAAGAACAACCTGAGAAACATAGTGAGAGCCGTCTACAAAAAAGTTAAATTCAGCTAGGCATGGTGGCATGCACCATGGTCCCAGCTACCCAGGAGGCTGAGGCAGGAGGATGACTTGAGCCCAGAAGTTCAAGGCTGCAGCAAATTATCATGGTGCCACTGCACTCCATCCTGGGCGACAAAGCAAGACCTTGTCTCGACAAAAATAAATAAATAAAAGTAATCTTTTTACAAATAGAAGTTAATAAAAGAGCAGTTCCTTGAGATCCTGACAGGGGCTGTATGCGGCAGGGCGGACAGCATGAGAAATCACAGTGGGTCAGAATTAGGGTCGCGGCTGATCGTGAATGCCATTCACCTCTTGGATCATTAGACAAACATGAGGTGACTTGATGCTGAAAAACTGGCAGAGGGCTAAGAGTGAGGAATTGTGCAAGATCGCATCAGTCTCATCCTGCACCACAGGCCCTATTTGCCCCAGGGGCAGCTCTGCGTAGTCATGATAAGTTGTGCAATGAGGGACAAAGCTGCAGGAAGGGAGCAAGCTGGGCTAAATATGGGCATTGTGTCCCACTTTCATGATATACGGTGTATTAGAGGAACAGAACCAATCGGATATGTATAGATACACAGAAAGAGACTTCTTATGAGGAGTTGGCTCACAAGATCATGGGGGCTGAGAAATCCCACAGTCTGCTGTCTGCAGTGGAGACCTGGGAAAGCCAGTGGTATCAGTCCAAAGGCCTGAGAACCAGGGAGCCAATGGTATAAGTCTCAGTCCAAGGACAAGAGAAGATGAGGTGTGATTTCCCAGCTCAAAAAGCGAGGGACAAAAAGAAAGAAAAATGAAAAAAGGGCAAGCTCCTCCATCCTCCATTTTTTGTTCTATTCAAGCCTTCAAAGATTGGGTGATGTCCACCCACACTGGGGGGGGTGGCCCGTTGAGTCCGTCAATTCAGGTGCTGATCTCATCCAGAAACACTCCAATAGACACAGCCAGAAACTGTTTAATCAGGGCAACCTGGGGCCGGGCACAATGGCTCACACCTGTAATCCCAGCATTTTGAGAGGCCAAGGCGGGCGGGTCACTTGAGCCCAGGAGTTTGAAACCAGCGTGGGCAACATGGTGAAACCCACATCTCTTCTAAAAATACAGATAGCCAGTTGTGTTGGTAGGCACCTGTAATCCCAGCTACTCAGGAAGCTGAGGCACGAGAATCGCTAGAACCCAGGAGGTGGAGGTTGCAGTCAGCTGAGATGGTGTCACTGTCCTCCAGCCTGGGCGACAGAGCAAGACCCTGTCTCACCAATAAATAAATAAACAAATAAATTGGGCAACCCTTAGCCTATCAAGTTGACGCGCAGAATACACCATCACAGACATGTTAACCAGTACACACACACACACACACACACACACACACACACACACAAACTACCCATCTGTTTTAAAAGAAAATGTTAGTAAAGATTCCTATACATGCTAAGACATACTGAAGAACAAAGGCAAAACTGTGGAGTTCAGATTATCTACAGACAGTTGTCAGCAGAAATAAATAATATAGACCTAATACTTGTAGTGTGTTTTATAGTTTCCAAATCACTTCGCCATTTATCCCTCCCCAAACCCAGTGAAATAATTGGAAAGGAAATTGTTATCCCCATTTTACTGATAAGGAAAAACAATCTAAAGGTCAGGTAGTTTAGTCCATGTCCCCAAGGCATGGGGTGGTTAAGACCAGAATACAGGACTTTCAGGGAAAAGTAGAAATAATCTTCAGGAGAATGCCATGATACTATAATCTTTAGATGTTTCGTGGGTAAGAATAAGCGTGATGTAAACTGGTGAGAATTCATTAGGAAAGGCCTTGGGCCAGCCCTGCCAGTGCTTCTGAGTGGACTTTGCAAGGATCGTCCTCGTCAAAATCTTCTCAACCTACCATGTGGTTGTCAATTACATTTTCTCATGGAATTATCTCATTCGTCTTACATGAGAGTTGGAATTCCTGCAATTCCGGACCGTGGTGGACTGCTTTTCATTAAGATTCTTGGTTAAGTGTAAAGACCACCACCAAGTTCCTCTGAGCAAAGAGGTCCTCCGACTCTCAGGACTCTTGGAGAACATCTGTAACACCTGCCATTTGGGGTTCCCACGGGGCTACTTGCTAGAAACACTTGGAGACCCTCGGATGAAAATCTTTCTGAGAATATTGTTAGCCATGGTACTGCTGACAAATGACCTCAGGCCTCTTCCTTTGGCAGTTCTGTCACTTGGGATAAGACAACATGGCGTGGGAGGAAGTGGTGCCGCCCTTCCCACCCCTACTCAGAGCACACCTGCACGCGCACACACACACTCCTGCAGATGGTCACAGTTTGTCTTTCCATACTATTTCTCAAAAGATCAAGGGAAGCAGCATGCATTATTCAGTAGTAAGGAAAGCAGATGTCCAAATGTGCACCCAGTGGCCACAGTCACCAAAAGACATTGCATTCCCTCCCGCCGGCATCGCCCTGGGCTTCTCCAGAGTCTCAAGGAAAGTTATTCCCTGCCCACCAGACAGCACAAGATTCCCAGGCAAGGTTCCAGCTCAGTGTAGGACCCTGCAGAAACACCTCCCCCGATGGCTGCAGGAGCACTGGGGGGCTTCACCATAGAGCTGTGGATTGCATAAGCACAGAGGAATGTCACACCTCAGCCCCTGCATAAGGCCAGATGGAAGCCACCCCCAAGTCTCCTGGAAGCCTCTTCTGCTCCTCCTCCCATGACCCCATTTTGTCCTTAGTTAAGGGGAAACCCCAGAGCCCCTGGAAAGAATGATATTTCACACCCTCTTTGTGGTCTCCTTCAGTGTAGTTCCCCTGCTTGAGCAGAAACTCATGAAAGAAGCCACCTCTGGCGAGGCATGGGGGCTCATGCACTTTGGGAAGCTGAGGTGGGCGGATCACTCGAGATCAGGAGTTTGAGACCAGCCTGGCCAACATGGTGAAACCCCATCTCTATTAAAGATACAAAAATTGGCCAGGCATGGGACACACACCTGTAAGCCTAGCTACTTGGGAGGCTGTGGCATGAGAATTGCTTGAACCCAGAAGGCGGAGGTTACAGTGAGCTGAGACTGTGCCACTGCACTGCATCCTGGGTGACACAGTGAGATCCTGTCTCAAAAAAAAAAAAAGAAAAAAGAAAAAAAAAAGCCACCTCTGGACTGTTGGAGAAGTCAGATAAGGAAAAGGGAGAGTCTTTTTTTTTTTTTTTTTTTAAAGGGAGGTTTGCTCTGTCACCAGGCTGGAGTGTAGTGGCAGGACCTCAGCCACTGCAACCTCCACATCCCAGTTTCAAGCAATTCTCCTGCCTCAGCCTCCTGAGTAGCTGGGACTACAGGCATGTGCTACCACACCCAGCTAATTTTGTATTTTTAGTAGAAATGAGGTTTCTTCATGTTGGCCAGGTTAGTCTCGATCTCTTGACCTCGTGATCCACCCGCCTCGGCCTCCCAAAGTGCTAGCATTACAAGCATGAGCCACCATGTCCGGCTGGAAGAGTCATTTATTTAATGTGATATGGGAGCACATTTCTGCTAGGAAGACCCCTGAAAACGTCTAATAACTCCTCTGTGTGGAACGTGGCTTTCAGGTTTTAGAGTACCAGGGGAAATCTGCAGAGTGAGCTGAAGCCTAAAGCTCTGCTCCATCGTGGTAGAATCTTAAGGATAAAGTCACCTGGAAGGGTGAAGTGTACAAGGGGGAAAATCTATCATGAACGAGTGACACTGGGAAATTGGGCAAAGACTGCCAGTATATTGGCACCCCAGACTGTTCCTGTCCACCCTGCCACCCTAGACTGTTCCTGTCCACCCTAGACTGTCCCTGTCCACCCTGCCACCCTAGACTGTTCCTGTCCACCCTGCCACCCCAGACTGTTCCTGTCCACACCCTTTCCATCTTTGTGGCGTTCTCTGAGAACATCCAGTGAAATGATCCTTAAACTCAATGTGTGTTAAATGGGAGAGGTCCGAAGTAATCACACAGCTCTTCCCAACAGATTTTGTAAGCATGAGCAGTGTCTGGGGCACCTCATTCTTTAATGATTTTCCCTCTCACTGGCCACATTTCGGCTCTCCCTGTTTTTGATATCTTCACTGGGAGATGGCCAAGGTCAGACTTTCCACCTGAAAAGTCACCACAGTAAAGGTGCCAGCTCTCACTTAACTTACCCTGAGAACAACTATGGTGAGAGAGAGCTTGGATCAATCAGGTTAGATGTTTAACGGTGCATTTAGTAGCTTTCCTGTGGATAACAGTTACATTATAGTTAATGTTCACCAAAGACAGTCTCCTGGAACCACATAATGGGCTGTGTAAAATAAAATAAAAGACCTTTCTTTGTTTCCCCCACCTCTATGCAGATATAGACATTTTCATTTAGCAGATGAATTAAATGGCAAACTGAAAGCTACATTCGCACTTAAAAGTGTTATTTTCTGATGGTTGGCTTTGAGTTGCACATCAGATAAGCCTCTCAGCAGACATTAAATATTAGCCCACAGTTGACCATTGGCTGCAACACAGGTGTAAATGTTTGACAGAAAAGCGTATATACAGCAGTACACTAACAAGTGCACTCCAAGGCATTCAGGTGGGAATGGAAATGAACATAGTGAGAGTAGAAACCATCTATTGTGGAAACCCTGGACAGTGTGTCTGTGAAGCCATTTTACACTGTTAAATGATTTACATTCTGATAGGATCTGCTGATCCCGGAACTGCAATTCCAAACATTCTTCCGCATCCCAGCACTGACAGTCTCTATCAAGCCGCCATAAAGCTGTTTCAGCTGGTGAGACGTAAGGAATTATTGTCCCCAATTTCTTCCTTATAACTCTCATGAGTTATTTTGTTTGAGATGGAGTTTTGCTCTTGTTGCCCAGGCTGGAGTGCAATGGTGCGATCTTGGCACACTGCAACCTCCGCCTCCCAGGTTCAAGCAATTCTCCTGCCTCAGCCTCCCAATTAGCTGGGATTACAGGCGTGTGCTACCACACCCAGCTAATTTTGTATTTTTAGTAGAGATGGGGTTTCACCATGTTGGTCAGGCTGGTCTGGAACTCCGGACCTCAGGTGATCCGCCCACCTCACCTTAGGTGACCCACCCACCTTGGCCTCCCAAAGTGCTGGGATTACAGGAGTGAGCCACTGCGCCTGGCCTCGTGAGCTTTTTTAACCCATACTTATAAGGTGGTTCCAGAGCAAATATTAGTATCCATCTTTGAAATTCCCGGGCCTGAAAGAGCCTGAATGATATCTCTCCTTCAAAAGATTCAGGTGTGCTTGAATGCATTGTTTTAAATTGCAGAAGCCAGTTCTGGACCTCTCAAAAAATAATTAGAAAATCCATGAATCAGAGTCTGGCTTGTAATGCCAGTGAAAGGAAACTCTTGTTAAGCAAACTCAGATTATAGATATTGTTCTGAGAATATGTTGGCTGCAACTGAGTCTCTCTTGATTTGGGGGGAAATGTAAGTCCTAGGCACGGTCACATACTGGACAAGTAGTTGGGGGTTTGTTCCCAATCCCTAAAGTGCCATGAAGGCCCTGTGGTTTTGCAAAGTCCCTTAATGTTTTTGGATTCCATTCTCAGTCAAAGCGCAGGGTCAGGCTGGCTGGTCTCTAAACCTCTCCTACCTGTAACTTTCTGTCACCCAGTCAGCCACTATGGGATCTAATGATATTAGGGAAAGAAAAATAAAGATGGACATTTCAGCTTAAGCTTGATACCAGAAATTTATCAATTAAGTTGTTTATTATTCTGTCATGCTGAGGAACTCCAGGCTTCTCTTTGTCTTTAATACGTGAACTATGTATAAGGAGAGAGTATTGTGCACTTAGAAGTTTATTAAGAAGGTAGATCGTGTTTTCATGTTTAGTGGGTTTGTTGGTGGTTTTGTTTGTTTGTTTGTTTGTTTTTTCTCTTGAGGCAGGTCTTTGTCACCAGGCTGGAGTGTAGTGGCATGATTATGGCTCTCTGTAGCCTCAACCTCCCCAGGCTCAGGTGACCCTCCCACCTCAGCCTCCCAAGTAGCTGGGACTATAGGCATCACCACGCCAGGCTGATTTTTATATTTTTAGTAAAAATGGGGTTTCACCATGTTGGCCAGGCTGGCCTCAAACTCCTGGGCACAAGTGATCCATCCACCTTGACCTCCTAAAGTGCTGGGATTACAGGCATGAGCCACCACACCCAGTTAAGTGTTTTTACCATACACATACCCACCCACCCCCCACCACACACACGCACGGAAATCTTTGGATGTGATGGATATGTTTATTTATTACCTTGATTGTGATAGTGGTATCATGGGTATATGCATCTGTCCAAACACATCAAACTGCATTAGACATATGCAGTTTTTGAGGTGTTTCAGTAATACTTCAATAAAATTGGTTTGGCTGGGCACAGTGGCTCACGCCCGTAATCATCCCAGCACTTTGGGAGGCCAAGGAAGGCAGATCACCTGAGGCCAGGAGTTCAAGACCAGCCTGGCCAACCTGGTGAAACTCTGTCTCTACTAAATACAGAAAAATTAGCCAGATGTCATGGTATGCACCTGTAGTCCCAGCTACTCAGGAGGCTGAGGCAGGAGAATCACTTGAACCTGGAAGGTGGGTTGCAGTGAGCCAAGATCGCACCACTGTACTCCAGCCTAGGCAACACAGCGAGACTCTGTCGCAAAGAAAAAAAAAAGAAAAAGGTTGTTTGAAAAGATATGAACTATAAATATTCTGAAATACATATTTCAAAAATATAAATATAGAGAGAGAGAAAAAAAAAAGAATTTTTTTCAGAAACCAAGGAGAGGTTTAAGTGCTTTTAAGACCAAGTCTCTAGATCACAATTAAGTATTTGGGGGAAGAACTAATAGGCAGAAACATTTTTTTTTTTTTTTGAAGCTGAGTCTCATTCTGTTGCCCAGGCTGGAGCATGGTAGCGTGATCTCAATTCACTGCAAACACTGACTCCCTGGTTCAAGTGATTCTTCTGCGTCAACCTCCAAAGTAGCTGGGATTACAGGCATGTGCCATTATGCCCAGCTGATTTTTATATTTTTAGTAGAGACAGAGTTTCTCCATGTTGGCCAGGATGGTCTTGATCTCTTGACCTTGTGATCTGCCCACCTTGACCTCCGAAAGTGCTGGGATTACAGACCTGAGTCACTGCGCCCGGACAACATTTTTAAACTTACACTCTGTAGCAATGCTGACCAAGAGAACTTTCTACAACGCTAGAAATGTTCTGTATCTGAGCTGACAGCACATACTCACTAGCGACACTGAACTACTCAGCACATGAAAGAAATGTGACTCGTACAACCGAGAAACCATTTTTTTACATTTTATTTAATGTTAAAGAGTCACAATCCCACTATAATATTTCTTTCAAAAAAAGCCTTTCAATAAAGCCTTTCTTTCAATAAAGTTCTGAAGTTTAGTTTATAAAGAAAATGCATTTGGTTGTCAAGCATTCCTAGTCCCGTGATTAACAACACGAACAAACAGGTCTGTAAAATGGTGGGGCCTAGTCCACCTCTTAATTTCTCGGAAGACTTAAAGATGAGGCATTTGAGATAACTGTGCAGACCCAGGTCTGCTAGTCCCTCCCAGCTCAGAGCAGTAAAGAGGATGTGGGGAGCGTTTAGGACTGAATAAGGTCTCAGAGACTCAAGATGTGCTGTGAGTATTGGAGATTCTGAGAAATTCCTCAGAAAAGGAGGCTTTTTTTTTTTTTTTTTTGAGCCCAGGTCTCGCCCCATTACCCAAGCTGCAGTGCATTGGTGCTATCACAGCTCACTACAACCTCGACCTCTGAAGCCAAGAGATCCTCCCACCTCAGCCTCCAAAACAGCTGTGTCTACAGGTGTACACCACCCTGCCTGGCTCATTTTTTCATTTTCTGTAGAGACGGGATCTCATCATGTTGCCCAGGCTGGTCTCAAACTCCTGGGCTCGAGTTATCTACCCAAAGAAGAGCTGTCATTTTAAAAGAAGAAAAAAGTGGTTGTTCAATACCAAACCTCTCTTCCTTTGCTGCTTTTTCCTTTCAGGAGCTCATTGACGTTGACAGTGAAGTGGTGTTTGAATTAGCTTCCTATATTTTACAGGTAAGTTGTTCTCCTCCTCTTCATGTCCCAGCGCCATACGTAGAAGAAAAGAAAGAAGACTTACAGGGCGTGGCCAGCAGCCGTATCCACTCACTACTTGTCATCTTACCTTTTTTTAGCCACAAGCTACAAAGAGCAATAGAGACACGGGTGGATACCATAGCAATAAACAGGGGTTTATAGTGTTTCAAAATGTTAAGACAGCAAATCCCTGTAAAGCAAAGTTGTGTGTTTAACCCGAGCCTGGGAGAAACAGATCACATACTGACCCCATTTTCTTTGGTACTGCCACGCTGGAGAAAGCCAAGTGAATACAGTTAGTTGCCAAAAAATCATATTCTGCCCCCTTGAAAGACAAGGAAAAGCTCTTTAGGTTTTGAAAAATATATATATGTTGCAGAGTATTAGCTTAATAATGACACGATCAGTTAAAATGATGTCACTTCTTTAGTCCTTTAACAAGTATTTATTGAGCAACTACTATGTTCAAGGCATTGTCCTGGATTTGCTAAAGTTTCCCTGGTCCCTACCTCCAGAGTCTTCAGTATAATTTGGAACTAGCGTAAAATACAAACCAAAACAAAAAGCAACCCTAGAAATGAACAGTTCTATCCAGAGACATGTTCATATTTAGAATGTTTAAACTAGAACATGTTATACCCAGGCTTAGAGGTGGAAATGTGCATTTTGTTATGAATCACTGTCTTTGTATACAACTTTCTAGAGTTTAATTTCATGTCTCATATTCAAATGGCAAAGGTATACATTCCATTTTAATTGTATTCTGCAGCAAATAGGATGGTAGGAAGCTGAACTCATTCAATAGAGAAACTGTCGTGATTATAGAATGTACTTTAAAGCATCTAACACTGGCTTAGTGTGTTCTGCTGATGTTGAATTTTCTCTTCTACAGGAGGCAAAGGGAGATTTTTCTAGGTGAGTTTACTATTTTTTTTCTGGTTTAAAATGTAAGCCCTTGCTTCTCTTATTAAAAGAAACTATTCACCGTGTCCTTTTTAGGTGGACAGTTTATTAATGTTACATGTTAATAATGAGATCTAACACTCAACTTGCCAACTGAAACAGATAGAACAGGCAGAGAAAACACAGTAATAGCAAGGGAGATATTCTCCACTACATGCAAAGCCCAGAAATTGCTGGAAAGCTGACATTCGGGCCCTGTCACACGCCCATTGTCCTGAGGTTGGACAGGCTACTCAAATGTCTCGTGGAGGCTTGAATCACCACTGTGGCATGACTATGGTTGCAGCTAACCCAACAGTTTTAACAAGTATGTGGACGTCTTTTTTTCTCTCAATGTAGTCCCTGCCCCTCAAGGGACAAAATGTCTTACAGGGAAATTTCATTCATGAAAGTATTACAACATAAAATCATCCCACCTCTGCTTTCCTTCTGTCTTAGGATATTGTGTTGGAGAAAATATAAGCAGACAACTACTGGGAATCTGTAAATGGTGTTAATAACCCTGTAAAACTGCAAACTTGTTATCTATTTCATTCTTCACCATGTGTTGATCGCTGAAATTGTCCTGAAATCTCTCGTGATCATCACCAGATCCTGCACAGAGCAGAGGGTGTAGCCAGCCACTAGCAGGACTGTCTGCTCAAAGACAGATATTATTCCTGGGATTCTGTTTGATCAAAGTTTAGAGACAAAAAGAGTGAACTACGTGAACAGGAAAGGAAAGCATCAAGGCATAAAGTTCTGGCCCATCAACAGGAAATTAGCAAATTAGTGGTAAAAGGAAACACAAATCATACCTCTACTCCATCTAAGAACCTGTGTGTTTCCCCATGCTTTGAGGGATTTCATCTGTAAATACAGCAAAAACTACTTCTGTTTGTGGCCACCTGTACTTGGCTGTCTTTGTCACTGGATTTTCAGGTCTCAACTGCTTTCTTCTTGCTCTCCTTGTACATTTCTCAGGCTTTCTTTTTATTATTATTATTATTTAAATTTTTTCAGAGACAGTCTCCTTTTACCCAGTCTGGGGTACAGTGATGTAATCATGACTCACTGTAACCTCCAACTGCTGGGCTCAAGTGATCCTCCTGCATCAGCCTCCTCCCGATTAGGTGGGACTACAGGCATGAGTCACTGCACTGGGCTAGTTATTTTTTTGTAGAGATGGGGTTTCACTATGTTGACTGTTCTTAGTAGACATTTCGGCAAAAGCAAATACTTATTTTATAGTCTAAAACAAGGATCAGCAAGCTTTTTTTGTTAAGAGCCAGATTGTGAATATGTTGAGTTTTGCATGCAGTACAATCTCTGTTGCAATTATACAACTCTTCCTCAGTGCAAAAGCAGCCCCATAGGATAAGTAAATGAATGAGCCTGACGGCATTCCAATAAAACTTTATTTATGGATACAGAAATTTGAATTTAATACAAATGTTCATGTATCACCAGATACTGTTCTTTTGATTTCTTTTTTTTTTTTTGAGACAGAGTCTTGCTCTGTTGCCAGGCATCAGGCTGGAGTACAGTGGCACGATCTGGGCTCACTGCAGCCTCCGCCTCCTGGGTTCAAGCAATTCTCCTGCCTCAGCCTCCCAAGTAGCTGGGACTACAGGCACATGCCACCACACCCAGCTAATTTTTGTATTTTAGTAGAGATGGGGTTTTACTATGTTGGCCAGGATGGTCTTGATCTCTTGACCTCATGATCCGCCCACCTTGGCCTCCCAAAGTGCTGGGATTACAGGTGTGAGCCACTGCACCCAGCCTTGATTTCTTTTTCTAATTGGTTAAAAATGTAAAAGCCATCCTTAGTTCATAGGTAATACATAAGCAAGCAGAGGACTGGATTTGTCCAGGGGGCTGCAGTTTGCTGATTCTAATCTCAAATCCCATCTCTTCAAGCTCTGTTCGAATATTTGTATAAAAAGACTTCTAGGCCCCTTTTATTTAAGTTTTCCAAGTTTTTGATACAAAGCAGTGGCAGTCAATTTTTAAATAGACAATGACTGTAACTAGCCTTGGCTGCAGACCTTGAACTTTGTAGGTGGCCAGTAACCATTTAGTGCATTTGCAGAACATATGTTTTCAGGTTATAGAAACTAAATCCTTGTTACAATTTTTCTTTGTTACTGTTTTATGACGTTCATTTGGCCTTGGAATTTGAGGTTTTGATAAGTGCCAGTCCACATTTACTTACAAAGATTTCTGAAGTCCCATGAAAAAAATGATTTAAAAACCACAAATCCAATGGATTCCAGTGTCTAGTCTACTTACTCTGAAGATACGATTTTCCCCCCACATTTCTTTCGCCAGCTCTGAACTCTGCTGTAAATATTTTTTATTTTGAGAGTACCCTGACAGGATGGAATGTCAACTGGGAATAGCATGATCTGGCCCCCGGATCATGGGAACATGTGGCCACATGGATTGCCAGGGAGAAGGAAGTGTAGGCCTGGCCTCAGCAGTAATTCATGGCCCCCTAATGAGCTTTTGGAATGCCAGCTTGTTGGCTGAATTCAAAGAAACAAAGGATCCGGGTTGTGCTCCATTTGTCAAAGTGCTACTGCTACCCAGCAATTTGTTTGTAAGGGCAGCTCTCTGGGAAGAGAATTCACTGTCAGGAGAGGGGAGAGGTCAGACATTTTATCCATAAGGTCTGTTTACTCCATGGACAGTGTGGGTGATCTGTTACATGTGAGTCCCTGATAAACACCCTTTTTCTGTAGCAGGCCCATGCTAGTAAAGCCATCTTCAGAGATCCAGAGAAACTAGTAAACTTGAGTGGCCTAAACTTTTGGAGTAAGAGAAGTAATTACACATTCCTTCCCATCTACTTCTGGGAAGATACCCAACACATTGAAATTGACCACGTTCGCTTCAGTGGCTAAGCATTAGGCATTTTAGGTGTCTCACTCTCATAACTTATATAATTTATATAAAATTTATGTTTTTTATAGAAAGTTGTTTTTGCTCTTGATGCAGGATTTTTTGCTCCTTAGTTCAGCTAAAATTCAGGTTCTTGTCTCACGACCAGGAAAAATTAGGCATGCAGACCTCATTGAAGGGTGAAGAGAGTGGACTATTAGGCAAAAAGAAGGCTCTCAGCAAAGAAACAGGGGTTCTGCCAACAGGATCCCACCTCACAGATTGAATGCCAGGCTCCTCCCCTGCATAAGGTGTGAATTCCTGGTGGCTCCACCCCCTTCTCCCAGTGTGCATGTGGGCTCCGGTCCCTCGCGGGCACGCCCGGGCAAGACCCAGTGCAGATTTCCTTGTCTGCATCTGCTTGCCTCCTGCATCTATCACTATGTTATTAAATGCATGACTATACAACCTTAGTTGTATTTAAAAGAATGGCTTTGACTTCTATACTGTAGATATGTTTTCCTGAATAATATTAATAAAATATCAGCCTAGAGCACACAGAACCCTAGGGAAGGCTTTTCTAGCTATAATACAGGGTCTAGAGTTGAATCTAAGATATTCTAAAATATAGAGGATCCAATAACCTTTTAAATGAATGGCCACCACAAAAGATAAGGTAACTCTTTCATAGCCTGAGAGGTCTGAATATATAACCTCCCAAAAGGCTATTTTCTTCAGGATACTATTATACTAGATATCTACATTTCAGGGACTGTATCCAAATTACATTTATGTGGAATGAGTATTAATCCATAAATTATGGGAGCAGTTTCCTTGAGGTACAAGAGAAAAGAGGGTTACTTTTACAAAAGAGAAGTCAAGGGCTGGGCACGGTGGCTCAGGCCTGTAATCCTAGTACTTTGGGAGACCAAGGTAGTGGATCACCAGAGGTTGGGAGTTAGAGACCACATTGGCCAACATGGTAAAACCCAATCTCTACTAAAAATACAAAAATTAGCTGGGCGTGATGGTGGACGCCTGTAATCCCAGCTACTCTCGAGGCTGAGGCAGGACAGTTGCTTGAACCTGGGAGGTGGAGGTTGCAGTGAGCCGAGATTGTACCATTACACTCGAGACTGGGCGACAAGTGCAAAACTCTCAAAAAAAAAAAAGAAGTCAAAAGTGCTGATACACCTTAATAGAAAGAGAACTATATAAAGTCAACTCTGAACTGTAACCAGCCTTTCTTATGAAACTCACTGGCTCTTCCGTTTCTTCTTTTGGGCTCCCTTTTTTGCTCAGCAGATGCCCGAAGGCTTATTCTTACACAACTCTCTTTTCTTTCCCGTTAACAGAATAGCTCACTTCCTTGTCATGGTGGACTTTACACTGAAATGTCAGGTTTGGCGTGCTGAGTGAGAGAAACTGACTGTAATATAGATAGATAATTAGTATTTTCCGCCATAGGAAGAGATACGGGCCACACATGTTCATATTCTACCACATGGTGGACAAATTTTTATGATACCTCTAAAGGTTTAGGAAATAGTCTTATCTAAAAATAACATTTTTTCACTTTTATTGTTTTCCTTAGCACAGCATGTAGTAATCTCATTTCATTTCCTGATGTATATACATGTAAAACAAAGAACCTCATGTCTGTCGACAATCAGGAAGTCAGTAGAGTTGGCATTTCTGTTTAAAAACAATTCAGAAGCCTCCAAGCTGTTAACAAAGGCAGCTGTGGACCAAATATTTGGAAGACAAGAGCTGATGCAGTTTAAAAACAAAACATTCTCTCTCGATAATTGCTGTTGACCATTGGTCAACTAACAGACATTATCTATGATTCATACATACTTTATTCATCGTAAACACTGCAGGACTTTGAGAATGGAGCACTGATGTTTTCTATTTCAAAACTTTTTTCAACTCTTGGATTATGGTAGAAAAACTAATATTCTCTTCCTTAAAAAGTTCAGTGCAGAGAATACCTCATTTAATGGACTGATAGGACATCCACATTTTCTAGTTACATTCTAATTTACTTTAACATAAGTTTTATTGCAACTCTGTATTAAGGGAGGTACTACATACAAAAACCTGCTCTTTTGGTCTTTGTCTCTAACGAGACCTTAACCGAAAACCTTATTAGTCAATCTCCTTACCCTGATTTTGAGAATCACTTCAACTCTGTCAGCCCTTCTGATCTTTCTAAAAATGTGCCACAAATTTTCTTAAAATAACAACTTTAAGCAATGCATGGAGGCTCATGCCTATAATCCCAGCACTTTGGGTGGTTGAGGCAGACGGATTGCTTGAGCCCAGAAGTTCAAGCCAGCCAGAGCCACATGGCAAAACTCCGCCTCCACTAAAAATACAAAAACAATTAGCCAGGCATGGTGGTGTGTTCCTGTATTCCCAGCTACTTGGGAGGCTGAGGCAGGAGGACCGGATGATCCCGGGAGGCAGAGGCTGCAGTGAGCCGAGACTGCCTCACTGCACTCCAGCCTGGGTAACAGAGTGATGAGACCCAGTCTCAAAAAATAAAATAAAAAACAATATTTAGCATTTTACAACATTGAAACATTTTAAAAATGTTTTGTGCTAAACAATGCAAATCATAAATGCCAAAATCACACTATCTTTGAAAGAATGGTCCATACATTAACAGACACAAGTAAAAAAAATCTGCTCTATAGAATTTTTTGCTCACAAGATTTATTGAAACCAGATCGGTAAAGCTATGTTACTCTGGACCATCTTCTGGGATCTGGAAATACCTTTGTTTCCGAGGACTGGATATACTGATGCTAATCACTAAAACAGGATTCTCCCAGCATGAAATTTATTAGGACCAGAAAGCAAATACCACCTAAAAAAGACAGACAGTAAGGAAATTCCATGTAAAGATTCTTGGGCCACATTTTGCTTACCTGGCGGACTCTGTTCAGCAGAGTCCATCGCATGCTTAAGAGGCAATGGGCGGCACCCTGTGTCTCAGGCTTGCTATTCCAAATAAACACAGTCACCAAAGGAAAAGAACTCATGTTGTGATTGAAGACTTGGGGGTCAGTTTATACGACATCTGTTCCAGATGAAATGCCTGTCCAAGTGAGAGAATATCAGCTTATCAGAGCTTAGTGTGTAGTGGCTAAGAAATCTTAGTGTATGCCTGTGGTGTGAATCTGCAAGTTAACTAATTCTGTTTCCTTAAAACAAAAACTGAAAAACAGCTTGCTTTTAGAAATGAAACAATTCATCACCTAATCAATAGAAACAGATAGCAGTCCCTCATTAACAGGGAAAATTGATTTTCACCTCCATTTTAGGAGAGGAGTTGGAGTATTTATTTCTGCTGAAAAATTCCCATTAACTTCCACAAACCACATGTTATTAGGTGCCCAGGAGAGCAGTTAGAGGCAAACATGTGAAGACCTTTTAGTATTTTATCTTCTATAAATCATGGGATGGTGTGCTCACTAGTGTGGAGGGAAAAAAAAATTCTATCACCAAAAAAAAAAAAAGTACCTTCTTGATTTTTTTCTTTTTCTCTTTGAAATCTGTTCTGACTTTACAAAGAGCCATTTGTGAATTAATATAAACTCAGCTAAACTTACTGGTATCTGAAAATTCCAGGATTGTAAGTCTTTTTTGCCAGGCTAGAGGATGACTTATAGGAAGTCATGGGCTAAAGGAAAAGCTTTAGATGATCAACAGGAAAGAACACGAAGAACTAGCTTTCTTTTAAATGACTTTTTTTTTAAAGTAATATAAACATTTATATCTATTGCAATCTTTAAAAAGATAACAAAGTTATTTTCTTGCCAGCTACAACATGGAGAACTTGATTAATCTAAAGCAGCAGTCTGTAAATCACAATTCCTAATATACCAATATCATTTCCTTGCACTTACATAAGTGGTTTTACTGTTACAGCTCTAAGCAAGCTCAGTTTCAGATCGTTATTAGATCATTTGGGGCATATTTCCCTGCAATTTTTTAATTGGCCACTTGAAAGAAAACAGCTGCTACGAGAAATAGATTTGCTGAGACTTTTAGATAATTAGTGAAAAAATACTCAGTTATGTTTGAAATGATTAACATTTCAAACTTATGTATATAACTTAACAGTATCTTTAATATCTATTTAAACTTGCAAATTTCTCTATTGGAAACGTCCTAGAAAAAAAAAAAAAAACGTTTATCTGTCAAACTTGAAACACACTAATCAGCCCAAAGAATAATTTTTGTGGGAAGAATTAAAATTAATATGATTCCTATATACTATTGTACACACACACACACACACACACACAAGAATTGTGTGTGGTGTTTTCCCATGATTTAAAAATGGCTTTATGGGCCATGAGTAATTGAAGAGCAGCTGGAAACTTTCACACTAGCAAGAGCTTTTGAAAGAAACAGAATCTGTAAAAATTTGAAGCTAAATGGTTAAGTGTAAAAGTTATAAATTGTCACAGAAAGCTTTGTTTTGTGCACAAAAGTCCATTTCACTGAGCTTTCAAGTATGTAATTCACATTTTCAAAGCATAAAAAAGTATTTGGCTAGGGATAGGGTTTTTTTTTTTTTGTCTTTTGGTGTTTTTTTGCAGGATGATATTCTTCACATCCTATGCAAATTGCTTAGAAGCCAAGTAAGGAGGAAGTTTTTGTATGATGACAGCTTACTTCTTTTGTTAAGCATTTATTTAACATATTAAAATGTCATATTTTGAGTTATACCTGTGAACAGCAAAAAGTTTCATGACTACGGCACTGTATCAGTTTTTCCGAGTGGAGATTTCCAAACTAAAGGGTGATACTGAGAAATATAGAAAATTAATCATTTCTTCTTGGGGTTTTTGAATAAAATTGTGTGCCTGAAATTGTAGACTTATGAAACAATTGCTTTTTTTTTGAGACAGAGTCTCACTCTGTCACCAGGCAGGAGTGCAGTGGCACGATCTCTGCTCACTGCAACCTCCGCTTCCTGGGTTCAAGCAATTCCTCTGCCTCAGCCTCCTGAGTAGCTGGGATTACAGGTGTGTGCCACCATGCCCAGCTAATTTTTGTATTTTTAGTAGAGACAGGGTTTCACCATGTTTACCGGGATGGTCTTGACCTCTTGACCTTGTGAACTACCCTCCTCAGCCTCCCAAAGTGCTGGGATTACAGACATGAGCAACTGCACCCAGCCTGAATTTTTTAATCTTGTTTTTAATTTTATACGTTTATATCTAACCTAAATTAGAAATTCACAAAACTTTCCTTTCACCCGAGAAAAGCAGACTCACTAATCAAGGAAGAAATCTTATGTAACTTAACAATTAGCATCAGAAAGAAAGGCACTGCCAGGTACAGTGGCTCATGCCTATAGTCCCAGCACTTTGGAAAGCCTAGGCAGTAGAATTGCTTGAGCCCAGGAGTTCAAGACCAGCCTAGGCAACGTAATGAGACCTCATCTCTACAAAAAATTTAAAAATTAGCAAGGTACGGCAATAAGCACCTGTAGTCCCAGCTGCTTGGAGGTTAAGGCAGGTGGTTCGCTTGAGCCTGGGAGACTGAGGCTGCGGGGAGCCATGATCTCAAAACTGTACTCCAGCCTGGGCAACAAAGCAAGACCCTGTCTCAAAAAAAGAAAAAAAAAATAGGCACATAATTCATAAATGTGTTTGCCGTGTTTCCTCCCCACTTGGTAAATTCATGTGACGTATCTGTGATACATGCGCAGAATTCAGAATCCCATGCTGGGAAAAACTCCTGGGGCCTCCAGGTGGTTCCCTTTGTCTGCAAACTGTGGCAGGAGAAGTTTCTCAGACAGATAGGGCCCAAACCAATGGTGGACAACCCCTGCAATTCTGCTGGAGCCATCGCTTCATGGAGCCTTTCCTGCACACCTGGGGAAGAAAGCACGTGATGGGGCAGAGATAGGCAGGTGCTCTATTTTCTTTGTTGTAACTCCAACTTCACATTGGTTTACCAACAGGAGGAGGAAGGAAGGAAAGGGAAATGAAAGAAGATTGTTTCCTGCCTGATTTCTTAAAGATCAGCAAAGAATAAAAATCTGTAACTTCCCTCATTCATCTGTCTCGGTTTTCGAGATCCATTGTATGATTGCATAAAGGAATGCAGAGTCACGTATGCATATCTAGAAATTTAGGTTCTCAGTGTTCACGGATTCAGAGCTTGGCAGGTTTTAGGCAGGTAATTCAGGGCTTGCACCACACCCTGGGCAGGGCCTAGGGCAGCACCTGGAATTAAAGACATTTAGCACCCCCCGCATAAAACATGGAGGTGCCCGCCAAGTGGGCGCAGATAGAAAGGTCCATCCTTGCCTTGTGCAGAAAGATTCTGAGCCAAATGGACTCAGAAATGTTTCTTAGAGCTTCTTGAATTTTGGAATTGTGATAATGGCTTAAGGACCTGCAATACTCCACTTATGAAATATCCCACCCTGGAGAACTTGACCTTCATTATCTACTCATAAAATATGGAGGAGTTAGGCCGATGCTAGCATTATATTGCTGTTTCTGAGTGCCGGGCTGTTCCTTTCTGTTATGCTAGTGTAACATGCAGGGTTTTGAGTTCTGCTGTTTTCGTACCAGTGCAGATAGAAACAACTGCTTGGGCCTGGTGGGGTGGCTCACGCCTGTAATCCCAGCACTTTGGGAGGCCGAGGCAGGCAGATCACCTGAGGTCAGGAGTTCGAGACCAGCCTGGCCAATATGGTGAAACCTCATCTCTACTAAACATACAAAAAATTAGCTGGGCCTGGTGGCATGCGCCTGTAGTCCCAGCTATTTGGGAGGATGAGGCAGGGGAATCGCTTGAACCGGGAGGCAGAGGTTGCAGTGAGCCGAAATTGCGCCACTGCATTCCAGCCTGGTGACAGAGCAAGACTCCATCTCAAAAAAGAGAAGAAACGACTGGTTTTAGGAAGAATTCTTTCACACTAAGCATATTCTATTTTCCCCAAGTTTCTCTCACAAATCACATACATCTCATCTGACCCAAGGGGACTTTCTTGAAAAAGTTATTTCCAAGTTTTTTAAAGAAAAGCAAACACATTGTGGATTTCTGCTCATCCTTCTGTCTCAGGTTTAATTTTTGCTTTCTTCACTTTGTGGTGTCTTGCTTCAATGTGTTGCTGTTCACTGTGGCAAATTCTCTATTTGATATATTGCTAGAAATCTTTGTTTTTCCCCAATAGATCATTGTAACTTCCCTTGTTTTATGAGGAGTATAGGCTGTAGAAGACAGGCACATCAGCTCAAAAAAATCCCCACTAAATCAAAGACCAGTACAGCACTGACCTACCATTTTTATGCTGGAAACATGAATAACTGCCTGAGAGTTTTTAATAAAAGCTGCTTAGTATTCAAGATAAGAAGACTTGAATGTTATTCTCAATTTAGCAACTGGCTCTCTGAGATTAGGTTTTTCCATTTTTCTTTTTCTTTTATTTTCTTTTTGTTTTTGAGACAGGGTCTCCCTCTGTTGCCCAGGCTGGAGAACAGCAGCATGATCATAGCAAACTGTGAGGTCAAATTCCTGGGCTCAAGCGATCCTCCCACTTCGGCCTCCCGAATAGCTGGGACTACAACAGCAATTTGTTGTACACCTGGCTAATTTTTTTAATTTTTATTTTTGTAGAGATGGAGTCTCACTATGTTGCCCAGGCTGGTCTCAAACTCCTGGACTCAAGCGATCCTCCCACCCCGGCCTCCCAAAGTACCGGGATTACAAGCATGAGCCAACCACATCCAGCCCTTTTTTTGCCTTTTTCCAAAAATGGAAGGCAGCCATAATGAACTGTTTTAAGGTTTTTTACAAGTTGGCATTTATCACATGCCATGAACTCTAGGGAATACATTGACGTGGAAGACATTGAGGAAGGAAGCTGTGAACTTCTAGAACATTCGTTAGGCCACAGCGTTGCAAGTCTCTGGGGTAGAGTGACCATGTTTCCCATTAGGGCAGCTTTCTGATTTTTAGCCACTGAGTTTGGCTGGATTGACAGGACTGGACACCTCTAAGTTATTGCAGATGTTTATAAACAGCAGAAAAGCAAACAACATTTCTACAGATTTGTCCTTGGGGAAGGATGAAGGGTCATGGATCCCTTCCAGAATATAATGGATCTGGCCGGGCTTCATGCCTTGGTGATTTCTTGTTATATTTTTTTGTGTAACCCTGCCCTGGAGCAGAACTAGAGAACCCACGGCAGGCTTCAGCGAGGAAATCAAACTTGTGGCTGTCACCCGGGAAACTTGTTTGCCAACAAGCAAGGGTTTGGTGGGTAAAACGATCCCTTCCTCCTGGAGTTCCTTCCTTCCCCAAATACACTTTAGATGTGATGGGTGTGAGTAAACCCACACTCAAGTTTCAGCTCCTTCAGGGAGCCACTAATTGCCTTTCTCATGGTTTCATTCAGTAAGTTGATCTGAGAACAGTGCCTTTTACGTGGAAGCCAGCACTCTGCGTGCTGATGAACCAATAAATCAAATCCCTTTTCTCAGGGAACTTACCGTGAGGCAGGGAGAGAAGATCTGGAAATTCATCATAGTGGACCCTCATATGTTCAGTGAATTGAATATTTGCTGAAACTATGCCTTTATAGCATGTGAGTAAAAATTACCAATTATACTTGGGATTGGAATGGAATCTTCCTGAACACTAGGAGTTGACCCGTTTGAAAGCCACCAGGGGCTGTCCTGGCATCTGCCTCCTGGATCCAGCCCAGGAGAGGTTGAACCCTCTGAGCCTGGCATTAAACTTTCACCATTCTGTGCCCGCCCTGCCCTTTCCAGCATATTGCCCCTGACATTCCACTGACTGATGGATTCTGCAGTTCATGTGGCCCCATGTCTGTCTGTGCTCCACTCGGGAGAAAAGTGATGTTCTTATGCTATTCTTCATGCACAGCCTCCCCTAAAGCCGGTCTTACCCCAGAGCCCCAGGGGACCGTTATTTCCTCTGAGCTTTCCTGTTGTTTGGATTGACATGATCACACATCACCCCATTGTCGGTGAGCTTTGTAGGCGCTCCTCTCGCCTTCCCAGCTAAATCGCGGGTACCTGCTGGTTAGACCGTATCTCATCATTTTTTGCATCCCCTACAATTCTTTCCATGTAATAGCAGGGGCTTCACCAACACCTTCAGCTGATTGATTATCAATTGATCTGTCCTTGCCTCGCTTAGAGTCTAACAGTTCAAGTACTTGGATGGATTGCTTCAAGCAGTTACACGCTGAGCTTTTCCCTCTGGTTGGTCATTTAAAGCCAGGATTCGCCGACACCACTAGTCATGACATTTTTTACTTCCTTCCTTCATTTTTTTCCTTTTCTTTCATTTTCTTTTCTTTCTTTCTAGCCTTCCTTCTCTCCCTCTCTTACTCTTTCTCTCCCTTTCTTTTCTTCCTTCCTTCTTTCCTTCCTTTTTCCTTTTCTTTCTCTCTCTTTCCTTCTCTCCTCTCTTCCTTCATTTCCTTTTCTCTTTCTCTCTCTCCCTCCTTCCCTTTCTTGCTCTTTCTTTCCTTCTTTCTTTCTTTTCCTCTTCTTTCCTTTTTCTTTCACTTTCCCTTTTTTTCCTTTCCTTTTCTATTTTCTTTTCTTTCTTGACAGGGTCTCCCTTTGTCACCCAGGCTGGAGTGCAGCGGTGCACTCACAGCTTACTGCAAATTCAGCCTCTCAGACTCAAGCTATCCTCCTGGGTAACTAGGACTGCAGGCATGCATCACTATGCATAGCTAATTTTTATGTTTTTTGTAGAGACAGGGTCCACTATGCTGCCAAAGCTGATCTTGAACGCCTGGACTGAAGTGATCCTCCCACCTTGGCCTCCCAAAATGCTGGGATTAAAGGCATGAGCCACCACGCCTGGCCTCATTCTTTCTTAGAGCACCGGAAAAATGCTTTTTCTGGGAGTGCTCTAATGTCACGTAACCTACATGTTTTCTTTATCAATACACATAGAGAACTAATGTGTTCTTGTATTGGTGTGGTTTTGCCCAGTGGTACCAGGCGTCCAGTGGTGACACTGCTGGTTGCACTGCCCTTGGCCGTGTTTCTTGCCGGGGACACAGGGAACGACACACCCTCCAGTTAGTGGCAGGGGTGTTGGAGTATCCACCGTCCAGCACCTCAGGAATTCCCCTCTGTGGCTGCGGGACTCCTGCCTTCCTTTGGATTTATACCCTGAGTTCCTGTTTCATTGCTTTTTAGATGGCACCGCCCAGGGTCTTGGCCAGTACTTGCCTTCATTAGTATAAGCAACCTTGAAGCTGCTAATGTAGCCCAAGTCAGAACTGCAGATTGAAGGCAGAGCCTTCCTACATGCGCCTTTGCAAACCCGGCTGAGGCTCTTGGGTGGACCAGGATAGGGAAACGCTCTTTCAATATCAGAAGCATCCCAAAGTGGCTGCCGCTGGTCACTCCGGGGATAGTGGGTGGCTGCAGACACCACAGGTGGTCCAGCCCAGAGGGGATGCGGACCTGCTGAGTGTCTAGGGAGGAGTCAGGCACCTGAAGAAGGCTGGCTAAACGAGGCGAGTTTAAAGCATCCTCCAAACCTGAGCATCTGTGAGTCTATGGGAAAAGAATTTCTGGTTTCAGGACCAGATGGATAAAACCACCTAATGGTACAGGTTGAGTCTCCCTCATCCCAAATGCTTGGGAGCAGAAGTGTTTCGGATTTCCTTCGGATTTTGGAATAGTTGCATTATATACCGACTGGTTGAGCATCCCCAAATCTGAAAATCCACCATCCAAAGTGCTCCAGTAAGCGTTGCCTTTGAGTGTCATGTCGGCACTCACAAAATTTCAGATTTTTGAACATTTCTGAGCTGGGATTTTTGGATATGGGATGCTCAGCCTATTCCAGATGATGCAGGTCTCACTTTCTAAGTAGTTTCTGAGCCTTGTCAAAAGCAAAAGTTACAAATTGAGTCTCCCTCATCTGAAAATCTGAAATCCAAAATGCTCCAAACTTTGGAATGTTTGAGTGACGACATGACGCTCAAAGGAAATGCTCATTGGAGCACCTCGGATTTCAGATGTTCAGGTTTTGTGGTGCTCAACCAGTAAGTATATAAATGCAAATATTCAAAAATCTGAAAAAATCTGGAATCTGAAACACTTTTTCTCCCAAGCATTTCAGATAAAGGAAACTCCATCAGTATTTATTTGTCATATTTCAGAAAACAGTTACGAGCACGTGGTCAACATAAGCCATGAAAACCAGCCTTGTATATTAGCAGAGCAAATACTCTTAAGGAGACAGCAGTCCATTTTCCATTCTTGGAGCTCTGTGAGCCTAACAGCAGGGTCCTGGAGAACTTTTCCTAGGATTCTGCCCTGGGGGACCCCGGGGACCCTTCTCCCCGAATTCCTGCTGAGGGATGCTCAGAGGCATTCACTCTGTGCCCCTCTGAGAAAGAAGTGTTTGGGAAGACACCCCTGGCCATCTGGGGGTGCTTTGCCAGCTTTCTGCTCCGTGAAAGGCGGTTACTGGGCTTGGTGTGTTCTGCCTTCATTTACATCTGTATTAAGCAAATAAATAAGAGAGCACTCCCTCTTCCCACTACTTTTTATTAAAAGGGAAGCAGATGTGGGGTCTCAGACAAGGCAGCCGGCCCAAGTGGGATCAGAGAGTGCGATTATTTTCTCAGCGGGTGAGCGCATTTCTGGGCATTCTCTCTTTCAGCAATGAAGTCGTGAGGAGTGACTTGAAGAAGCTGCCAGCCCTGCCCACCCAAGCCCTGAAGGAGCACCCTTCCCTGGCCTACTGGTAAGACCCCTGGAGTCTTCCTCAGGAGCGAGCCCTTCCTGGGGTGTAAGGGGACACAGACTACCCAGACCAGCTCGGCTGTAGAGTCCCCCACCCAGACATCACTGAAGGAATTGGGAAGCAGACACCCAGATAGAACAGCAAAATGGGACTATCCGGGGGGCCAGCAGGCTTCCCAGCCGAGAGCCTCAGGGGGCTGACAGTATTTCAGGCCGAGGGCCTCAAGCAGACTCTGACCCATGTGTTTATTCTCTCAGAACAGGTGATGATTATTAACAAGCAGGGGTTCTGTGTTTTCTCACAGAACCAAGATAAACTAAGCAGGTAGCTGGTGTCTGCTTACCACTGATCAAGGACAAACTAGAAAGTATTCTCCAGGAGGGAGCCACAGGGGCGGGGTCACATATCCCGTGCCTGAAGAATTGTTTTAACCAGTGTATGATATACATATACTGCCTTGCTACTTTAGAGTGCCCCAAGTAGTTTTCCACCTGGCGGGGGTGGCTAGGTTTTCCTTGCCATCATTCTTCTCAGCAAACAATATATTTTATCATACACTCAGCATTTCTCAACACAGGACAACTGAACATACCCTCCCTCCACCAGCTCCCACATGCCAGTCTGGACTCACAGCTGTATTAAGTACCATGTGTCTTCACGAAACCGTTTTCTGCGTTTATTTATTTTTATTTTTTTGAGATGGATCTTGCTCTGTCACCCAGGCTGGAGTGCAGTGGTGTGATCTCGGCTCACTGGAACCTCCACCTCCCAGGTTCAAGCCATTCTCCTGCCTCAGCCTCCTGAGTAGCTGGGACTACAGGTGCACGCCACCACACCCAGCTTATTTTTGTACTTTTAGTAGAGATGGGGTTTCACCATGTTGGTTGGGCTGGTCTTGAACTCCTGACCTCAGGTGATCTGCCCACCTAAGCCTCCCAGAGTGCTGGGATTACAGGCATGAGTCACTGCTCCCAGCCCGTCTTCTGCATTTACTTAAATGAAGTATTGCACATGAGACCTCCCCTTTTCTGTTTTTTTTTTTTTTTTTTTTATTTTCAAAAAGAATACCTTCTAAATTTTCACTTTGGAAGTTTCGCTGCCTTTGAGAGGCTTTCATCATGAAACTGCTGCTAGAGTTTCATTTTGGAACACCTGTCATTTGTTGACAGGATGTGTGAGGTTCTGAGACGTGGGAGAACCAGGGTATTTTTCTTTGCAGAAGAGAGAGATTGATTTTTTTTATTTTCCCTCAATGTTTCATGTCTTCTGACTTAGACACAATGTAACATTATGCCAAAACTCATCTGTCAGCCCCTAAATGACTGATTCTGAATGATGCAGGCATTTGAAAGTTTCCCAGATTGTGGTTTGGGCCACAGTTGGGCAGGGCTTGCATTCCTTGATAAAGTTTTGCAATCTCACTGGCCTCGTAAGCCCTGACCACTGCCCTTCGATAACTCTGAAACTGCTTCTCTGACGTTCCTTTCCTGATTCCCTAACAGAAATCATTGCAACTGCTTTTTTGTTTTGTTTTGTTTTGAGACAGAGTCTCACTCTGTCACCCAGACTGGAGTGTGGTAGTTCAATCTCGGCTGACTGCAACCTCTGCCTCCATGGTTAAAATGATTCTCCCGCCTCAGCCTACCGAGCAGCTGGGACTACAGGTGCACACCACCATATCCAGCTAATTTTTTGCACTTTTTTTTAGTAGAGATGGGGTTTCACCATGTTGGCCAGGATGGTCTTGATCTCTTGACCTCATGATCTGCCTACCTCAGCCTCCCAGAGTGCTGGGATTACAGGCATGAGCCTATAATGCTTTTATTTAAAAGCATGGCCACAACTGTTTTTATTTAAAAGCAAAACAAAAAGCACAGACCAGGTTGATCCTAATAAACTACAACATGTGACTTGTGTAAGTGCTTTTGATGACAGTTTCTGAAATATAAGTATTATGAGCATTTCATCTTGTCTGGACACTTTCCAGACAGCAAACTGGTTGTTCATTGATTCGGGTGGCTTTCAGAGATTCCTTTGGCTGGGGTGGGGCATGCTTGGTGCAGGGTTCATTAGCAGGATTCAACTCTGGCTCATAAATCACATCTCTCTGAGAGACCACATCACCGGGAGCTGGGCCCTAGGCTGCGAGCTCCCTTCTGTGTCTGGCATCCTCATTTCATCTCTTTGATCTGTTTTATTGCCACTCCTCTTTTGGAAACATAGATATAGATAGATAATGGCTTTCTCTAATTATAATCTGCCCCCAAAGAGCAAAATCTGTTTAACCTGCAGGGATTTTGTACACATCACCTTCCAAATGTTGAGACTTGCAGTCCAAACACCAAAAAATGATGGTCCCGTTTCCTCGTTCATGGACCCTATTCCCCGCCTCTCTAATTCCCTATGCTGCTGGGCCTTATCCATCTGTAGCCTCCTGGCTGTTCACTTCCAAAAATCCGGTGGTCAAGGCCACGGGGATGTGAGAGGTAACTAGAGAGGACCAGGGAGGAATGTACCCACCTTTGAGAGTTATCCTGTTGTGGGTCCCTCCGTCATCTCTTCATTCATTCCTTTCCATACCTTAGAACAACGCTACTTACATTACAAGAGTTTTGAATTTCTTCTCTTCTCCCCATGTCTCTGGTCATCTCCATTGTCTGTTCTGTGTTCACACGATTACGAACCCAGAAGCACCTCCCTTCACCTACACTCCCTCTGTCTCTCCTCAGTATGAACATCTTCACCTATAGCTGGCTTGCCAGCTCGTCTGGTACCATCGTGACCAGGCCAGCACTTTCCCTGAGCCCCCTTCAGACCCATAAGTGCCCAAGCCAGTGTTAAATGCCCTGAGAGGGTGGCAAGACGGGGGACTTTCAGCCCGCATCACAGCCCAGCAGATGCATAAACGTCAATGACAGGGACCCCTCCTGATGACACCCTGCTGAAAACAACAACCACAACCAGAACATTTCATCACAGTTGGCTAGCTGGTATTGGCTCTAATAGTTCAACCTTATTTATATGGATTTTTGATTCTTATTGATGCATAATAGTTGTACATGTTTTTGGTGTATACATGATACGCTGATATCTGTAGATAATGCGTGGTGTTCAAATCAGGATAACTGGGATGTCTGTCACCACAAGCATTTATTTCCCTGTATTGGAAACATTACAGATCTTCTTTGACATATGCAACCAATGATCATTAACTATAATTTCCCTACTGTACTATCAAATACTAGAATGTATTCCTTCTACATACATAACTATTTTCATACCCCTTATATATAGATTTTTAAAAATCAAAGCCACAAGGTGAGGGCTAAGTGCTGTCCATGCTTCATACAGATATAGAATGAAGAGTGAGCAGGTGCACAGAGCTTGTTCACTGTCTTTCTCTCTGGGCCCTAGAATCAGCACTCAGCAAGGTTAACCAGGACCCCTCACTGGTGGGGGAGACCTTTCTCCCCCTCCCACCACAGTTGCCCAGAGTCTCAAAGTCCCCTGATAATTCCTGAACTAAGGAGGCATCCTCACCATTCTTTGGGGACCCTTCTGCCCCTGCTGGAGTTCACACATTCGATGGGCAACCTGCAGGCTGCTGCCTAGTGAGCAAGGCAGTGGGTCTTAGCATCCCCCCCAAGCCCCTGCAGTGACCATCCAGGTGGCTTTTGCCAATTTCTCCTCTGCAAAATGGGATGACACACACCAACCTACTTCAGACAGTAATTAAGAGAGGAAATATACCGTCACATCATGGTATTGGAAAGCAGTGAAAGTAGCATACTAATGCTGAGTCATGGTGCAAGAAACCTTTCTGCTCATTTTCCCACACATTTAACAAGCATGGACTTTTCACACCATGCGATTTTCCTGTTGAGGAGGCAACTGAGGCAGAAAGTTAGAATGATGGGCCCAGGGGAACAGAACGAGGCGGGATCAGGACCCTGAGCTGGATTTCCCCCAGCAGGCCTTGTTTGTAAATGCTGGGCCACCTGACCACCCCTTATCGCCTCAGTAAGCTATGCAGGGACATCTTTTTATATTGCGAAACCACCGAGCACAACGGGCTAGCAGCTGATCCAAGAGAGGGAACCATGTCACTGTCCCCCTATTTCTCCTTCCATCACCCATGCATTTTACCAAGCAGTACCCACTTCTCTTCAGAGAGGTCATTTGACTTAGCAACACAACCCAGCCAGTGACCCGGGAATAGGCAGCTTTGCTCATTTGCCTTTTTCATCCACGTAATGCTGCGTCCTCCAGACAGTGCTGGATTTCTGCTAGTTATCCCCTTGAGTCTCTGCTCCAAATCTAGGGTATGGGGAAATTGTCTGCAAAGCTCAGAGCACATCAGCCCTCTGTGAAGTTCCAGAGCAGAGGTGGGGACAAGCTGGGAGCAGAATAGGTTCTCGGTCAGGTTGCTATCCCAGGATGAGCCCACCATGTGGCAAAGCGAGCAGGAAAAGCTGAGGATGGAGAAGCTCCCTGTTGTGGTCTCAGAGAGCAGGCGTTCCAGGGTGAACTGGGGGTGGCAAAGATTTCCGCAGCTGTCAGCCACCCGGAATCCTGTGATCAGAACATGTCCTTGTTAAACAGCGGCACAGCCTTCTGACAGTGATTTTGACTTTCTTTCACGGGTGTTTCTCCTGAGCTTTCTGTGTGTTTGTGGCTACAATGCTATGATGACTTGTACCTCCTCACCTCACCCCAGGGACCCTCTCTCCCTAGAGCTGCAAAGGAAAAAGGCCCCTATCTACACTGAGTTGCTTGACCCTAGACCTGGGAGGCAACCTCACAAAACCCCAGATCACGTGGTAGGAAACACTCCGAGGCAGCGGTGGATTGAGGGAGTGGGATGGAAGGGACTGGAACCACCGAACCTCCTGTCGCAGTGCTGCAGATTTAGTGAGGCTGGCTCTGCACTTGGGGGACACGCTCTTTAGGAATCATCTATCAGGAGACGACTTTGTCACACTTAACATAGAACTTCCTCGGCACGTGCGAGCCCAGGAGAGAGATGGCTGGGTCTTCCCCTTTCTGAATAGAGGATGTCCAGACCCCATAGAAGTGACTCCAACTGAAGCAAGGCCCCCTGTAGCCCACTGGCCCCCATTCTGGGTATTTATAAAGACACTTCTTTATCAAGACCTGTGACTGTCCTCTGCACATCAAGTTCCAGAATATGAAAATTAAAAGATACTAATCGGAGGTTAAGGTAGTTATTGAAAGAGAAATAAATTACCCCCAAGGGCTAGGTGGTGAACATGTAGAACCTGTTACCCCAAAGCTGGCCTTACTAAGAATGAAAATAGAAAAATGTGGGTAAATGAAGGCTTTAGGCAGATCCTGTAGTGACGAATAATAGATAATAGGGCCGGTGTGGTGGCTTACACCTGTCATCCCAGCACTTCAGAAGGTTGGGGCAGGCAGATCATTTGAGATCAGGAGTTTAAGACCAGCCTGGCCAATGTAGTGAAACCCCATCTCTACTAAACATACAAAAATTAGCCAGGCCTGGCGGTGCACATCTGTAATCCCAGCTACTAGGGAGGCTGAGTCAGGAGAATTGCTTGAACCCGGGAGATGGAGGTCGCAGTGAGTCAAGGTCATGCCACTGCACTCCAGCCTGGGTGATAGAGCAAGCCCCTGTCTCAAAAATAATAATAATCGATAATAAAGATCCTCTAACAAGAACCTGAGGGTATACAGAGCTTTGATGGAGGACAGGGAAGGTGACAAGGAGTGAGACAGAAGAGTGAGAACTGAGGTTCCAAGGCTCTGGGGCCTGACCAGGGAGGCTGAGGTGTCTGGACTCCATACCTCAGCAGGTGGGGTGAGGCTTTCTGCCTGCACCTGCTTCCCTGGGATTCCCAAGGTTGGCTCTGCCCACCGGAAGGCAGGAGTGGGTGCAACGGTATCTCCTACCCCATGGACACCAAAGTCATGTCTCAGGGGGTAGGCTTGACACTGCCGCCAAGGAGCCAGCTAACCTCTTCCATAGCAGAAACAGGATTTCAACTGGGTGCGGTGGCTCATGCCTGTAATCCCAGCACTTTGGGAGGCAGAGGTGGGCAGATCACCTGAGGTCCAGAGTTTGAAACCAGCCTGGTCAACATGCGAAACCCCATCTCTACTAAAAATACAAAAATTAACTGGGTGTGTTGATGCACACCTGTAATCCTAACTACTCAGGAGGCTGAGGCACAAGAATTGCTTGAACCTGTGAGGCGGACGTTGCAGTGAGCCGAGATCGTGTTACTGCACTCCAGCCCAGGTGACAAGCAAGATTGCTTCTCAAAAAAAAAAAACAAAAACAAAAACAAAAAAAAACACCTTAGCTTCCAGAAGGGGAGGAAGTTCGTGTCTACGTCTGGTAGCTGGTTTGCTGTTGTTCCCCAAAGTGTTCCTGTGTGGCTCTCATTGCCCCATGGTTCATATTAACCAGGCCCAAGTTCCAGAACATTCCATCCTCCTGGAAAGCCTTCCATCCCTGACTTCTCATTCAGAGCAGGTAGGCTGTGGGTTAAGGTCATGCCTGCCATCTCCCCATAAGGCCCTGTGTGGACAGGACTCGGGAGATGAGGATAAGAAGGATCCCAGGGAGTTCAGTCTGGGCATCAATGTATGCTCAACGCTGTCTGCTTCCTCTTCTTAGGGTACCATTGCTTCCAAGGAGCTGATCCCAAAACCGGGGTGCCAGTCTTTTTGTTCTTTTGTTTTTTATTTTGAGCCAGGGTCTCTCACTCTGTCGCCCAGGCTGGAGTGCAGTGGAACTATCCTAGCTCTCTGCAGCCTCGACCGCCTAGGCTCAAGCGATCATCCCACCTCAGCCTCCCAAGTGGCTGGGACTACAGGCACACCCCACCATGCCTGGCTAATTTTTGTATTTTTAGATAGAGACAAGGTCTCACTGTGTTGCCCAGGCTGGTCTCAAACTCCTGGGCTCAAGCGATCCACCCACCTCAGCCTCCCTAGTCACTGGAATTACAGTCATGAGCCACTGCACCCAGCCTGGGCTCCAGTCTTATATTTCTTGATTAGAAATTCAAGATAAGCCAGCCACGGTGGCTCACACCTGTAATCCCAGCACTTTGGGAGGCCAAAGTGGGCAGATCGCTTGAGGTCAGGAGTTTGAGACCAGCCTAGCCAACATGATGAAACCCTGTCTCTACTGCAAATACAAAAATTAGCCAGGTGTGGTGGCATGCACCTGTAGTCTCAGCTACTTGGGAGGCTGAGGCACAAGAATCACTTGAACCCAGGAGGTGGAGGTTGCAGTCAACCAAGATCGCACCATTGATGGCACTCCAGCCTGGGTGACAGAGTGAGACTCCGTCTCAAAAAAAAAAAAAAAAAAAAAAAAAGAAATCAAAGATAAAGAGAATGTAAGTCCTTTGAAAAAAAAAAACGGACCATTTTTTAAGTCAATCTACATCCAAATAGGCCGCACTCAGCCTGAGCTTGGAAATGCCATTCCAGGACAAATAATTTTTCCAGGAGCTGTTGGTGCCTTGGAGCTTCTTATGAGATGGGGCTGAGAAATACCTGGCCAGCAGGAGGCTTGGCTGTTGACCTAGGGACTCTGCTAACAGCATTCTTTTCTTCTAATTGCAGTGAAGACAGAGTCATTGAGCACTACAAGAAACTGAATGGTCAGACACGAGGTCAAGCGATCGTGAAGTAAGTGACCCTTCCGGCTCGCATGGGGATAGCGTTTGTATGTGTTAATATATCATATGTCAGGATTGTTCAGTTCCTCTCCAAAGACATATCTGGGAGTGGTGGGGGTGGGGGGGGACAGTGTTTCAATTTAGTTTTCAAGTAAATAATGACTCCGAGAACTTGATCACACACACATACACAAATACGTATATGATACCAGATCTGCTGAGTAACTAGCCTTGTGTGCATTCTGTGTGTGTTTCTTCGTGTTGTCTTTCCAGCTACATGAGCATTGTGGAATCTCTCCCAACCTACGGGGTTCACTATTATGCAGTGAAGGTGAGTGAACTCATTTGGTAAACGTTGCCAAACCTCCCCTAAACAAACAAATCAAAACTGCTTTTTTTTTTGAGATAGAGTCTCACTCTGTCTCTCAGGTTGGAGTTCAGTTGCACAATCTTGGCACACTGCAACCTCTGCTTCCCAGGTTCAAGTAATTCTCCTACCTCAGCCTCCTGAGTAGCTGGGATTGCAGGCTCCTGCCACTACACCCAGCTAATTTTTGTATTTTGTCAAGATGAGGTTTCGCTGTGTTGGCCAGGCTGATCTCAAACTCCTGACCTCAGGTGATTCTCCTGCCTCAGCCTCCCAAAATGCTGGGATTATAGGTATGAGGCACCATGCCCAGCCCTCATTTTTTTTTTCTTTATAACTCCTGGTGGAAATACAGGTCAGGGGGACCTTGGTCAGGAAGATTGCATGCTGTCGGGGAGACAATTTGAAATACAGGAAACTTCATCCTGTCTTTCAACTTGCTTCAACCTGTGGTCCATTTCTTTGTCAGCCCTGGAACTTAACAGAAAGGCTACCTCTGATATATATGCTTTCTGTCTTCCAAGGAAACTTCAAAACTGTGCTCTTTATTTCAGTTTGGTAAAGATCAGAGCAGGGCTTGTGATTTTCAAAGTACCAAGTGTGGGTGTTTGGTGATTAGAATCTCAAAGCATAAGCAAATGGTTCTGCTACTTACTTGGAAAAGAACACGAATCCAGGAAGCCTGGCCCAGCTGCATCAAGCTCCCTGTCTGGTGGCCTTGTGATCTCATGGATGCCCTGTTTTACGCTGTAAAACAGCACTTACCTGGCCAATCCGCTGTTGCAGTGGCATTGGGTTTCCTCTTGTTCCATGATCTGAAACGCTTGCAGTGCACACAACTACTTCCCAGAGGCAGGGGGTTAAGATGAGGATTTTATAGTACCTTTAAAGTTTTGTGGGTTTTTTTAAACAAATCATACACCATGAAGCTTTAAAAGAATTTCAAAATGTATCTCTTTTGCCTTTTATCTTTTTGCTCATCTTGAAATAACTCACACCCCACAAATATTCCGAAAATATTACGCCTGTTTCAAGTTTTCCAGATACCCACAATAGGGGTGTATTAAGTTATTTAGAAACTTGGCAATTAGGGCATATCTAGGGAAAAGCTGCCTGATGTTCTCACTATAAAATCCTAGCTTCTGGGAGCTCCAATTAACTCAGAATCATCCTATTTGCATATAGAATTGCAACTTACACTCAGGTGATAAGAGTTCTCTGTTAAAAGAATAAACGAGGGGGCCAGGCACAGTGGCTCACGCCTGTAATCCCAGCATTTTGGGAGGCCAACGTAGGCGAACCAGTTGAGGTCAGGAGTTTGAGACCAGCCTGGACAACATGGTGAAAACCCTATCTCTACTAAAAATACAAAAATTAGCCAGACGTGGTGGCACATGCCGTAGTCTCAGCTACTCGGGAGGCTTGAGGTGGGTGAGTTGCTTGAACCTGGGAGGCGGAGGTTGCAGTGAGCCAAGACCATGCCACTGCACTCCAGCCTGGGTGACAGAGCAAGACTATCTCAAAAAAAAAAAAAAAAGGAATAAACAAGGACTCGGTGTTTCTAATTCAGTCCTGAGACTGTTTTGGCTTGCATTTTGCTACCTGTCCAACAGCATGCGTCCTAACACCCTGCCTGGACACAGCTGTCATCTTGGGTGAGCAGGACCTCGGGGTGACACCTTCTGGCCCGTGCTCCCCGGGGCTGGGGAAGGTCCTGGGTAAAGCTGGGCAAACTCTGCTGTGATTTGTCATTAAAATGAGAGGAGTCACTTTCCATAGTCTCCGTGGCTCCTCTGGCTCTGACCTTCGATGACAGTTTCTCTGCCCAGAGGGTCCTTTTATTAGGTGTGACATCTCACATCTCACAGATTTTCCTTCGTGGTGAGTGGGCGTTGCACCATGGAATGCCTAAAGTCTTAGAAGGAAAAAAAAGGGAGAGGGAGAGAGAGAAAGCAGGGCATTCACTCGTTGTTTCTAAAGGGAAAGGACCTCTACCGTGTGGCTGATTAGGAGCAGAGCCAAGCCCCAGCCCCCGGCACTCCCCATGTCTCCTCTTTACATAACAGAGCATCTTTCAATGAGGGGTGCAGATGTTAAGGAATAAAGTGGGCAGGTGAGCTCCATCCATTCCAAAGAAATGACACTTTCCCTCCTCTGCACCCGAGCCAGGAAATCTCCACTTGGCGCGTGTTTGCTTCCTCCAGCCCTAGAATTACATGAACCTTTTTTTGATGTCCTAGGACAAGCAGGGCATACCATGGTGGCTGGGCCTGAGCTACAAAGGGATCTTCCAGTATGACTACCATGATAAAGTGAAGCCAAGGAAGGTAAGGGTGGTCTCCTGCGTGGGTGTAACGCCTCTCAGATCCAGAGAGGAACAGGTGTAGAAGTGACTTAAAAAATCCTCACGCCAGGCAGCCTAAAGGCTCCCAATCCCCTGCTAATTTAAGTGTATACAAATTACTCCACAGTAATCCCTTCTGAGTTCCCTGGGTAAATATTTTTTCATTTTCTTCTCCCTGTCTCTAAGGAAGCCTAAGCTGTTATAATTACTTAAGGTGAGGTGGCCGGCTCGGTTCTCTCCAGAGCAGATGGGAAAAGAGACTTTTGAGAGACTGTCATGTTCCTTAATTTCCAGTGGGGCTATATTCTTTGGAAAAATGATATCAAATTTCTCTTGAATCCTGAAGCCACCTGAGTTCTCCCAAAGGCTTTTGGGACACGATCAAGGGAGGTGGGAGAGCTGAAAGAAGAGATTGCGGGTCAAAAAGGCTATGCACAGTAGCTCACGCCTGTAATCCCAACACTTTGGGACCCGGAAGCAAGCGGATCACTTAAGGCCAGGAGTTCAATACCAGCCTGGCCAACATGGTGAGACCCCATCTCTACTAAAATTACAAAAATTAGCCAGGCAAGGTTGTGAATGCCTGTAATCCCAGCTACTTGGGACACTGAAGCATGAGAATCGCTTTAGCCCGGGAGGCAGAGGCTGCTGTGAGCCAAGATTGCACCGCTGCACTCCAGCCTGGGTGACAGAGTGAGACTCTGTCTCAAAACAAAAAACAAAACAAAAAAAAAGCTGAAAAATAAGAGAGAGAGGTTCCTGGAAATCCAGCACATATTTTCTGGCTCAGTAAAGGTGATCAGAAAATAAAATTAGTTGCCAAAGAGGGAGAAAAACAGAGAACGGTTTGCAAAGTCCTTGTAAACCCAAAGTGGAATGTTTGAAGGGGACACAGCATTTGAATTTTCTCTGTTTTCGTTTACACACATTTTTCAGACCAGAACAAATTGAAAAATTATAGTGGAAACAATCTTAGAGGCGAGTGCTGTCATTCAGATTCCCTGGCAGAGAATAACAGAGAGATGGTATGCAGTTCAAACCCTGAAATACATATTAAAAACCTATCAAAACTACACTTGCTTTAGCAGAGAGAAGGCAGCGTTGGCCCATTATGTCACTCCAGATTGCTTTCCAAGCTGTTTTATCCACGAATAGGATTGAAACCCACACTACACATCTGAGTGGATTGTAGGCTATCCAGTTAACATCTGTCCTTAGCCAGCTTCTTTATTAAATTGACAGAAGAAGAAAACGTTCCCATGTTGGGGAGGATTTTCACTTCATTGATCAGCAAGGCGGTTAAGTTCTAAGAAAAGATCCTGAGCAAATGATGGGGGAATTATTCACTGGGTACAATTCAGGAAGAACCTGGCTCTTTGTGGTGTGGAGGGGGTGTTGTTTTGAGGCTATCTCCAAAGGCTTTTCTTACCCTTTTATATGCAACAAGAAATTAATTGGACCCTCTGTGCTTATTTTTTCTGGCTTTGTTTTCCTCGATTGCGGGATTCCTCTTTCTCCCTGTATTTTTCTTCCTGCTTCCCCTGTGCCTTTTTCCCACGTGGTCTTTCTATAATTTTCTGTGCCTTTTATTCCCTCCCTCTCTTCCCTCCTTCTTTTTACAATGACCCTTCTTTTTTTTTTTAGACAGGGTCTTGCTCTGTCTCCGAGGCTGGAGTGCAGGGGCGCAATCTTGGCTCACTGCGACCTTTGCTTCCTGGGTTCAAGTGATTCTCATGCCTCAGCTTCCCCAGTAGCTGTATTACAGGTGCTCAACACCACACCCGACTAATTTTTGTATTTTTAGTAGAGATGGGGTTTCATCATGTTGGCCAGGCCTGTCTCAAACTCCTGACCTCAAGTGACCCACCTACCTCAGCCTCCCAAAGTGCTGAGATTACAGGCGTGAGCCACCGCGCCTGACCTGACCCTTCTCTTTTTTAACCTGACTGTTTTTGCTGTTTGCAAAATCCAAGAATACTCCCTAAAGCCTTTAACAAAATTCAGGCTGCAATACATTGAGCTCTCTCTTGCCCATAGTGGTGGAAGACCCAGGCCATCGTGGATAATTGAGATCTATAGCAGAGATAGTTAAAATCTAGCAGTTAAAATCACTTCTCCCTCTAAGCTTCTTAGGAGACATGCTATCAAGTATCCATACTTGTTGGGTTCAATTTATTAATATGTTGAATGTTTAAGCTTTATTTCTCTAATTGAGGTTCTAATGAAGATTGAAGAGGTGATCAGCTAGCAGTTGATGTGTGTGAAACGCAGGAGAGGATGCATAGCTAGGGCTTGATCAATTTTAACTATTAGTATTATTCATTTTTTTTGAGACAGAGTCTTGCTGTGTTACCAGGCTGGACTGCAGTGGCACAGTCTTGGCTCACTGCAACCTCCACCTCCCAGGTGCAAGCAATTTTCCTGCCTCAGCCTCCTGAGTAGCTGGGATTACAGGCACGTACCACCACATCTGGCTAATTTTTATATTTTTAGTAGAGGTGAGGTTTCACCATGTTGGCCAGGATGGTCTCCTCCTGACCTCATGATCCGCCCAGGTTGGCCTCCCAAAGTGCTGGGATTACAGGCGTGAGCCACCATGCTTGGCCAATTATAACTATTATAAGATGCTAAAACAGGCTTTAAGAGAAGGAAAAGTAAGAAGCCAAAGGCATGAATAATCAGCCACTGAATAAGAGAATTTACAATAATGAATGGAACTTATCCTGGTTCTTGAATTTAAAATGTTAAAAGGTTAATATCATTTTCCAGGGCATTGGCTCTAACCCAGACTGGGTTGTTATTGAAAATCACTTGGGTTTCTGTGGCCTTTGAAGAAGAAGTTAGACTTTTCCAGCCCGTTTCTAATTTAAGGACAGACTACCAAGCCGTCAGAGCCATTATTCACTCAAAAAACAGTCATTGCAGTCGGGCACAGTGGCTCACACCTGTAATCCCAGCACTTTGGGAGGCCAAGGTGGGTGAATAGGTCACCTGAGGTCAGGAGTTCAAGACCAGCCTGACCAACATGGTGAAACCCTGTCTCTACTAAAAATACAAAATTAGCCAGACATGGTGGTGCATATCTGTAATCCCAGCTATTCAGGAGGGTAAGGCAGGAGGATCACCTGAATGTAGGAGGCGGAGTTTGCAGTGAGCTGAGATCACACCACTGCACTCCAGCCTGTGTGACAGAGCCAGACTCCATCTCAAAAAACAAAACAAAACAGTTATTGCATACCTATTAGGTGTCAAGCACATCACTGGGCACTGAGATGAGGCATAAATCCTGTCCTCCAAGATATATGATATTGAGCCAGTGTCTGAGCAGTGTAATAGGAACCTGTGTGAAGGTCGATGGTGATTCCAGAAGGCAGTTGTCAACTGGCGTAAGGAGAAGTCCTCACAGAGAAAGCAGAGAGGGAGTGAGTGGGTCTTCAAGGATGCAAAGAGTTTTGCAGATGGAGGAATGGGATGGGGAAGTGTTCAGGAGAGAGGCCGGTGTGCCTGAAGCCACAGTGACAGGGGTAGGGGACACAGCGCCATTCACACTGGAACATTGGGCGAGAACAGAGGAGCTGGTGAGGAGGCCAGGGCTCACAGGTCCTGGAGGCTTAAAGGCTCTGCGAGGAGAACTTTATCCTCTGTAGGGAGTGGAGCTGCATCTATTTGAAGCAGAGATGTATAGTGTCAGATTTCCATTGCTGTAGAAGCACCTTCTGGAAACTGCTTGGAGGTTGGCTAGGAGAAACCGAGGACAAGACTCAGAAACCAGCACATGATGATGGCAGGGAAGGCCACACCTGGCGGGGCTTGAGGATGGAGATGGGGAACCAAGACGTTGAGAAGGCGTGTGTTCCTGGTCACCTGTGAGTGGGAGAGGGAGGCCATGAGAGGTGGAGGAGGATGCAGAATGACTCCTGGCTTCAGGATCCACCAGAGCATGGACGCTAGGAGAAGGGGAGGACTGGGAGTGACAGATGCGGGACGAGTGCAGCTTAGGACATGCCACGCTGCAGGCGTGATGGGACATCCAGGTGACTGTGACTAGTAGGCAGTTTGGCATTCAGTTGGAGCTCAAGAGTAGCAAGAATTTTCAAAGCATCACTGAACCAGGGACTGGACAGAGAGAGGAGGTTGGATTGGCAGCTGGCACACCAGTAGCTGGGAGTGAAGAGTTCATTTCCCAATCATGATGATCACGGCGAGATGCAAAGGCTGCTTCCGTTGCATGGGCCCTGAAGCTTACATCATTCGGGGCCCTCCTTAAGAAATGAATGTACAATCTGAATATACAATTAAGAACAGGCCTTTATCCAGGTGTGGGGCCTCACACCTGTAATCCCAGTGCTTTGGGAGGCTGAGGTGGGTGGATCACCTGAGGTCAGGAGTTCAAGACCATCCTGGACAACATGGTGAAACCCCATCTCTACTAAAAATACAAAAATTAGCTGGGCCTGGTTGGTGGGCACCTATAATCCCTATAAGCTACTCAGGAGGCTGAATCACTTGAACCTGGGAGGCAGAGGTTGCAGTGAGCTGAGATTGTACAACTGCACTCCAGCCCTGGGCAACAGAGTAAGACTCCATCTCCAGAAAAAAAAAAAAAGAACAGGCCTTTGAAAAGCCCTTGAGGAAAAGTAAAACCTTAGCCTTGTTAGCTTCTGGGGGTACCCACCCCTGCTAAGATGTGAGATGGAACTTAAAGGCAAGGCCATGGGCTCACCCGGAGCCATTGTGAAGAAGTCTCGGCTACAAGAAGACCTAAACAGGGCGCCTGTTTCTTTTTCTTACATTGCCAACCTCGTCACCGTTATAAAAAGGCCATCTTTGTTATGTTTAAAGCACATGTCAGTTACTCAGACTGCAGAAAGCCCACCTCTGATCCCGGATCTCAGAACCTAAAAGGATGCACACACATGTGAATGAATGCTGACGCAAGTCCACATCTGAAGTGCCGAAAGTCTGTCTTCAGTGCCTCTGGGCCAGTGTACATTACTAACTCGTCTGAAGCTGCTGGGATGTCTAGATGCCACAGCCCCCTGCAGGCCGACTCCTGTACCCCAACCAAGCCTCTGAGCCTGGTGGAAGCCCCACAGGGATTCTGATGTGTGCCTGGAAACAAGGGCCACTGCTGTCAGCCCTCTGTGCTTTGAAAACTCAGACGTGGGGAAGGCCAGCCAGGCTGACGGGTGTGACCAGCAGTGTCCCTGCACACCAAGGCACCAAGGGCAGGGGAGGTCCCACGCACAGGACTCATGGCTGGGTGAACCATCTGGGAGGGGTGGTGTGCCAGGGGATGCCGCTCCCTCCTGGCTCTGGTGCCTGGCACACCTCTGCCACCTTAAGCCTCCAGGGATGCTCAGGCAAGGGAGTGGCACCCAGCACTGTGCACCTGGAAGCTTCAGCAGCAACAGCTGTGTCTGCAGCCCAGGCAGGTGCTCCCCGCCCGCAGCAAACAGAGGCCCTCCCTGACGCTCTGACCCAGTTATGGCAGCTCTGTCACGTAGCATCACCGCAAGAAGAGCCAGTATCCAAGCACAGGCGGTGGCAGGGGGAGTCTGCTCCCTCTCCTTTCCAGGGCCCAGAGGTGTCCACTGCCTGCACCACTCCGACAGCATCGGCAGCCTGACGGCACACCCACGGGGGCTCAGCAGCCGCCTTGAGAATCCACTCAAGGGTTTCCATATGACCCATCCCTCATCCCCCACAAAAAAGCCCAAACAGACAAAAAAAGCACCAAGGAGGAGCGGCTGATGACTGTCTAGAAGGAGGCACAGCAGGAGCCCGCCCTCACTCTCCAGTTGCAAGCGGTTTGTTTTCCCCTCGATCTTTGCCTTCCTCCCCACTTCAGAACTCCTGTTCATACTCAAATGTCATTTGACACTTGGGGACATCCCTTTGAGTTCTTTGCAGCTCTCCTCTCTCCTTTGCCATGGCGATGGTTGGAAGTCTTTCTGCACAGTTGTGAATGTAGCATCCAGGTACGGTGCTGACAGGGTCTTCCCTGTCTGTCTGGGCTTAGCAGTGGTGACAGAAGTAGAAGAGTCATGTTAGCAAAACAAACAAACAAACAACTCTTACAGCAATTGTTCCTCCCTATTTTATCCTAGTTACCAAATTCCATTTTAGCGTGTGCGTGTGGGGGGGAATAGAAAGAATCGCTGCTGGCCAGGCGCGGTGGCTCACGCCTATAATCCTAGCACTTTGGGAGGCCGAGGCGGGCAGATCACAAGGTCAGGAGATTGAGACCATCCTGGCCAACATGGGGAAACCCCATCTCTACTAAAAATGCAAAAACTAGCTGGACGTGGTGGCAGATGCCTGTAATCGCAGCTATTCAGGAGGCTGAGGCAGGAGAATCACTTGAACCTGGGAGGCAGAGGTTGCAGTGACCCGAGATCACACCACTGACTGCACTCCTGCCTGGCGACAGAGCAAGACTCTGTCTCAAAAAGGAAAAAAGAAGCAGTGCTGAAGCCAGAGGCTCTGTATTTCACGAATTAGAAACTTATTGGCCTCAGGAGACAATGAGACAGTGTCAGGTTGGAATTTAGGCACTGGAGGTAAATCCCAGGTTTCATCTTAGTTCGCATTTATGGTCGAGTAAAGAGACCTAGGCCATCAAAAAAGAAAAACCTGCCAGCTCTGTGAAATGACAGTCAACAGCGACATGCCTCAGACTGGGTAGCCCGTGGGTTTTGGGAGGTGTTGCTGGTACAGGCAAGTTTTACCTCTTTCTTCCCTGAGAACATTTGAATGAGAATGAACTACTATCTATTGACGAGGCATCGTTTATTAAATCTCACAGAATCAGGGTCCCACAGGGAAAAAATAAGTAAATCTGGACAAAATCTGTCTCACATCCAGCTGCCTCTTTAGGGGAGGGGTCTTTACATTCCTTAGATTGAAGCCCGAGAAAGCCTCAGCGCTCTAATCTCTGGGATGATCTGCCCTTGTTGGCAGTGTCAGTAACTGAGGCATGGGGATACCATACCAGCCAGTCCCGCGGTCCTCAGACCTGCAGACAAACAGCCATCTGATCATCGGAAGCCAATACAGAAAAGACTTTCCAAATGGACTCTAAGACTTAGAGAGTCCTGGGCAGGCTGTATCTGAGGCTATAAGCGTTAGAGAGCAAATATTGCAAAGCACTTGACTCCAGAAAACCCTCCCTTGCAAAGAATATTCAATATCTGTAAATCATCACTAAGAAATGCAGCCTGCTTCCCAGCCCAGATTTAATGAACTCTCCCCCATGGGAAGGAATAGCAACGTCAGTCCTCGTTACATATTCAGCAGACGGCATTTACTTATTTATTTGATGTGCAATTAGGGGGGCTTTTATGTACACTTAGATGCACAATTAGGAGCACTGTGGGGTGCCCTCTGAGGCATTAGGAGAAGGAACCAGAGTAAATGGCCTGCCCCTGTCCCCAGGCAGCCATGGTGGCTTCCTGTGATTCCCAAGGGTATTTCAGAAGCAGGGGCTTTGGCTCTGGGAGTTGATGCATTACTTTCACTCCCCCGGATTGGTAAAGATTTTTGAACGAAATGAGATGGGAAAATAATATTTACAGGAAATATTCCATTAATTTGGCGCGAATTCACCCCGCTAAATTATGCAGTGCAGTGGACGTTCTGCCCAGTGCGTCAGACTTACCTTCCTCTTCTGTCGGCGTCTGCCTGGCTCGCTTTCTGCTTGCTGGGTCTCTGACTTGGCCAGCCTGGGTGGGTGCCTCCCTCATTCCTGCATCTGCATTCTGCTTGGAAACCACACCCTGTGCACAGCTTGGGGAAACACTTCCGTTGATGCACTCAGCATTCTTAGCATTTGGCAGCCCTCCCCTCCTCATTCACAGGCTAGCACCAAAGGGCCTTCTCCACATATCTTATCAGTCCTTCAGTCTTTGAGATCGCAGTGCAGCGCTGAGTGGACCTGGAAGCTTTCAATGACTGTGGGTGGCAGGTCCTGGCCTTGGGCATCTAGAGAGGCTGGCCCCAAAGCTAAAGACCAGGCCTGCTTTGGAGAAGGGGTGGGGATTTGGGAGTAGAAGGTGGAGGGCACAGGAAGTTCCAGAATCTGCTACTTAAAAATCACTCTCCAAGAAAAAGGAATCCTATTCTAAGAAAATTGAGGTCCTCCTGTCAAAGCATCAGTCCTAGACATCACCCTTCTCCAGCCACCAATATCAGATGTGACTGAATCATCTCCATTTGGAAAAGTTATCCCAAACTCCACCTCTGCTAAAAATAAAAATTAGCCAGTTGTGGTGTTGCTCACCTGCAGTCCCAGCTACCCAGGAGGCTGAGACACAAGGCTTGCTTGAACCTGGGAAGCAGAGGTTGCAGTGAGCCAAGATCATGCCACTGCACTCCAGCCTGGGTGACAGAGCAAGGCTCCATCTCAAAAAATAAAAAATAAAAAAAAAAAAGCAGGCCAGGCGCAGTGGCGGGAGGATCACCTTAGGTCAGGAGATGGAGACCAGCCTGACCAACATGGTGAAATCCTGCCTCTGCTAAAAACACAAAATAAGCCGGGTGTGGTGGTGCATGTCCGCAATCCCATCTACTCGGGAGGCTGAGGAATCACTCCTCTGGGAGGTGAAGGTTGCAGTGAGCCCAGATTTCGCCATTGCACTCCAGTCTGAGCAACAAGAGTGAAACTTTGTCTCAAAAAAAAAAAAAAAAGAATGGTGATCACCTGAAAGCACTGAGCTGGCACTTAGAACTTCAGTACAGGATGTTGAATATGAAATCCTCTCCAATAAAATGGCACTAAACCAACTTTAAAGCGTTTCCAATTACAGATAACACTTTTGAAAGCATCTTCCCTGTTCCTCGACTTCCTAGTTTTCTGAAACTCTAGGAGTTGTTGGTGAGGATGTGTCACTCTTCCTGCCTGGACCTTCATTCAGTTGTTCAGTAGGTGTTGTCCAAGGGCCTATTGGGCACCAGGCCCTGCCCTTGGCTTTGCAGATTCTACAGAGAGTGAACAAGAGAGACTAGAGCCCTCATGCAGAGAGCTGACAGTCTAGTGGGGAAGGCGGTCAAATGTATTTGTTAAAGAAATCTACAACAAGCCGGGCGCGGTGGCTCAAGCCTGTAATCCCAGCACTTTGGGAGGCCGAGGCGGGTGGATCACGAGGTCAAGAGATCGAGACCATCCTGGTCAACACGGTGAAACCCCGTCTCTACTAAAGCTACAAAAAATTAGCTGGGCATGGTGGCGCGTGCCTGTAATCCCAGCTGCTCAGGAGGCTGAGGCAGGAGAATTGCCTGAACCCAGGAGGCGGAGGTTGCGGTGAGCCGATCGCGCCATTGCACTCCAGCCTGGGTAACAAGTGCGAAACTCCATCTCAAAAAAAAAAAAAAAAAGAAATCTACAACACAGTGTTCAAGCACTAAATTTTCCCATCCAAGTACTAACCAGGCCCAACCATGCTTAGCTTCTGAGATCAGACAAAATGAGGCACATTCAGGGTGGTATGGCCATAGACCCGAGAGTTGAATTCTATGAAGACAGTAGCTCAGAGTAAGGAAGAGCGGGAAGGGTGATGGATGATCAGGAGGGGTCTCTCAGAGCTAGGTTTGTTTCAGTGACTCTCTACTCCTGAGTGTTGTACATACCATTCCCTGGGAAGCAGTCTAAGATGGACTAGCAGGCAGGAAGTTACTGGGTGTGCTCTGGGACTAACAACAAATGGGAAAGTAAAGGAAGCAGAACCCGGCAGAGAGAGAAGCTGAGCTGTGGTGCAGTCCCAGCATGGTGACCCTCAACCTGGACGAAGCTCTGAAGCTAGAATGACCCGCAGAGCCATCACCATAGCTGTTGAGGCTGCAGGCCAAGCCTTACCCCCCAGCGTTAACCAATCATTACATCCAAGTGACCCCCTTGGTGAGAGGGTGGCAACCTTGGGCAAGGTGGTAGCTGAGACTGATTCCAGGAGAGGGCATGCGTCCTTCAGTCCTGCAGGGAGAGAGCGGCTTGTCAGTAGAGCATGGTGTCTTTTACAGCAGTGTTAGTGTGGTCGTTGGACCCGCAGCGTCCTCATCACCTGGAAATGTGTTAGAAATGCAAACTAAGGCCAGGCGCGGCGGCTCACATGTGTAATCCTGGCACTTCGGGGGCCAAGGAGGGTGGATCACCTGAGAGCAATGAGACCAGGCTGGCCAACATGGCAAAACCCCGTGTCTACTAAATATACAAAATTAGCTGGGTATGGTGGCATGTGCCTGTAATCCTAGCTACTAGGGAGGCTGAGGCAGGAGAATCACTTGAACTTGGGAGGCGGAGGTTGCAGTGAGCCAAGATCGTGCCACTGCACTCCAGCCTGGGTGACAGAGTGGGACCCTGTCTCAAAAAAAATTAATTAATTAATTAAATTAATTAATTAATGGCCAGGCTAGGTGGCTCACACCTGTAACCCCAACACTTTGGGAGGCCCAGGCGGCAGGACTGCAGGAGTTGGAGACCAGCCTAGGTACCATAACGAGACCTCATCTCTACACACACACAAAATACAAAAATTAGCCAGCCATGGTGGTGTGCCCATATAGTCCCAGCTACTCTGGATGCTTGAGCCCAGGAAGTTGAGGCTGCAGTGAGCCAAGATCATGCCACTGCACTCCAGCCTGGACAACAGAGCAAGACTCCATCTCAAAAAAAAAAGCAATACAAACTAAGGATCCCCACCTGACGCTGATAAGCTCAGAAAGTGTGAGGATGGGACTCTGCAGTCTAATTCCACAAGCCCTGAAGGGGATTTGAGCACATGCGTGAGGCTTAAGGCCCGCTGCTCTGCATACAGGCAGTTAGCGAGGAACTTTCTATGTGATCCTACTTCACTGTTTCCTTGTTGTTATGAAGACATTTTAGTCTGAGTTAAAATCAGATTCTTTCTTCGAGCAGTTACACTTTTAAACAAAAAGCGAGAGAGGGAGGTTTTGTAAATCCATGACCTCAATATCCACTCCAAGGCCCAAAGTCGAATTTTCTTTCCTTTCTGTTTTTGTTTTGTTTTGTTTGTTTTGTTTTGGTTTTTTAGGACAAGGTCTCACTCTGTCTCCCAGGCTGGAATGCAATGCTGCAATCCTAGCTCACTGCAGCCTTGACCTCCCAGGTCCAAGCAATCCTCCCACCTCAGCCTCCCCAGTAGCTGAGGCTACAGGCCTGTGCCAACACACTTGGCTAATTTTTGTATTTTTTGCAGATAGAGGGTTTCACCGTGTTGCCCAGGCCCCCAAAGAAGAATTTTCTTGACCAAAGAATTTTGGCACTAACTCACTTCCAGGATATTTTAGAAAGTCATGATTAGAAATTTATTTAACCCCTCTGTGCCTCTCTTTTTATATCTGTGAAGTGGAGACTAAGAGACACGGTATGGATGTCATCTAATTTTCTCCATCTCGAATAAGTTTACTTGTCAGAGTTTCTCTTTCCCCAGGAGAAAAGCGCCATTGCCCTTGACATAGCAAATGTCGTTACAGTAGCTTTTACTGAACACAAGAGGCGAATGGCCTCAAAAAGCAAACAGGGTCTCTTTGTGAAGAGGGTTAATTTTTCTCTTGGTCACTGGATCTGGGAAGCCAGGTCCCTCAGTTCCCACAAGGTCCTGGGAAGATCATCCTGAACCTGGTCTGAGTAAGCCAAGCTTCCAAGGGCACCAGCCTGCATCTTGTTGTGTCCTCGTTGAACCTATGCTGGTGTCAGACTGTCACCTTTGAGGAAGGCTGACCTGTCTATGAACAGAAAAAAAAAGCATTGCCCTGTTCAGGTGAATAATTCTTAGAGAGCAGCTATCACATGAGAGTACTTAATATGGAAACTTACCGGAGGGGAGGAATGTAATTATCCCTTAAAAAGGGGCAGGTCTAAATCTCTCCTAGGTGACATCTTGGAAGGGGTACCCATCCCTCCCAGGCACCTCCTGGAAGGGGTACACTCAAGCTCCAAGAATCTCCCCAAGCTTTCCCTGAGGTCATTCTCCAGGCCTGACATACCCGTGGGGTGACGCATGCCTGCCCCCTGCCCCCTGCCCCCTGCCATTATTTGCAGGATATCTGGCCCAGCAGTCAAGGCACCTCACATTTCTACACAGTTGTGAGTCACTTTCCTGGGCCTCAGTTTTCTCCACAAGTTGGTTGATGCAGATGATCAGGAATCCTGAAGTTGAAGGAATCTTAAAACCAGAAACAAAGAGAAATTAAACAAGGTAAATAAAGCAAGGTCACTTTAAAGCCAGAGGGGAGTAATGAATAAAAGAAAGGAAGAAAAGCAACAGTTTTC
>NW_016107376.1:6312946-6318165 GCF_001604975.1 Cebus imitator
CCCCATGTTGGTCAGGCTAGTCTTGAACTCCTGACTTCAGGTGATCCGCCTGCCTCGGCCTCCCAAAGTACTGGAATTACAGGCATGAGCCACCACACCCAGCCAAAAATGCCAGTTTCTAAGTAGGTAACCCCACATCTGTCTTTGACTTCCACGCAACCAGTGCTTAAGCTAGATGTGATTAAATTGCCAGAAGCACCTTTTCCACTGCAGCTGGTATGTCTTTGGGGATATGTGGTCTCCTGGGATTCATCTGCTTCCCGCATCATGCCTGGGCTCCTCCACTTGCTGTTCTCCCTGCCTCTGAAGAGGCCACATAAATAGCCACGTTGATTGTGTGCATAGCAGGGGTCAAACACAACACTTGGTATTTATGATATGCAAATAAACACCCAGCCAGATGACGCAGCAGCCGCCCTGAGACTGGCTGGCTTCTAAATAGCTCTACCGAGACAGGTTCCTACTACTCAGGGAACCCCGTTGACCTTCGATGCAATTTGAAGAAGCAAATCAAAACCAAATGCTGTCATTGGATCCCAAAGCACTGCAGGGGAGCATCCCATAGCCTCTCTCACTCCAAAAGAAGCCATGAACCAGTAGTAATTTACGAACAGATCTAGTTTCTCAGTCTGAAAATCAGAAGACTTTGCTAGTATAAGAACAGTGACCACCTGGGACTCAAAAGACACATATCTTTTATCTCCCAGTGTTCCTTTGAATATATTCTTTCCTTGCCTCTCAATAAAAACACAGGCGGTCCCTTGACTTTTCTGATCCCTCTCAGGTGTTACGAAGTCACCCAGGCACTTTAAATGTCAAATTAAGCTTTTCTTTTCTTTTTTGAGACAGAGTCTTGCTCTATCACCCAGGCTGGAGTACAGTGGCGCCATGTCGGCTCACTGAAACCTCTGCCTCTTGGATTCAAGTGATTCTCCAGCCTCAGCCTCCTGAGTAGCTGGGACTGCAGGCACGCGCCACCGTGCCTGGCTAATTTTTTATACTTTTAATAAAGACGCAGTTTCACCGTGTTGGCCAGGATGGTCTCCATCTACTGACCTCATGATCCACCTGCCTTGGCCTCCCAAAGTTCTGAAATTACAGGCATGAGCCACCACACCTAGCCGCAAAATAAGTTTTTATTAAGAATTTAGAGTGTCCAGTTCTTTTTCACAATCAAAGCTTCAAACTTGCTGTAAAGTTAATTCTCTCCATTCCCCCATCTGGGCTCCATCCCTGCTTCAGTTTGTCTGATGTCGGGGACGACTGTTAAGCTCTTCAGGTAACCCTAATGGAGCCTCTCTTACTAGCTCCAAGGAGAACAGTCCATCTTCCGCCTTCCCCTGTGGGTAGCAGCGAGCTCACAGAACATCTCCCTCTCAAGAACATTTCTAAAAATGCCCTCTCAGCTTCCATCCTCCTAAACATTTTATACCGCAATTGTGGGTAAGAGGTTTTTGGGGTCATCTCACAGAAGATTTTTCCAAATGGTGATAAAATGCACACAACATGAAATCTACCATTGTAACCATTTTTCAGCGGCCAGTTCAGTAAGGTATATTCCCATCGTTGTGCAACAGATCTTTGGAATACTTGTCATCTTGCAAAGCTGAAACTTTACCCACGAAACAGTCACTCGCCTTTCCTCTCCCCCCAGCTGCTGGGAACCATCATTTTACTTTCTGTTGGATGGAAGTACAGTCAAAGTTATTTGTCTTTCTGTTGAAGTGGAATCAAAGTTATTTGTCTTTTAGTAACCATAGAGTTTTAATATCCAAACCAAGATACCACTGCCAGTGAAAAGAGGGATTAGTGAATAATTATCCCATGATGTCAAACAAACCAGGATTGTGACTGGCAAACAAAGGCTCATGTTGACCAGGCTAACCAGCATAGCGACATAGCTAACCAGCATGGAGACCCAGCTAACCAGCATGGTGGCCTAGCTAACCAGCATGGAGACCCAGCTAACCAGCATGGAGACCTAGCTAACCAGCATGGTGGCCTAACTAACCAGCATGGAGACCTAACTAACCAGCATGGTGACCTAGCTAACCAGCATGGTGACCTAGCTAACCAGCATGGTGGCCTAGCTAACCAGCATGGAGACCTAGCTAACCAGCATGGTGACCCAGCTAACCAGCATGGTGACCCAGCTAACCAGCATGGAGACCTAGCTAACCAGCATGGTGGCCTAACTAACCAGCATGGAGACCTAGCTAACCAGCATGGTGACCTAACTAACCAGCATGGTGGCCTAGCTAACCAGCATGGAGACCTAGCTAACCAGCATGGTGGCCTAGCTAACCAGCATGGAGACCTAGCTAACCAGCATGGAGACCTAGCTAACCAGCATGGTGGCCTAGCTCACCAGCTCTTGGCCCCTTGCTTTCCACCTCTCCTATCGAATGTTCTGCGCATGGCCGCATGGCCCTCTTGAGTGATACTGCTTATCATAAAGTGTCAGCCAGGACTTCCAGTTTACTATCTTGTGGCTCTAGTCAGGCAGTGGTGAAGTTACCCACAGATAGCAGAATTCATGACAAACCTGTGTAGGTGAGAATCGAACCAGTGATTGGGGAGACTTCAAAGAGCTCCAGTGAGGCCGGGCACAGTGGCTCATGCCTGTAATCTCAACACTTTGGGAGATTGAGGCGGGAGGATTGCTTGAGGCCAGGAGTCCAGGACCAGCCAGGACAACATAGAGAGACCCTTGATTCCCCCAAAAAAATGTGTTTAATTAGCTGGGCGTGGTGGTACATGCTTGTAGTCCCAGCTACTTGGGAGGCTGAGGTGGGAGGATTGTTTGAGCCCAGGAGTTCAAGGCTACGGTGAGCTATGATCACATCACTGCACTCCAGCCTGGGCAGCAGAGCAAGACCCTGAGTCAGGAAAACAAAACAAAACAGAAAAGATCCGTGGCCAGTGAAATGGTTCATCCAACCACCCAATTCTTTCTCTCTAGCTTTTCCAGCAGGTGTTTCTGGTGGCTGCACGGGGTTTCACAGATTTCTTCACCAATGCTTATAATCTTTCTGGAAGGTGTACACTGGCATTGGCTGCACTGCATGGGGTCCCTGTATTCCCTGGAGGGAGCACAGACTCCTTGCCATGGGTGTCTCTTCTCTGGCTTTTGAAGAGGAAGGCCAAGAGCCAGAGAAGCTCTGCCCTGCAGCCTCTCCCATCCCCACATTTGACTGAAAACCAAATCCCAGTCCTACCTTTAATGAGCATTAGAAGTCACAGCAGGGAGAATTTCCTCTGCATGTGTGTGTGTATTTTTAGGCATGCACATGTGTATTTTTAAATTTTTTTTTTTGAAACAGAGCCTTGCTCTGTCGCCAGGCTGGAGTGCAGTGGCATGATCTCAGCTCAATGCGACCTCCACAACTCTGGGTTCAAGCGATTCCCCTGCCTCAGCCTCCTGAGTAGCTGGGAGTACAGGTGCATGCCACCACATCCACCTAATTTTTTTGTATTTTTAGTGTAGACAGGGATTCACCATGTTGACCAGGATGGTCTCAATCTCTTGACCTCCTGACCCTGATTGGCCTCCCAAAGTGCTGGAATTACAGGCGTGAGCCACCACCCCCAGCAGCACATGTGTATTTTTAAGTACATAATTGAGTTTATGTTTAAGGTTTGAAAACCCATTAAAAAAAACTGGATCACTGGCCAGATTCACCACTAGCCATGTCTATGAGAGAGTGCTCGCCCATCCCAAGAGAGAACAGAACGCTGTGGGGCGCTGCCCCAGCTGCCCTGGTGCTGACAGGCTGGAAGAAGTGAGTTGTCCTCCATAGAGACCCCAGAGCAGGTATGAGAAGACGGCCCTCATGGAAGAACCATCTGATGAGGGCGGGGAGCTTTCTATGGACAAGGGGTGTCACTGCAAAGTAGGGCTTCTCTGTTTTATCCCTCACTGCTAGCTCCTTTTAAATAATGAGTTTTATGGAGTTCTTTTTTTCTTTTTTTGAGATGGCGTTTCGCTCTGTCACCTACGCTAGAATGCAGTGGTGTGATCTCAGCTCACTGCAACCTCTGCCTCCTGGATTCAAGCAATTGTCCTGCCTCAGCCTCCTGAGAAGCCAGGACTATAGGTGCACGCCACCATGCCCGGCTAATTTTTGTATTTTAGTAGAGATGGGGTTTCATCATGTTGGCCAGACTGGTCTTGAACTCCTGATCTCAGGTGTTCCTCCCACCTCAGCCTCCCAAAGTTCTTGGATTACAGGTGTGAGCCACCGGGCCCAGCCAGAGTTTTGTTGAGTTTTAATCAAAGACTGTCTTGTGATCTGTGATTAATCCAGACTAGGATTCAGTAGGCAAAGAAGTAGAAGGCCACGAGGGGAACACCTCGTCACTGTCCATTTCTCCCCATCCCCCAAAGCCTAAGGCACCCACTCATCTACTCTCTATCTCTATGGATTTGCCTGTTCTGGAAATGAAACCATATGGTATATGGCCGTTCATTGTCTGGCTTCTTTGACTTAGCAAATGTTTGCAAGGTTCATCCCTGTTGCAATGCGCATTAGTACCACATTCCTTTTTTAGGGTTGCATAATATTCTATCATCCTTTGATGTTTATTTCAGCATTTTCTACAGCAAACACACACACACCAAATGATGCCTCAGACTTCTGTATCTGCAGTCATTCTTTCCCCTCACATAGCTGCCCAGCTTTGCGCCTGGTTTCTTTCTGATACTGACTTGATGTCACTTCACCAAGGCCTTCCCTGGCCACCTTGTTAACAATGGCAAACCCTGTTCTGTCCTTCTCTGCTTCACATTTGTGCTTGAAACCTGTTATCCTCTAGCTTACTGTATGTGCCATGTAGTTTTCTGATTCATTTCTTATGTATTTGCTCACCTCTCCCTTCATAAGAATGTACCGGGCAGTTTTATCCATTGCTGTATTCTTGGTGCCTGACACCATGCTGGACCCATGGTAGATACTCAGCAAAGTGGTTGTTGAATGGATAAAAGTTATCGGAGCGGAATAGCTAATCACCTGTTGTGACCCACTGCTAATGTCAAAGACTCTTCTGTATGTCTGTGGATAGTGACCTCATAGATTGATGCATTAAGAACATAACTGGGGCCAGGCACAGTGGCTCATGCCTATAATCTGAGCACTTTGGGAGGCTGAGGTGGGTGGATCACCTGAGGTCAGGAGTTTGAGACCAGTCTGGCCAACATAATGAAACCCTGTCTCTACTAA